>NC_047143.1:25134509-25492009 GCF_009829125.3 Periophthalmus magnuspinnatus | reverse complement strand
TTTTTTTTGGTTGGGTTTGGTGACTTTTTTTGGGGGCTTGCACAGTGGCTTTTTTGAGTGTTTATGGTGACTTTTACAGGTGGATCCGGTGGCTTTTTTGGGTTGGGTTTGGTTGCTTTTTGGTTGGGTGTGGTGGCTTTTTTTGGGTGGGTGCAGTGACTTTTTGTGGTTGGGTTTGGTGACTTTTTTGGGGCTTGCACAGTGGCTTTTTTGCGTGTTTGTGGTGACTTTTACAGGTGGATCTGGTGACTTTTTTGGGTTGGGTTTGGTTGCTGTTTTGGGGTGTGTGCGGTGACTTTTATGGGGTGGGTATGGTGGCTTTTTGGGGCTGGGTGCAGTGGTTTTTTTGGGTTGGGTTTGGTGACTTTTTTGGGTGTGTTCAGTGACTTTTTTGGGGGTGGACGCTGTGTTTTTCGGGGTGGACATCAATATTTATCGATAAAAACTTAATAACTCCACTTTTTATACAAACTGTATTGCAAATTAGCATATTTATTTTGACTGACATATTAAATGCACATGTAGTGAGCCATTTGGAGTCAAACAATCGCCTAAAGCTACAAAGTTTATGAATATTTGTATATTTTGGACAGTATTTGACGCTCTGTCTGTACAAGATCACAGATGTGTCTCCTCATTTCTGCAGCCGAACCTTCAGGACTGTTGTTATCTATGGAATTATTATTATTTTTATTATTATTATTATTATTATGCATCTAGAAACACACGAGTGACACATGACAGATCTGCACTTGTGTAATGCACTTACTACACAAAAAGTACATTCATGAAGAGGTACAACAGCAGCCGTTCCCTTAAACCCTGCGTTAGAACCGTGCTCAGACTCACCTCACAGATGTAAATCAAATTGTGAAGAAACTTTCTATATTTCCCTGAAGCGGAGCAGGTCCAGAACATCATGTTCCTCCACACAATAGTCCTGTTGTTCCTTTAACACTGTGGCTCCTTCATAAACCCACAGGCTCCTCTCCACAGACGAGCTCTGAAATGAGCTCAGGTTTGATTTAATCTCTGCCTTTGTTTCTACATCTGACCTGTAGAAACGTGAAGCTAAAATGGTTATTTCACTTGTGTTGTAAGAAAGCTGCTGTTGTTGTCTCCTGCTGCACATGCACTAGAAAACTCCTCAGACTCCTCCAGTTTCCTCCGTGGGGTTTATTCTGCGTTGTTTGAGCCGGCTGTAGACGTCAGGACACATGCACACGCCTCTAAAACAGAGACGTCAAACTCAGTCACAGAGGCCAAAATTAAAATCTGAGACAAACTCGCTGGTCAAACTCAATATTTACTGAAAAACTGACTGAAGGTGAGATGTAATGTTTAACCTTTTCATGCGGAAACAAACTTTAATTTAGCTTAAACACAACTTAAGTTTCATAGTAGCATCATATGAGAAATTACATTTGAAATGAAAGACACATCAGTAGTATTCATTTCTTATTTAAATAAATCAAATAAATTGTCTCTGTGTCGCCTTTCAAGTTCCAAGTAAATCTTTTTTTCACAAGCCAAAAAAATAATTATTATTATTTCATTCAAATTCGACTTTCAAACTGAACAGTCCACGTCTTGGAGTAGAAAAACTTCATAGAAAAAACATATATTCAGCCTCAATTTGCTACACTCTGATTGACTAGCAAAGCATTCTGGGATTTGTAGTATTAGTATTATGCATATTAGTAGTATGCACATTTGATATGATCTCACGGACCAAATATAATTACACCGCGAGCCAGATTTAGCTCCCGGGCCTGAGTTTGATGTAGGTGCTCTAAAAATAAAAAGTTCTCTCTTGACCTCTCCTCTTGTAAAAACACAAGTGGAGAGTGCGGCGTGATTTCTGTCGCACAAGCTAATGAGACGTTTGAAACTGCAGTCTGCTCAGTGACCAGTAGGGTGTACTAAAGAACACCGCGACTACAATAATGCTTCAAACAGACACAACTGAAACCAAAACGTGATTATTTGGATATATTTCATAACTATTTAATCACACTTTAGTTGGACGAGTGCTCTTTGCCCTGACCGCCTGCCAATGTTTTAAATCGAGACTAACACTGGGCCAAAGTAAGACTTTATTTTCCTGCAGGGTGGATAAAGAAAACTCCGGAACGGTAAAAAATCCATGTGAAATATTGATGTCCCCCTTGTGCTTTCCAGGCATCGCTCTGGAGAAGGTGTTCGACTACAGCGAGTACTGGGAGGTGGCTCGCGGCCTTTACGCTCCCTTCGACTGCACCGCCACCATGAAATCCGGGAACGCCGACGTCTACGAGAACGAGATCCCGGGAGGACAGTACACCAACCTGCACTTCCAGGTATTCCCGCCCCTCCTCCCTCTCTTTCTCTTTCCCTCTCTTCTCTGGGGACTGATTCACAAACGTAATACGGGCTCTCCATCACTGAGGGCTCCACTGGATGTACTTGTATTAGAGACGCTCTGGTTATGAGACAATTTACAGCTAATATAAGTCATCCCATACTGCACGTTTGCACACGGTACTTTATTACCCTCAGTGAATCCTTAAGGAGCGCTTAGATGAGCTTTTCCCCCCTCAAACACGTGTACAATCAGAGTACAGAGGAAGTATATCGTGAAGGAGCGACGTCAGTGAGACAGGAGGGCGATCTGAAGATGTCATTTAAATGCATGTGTGTTTTGCAGTAGTAGTAGTTGAAGTAGTAGTAACAAAACTAGGTGTACTGTCATTGTTAAAATAATCATACTGTCAGCTTTTGTTGTAGTATCAGTATTTTATGTAGTACTACGCCAGGTACTCGCTTGTTTACTGCGTGAGTGCTATTATAAAACAACCAGTTTTAGACGACTCTTTTGTCTTACGATTAGAATAGTTTCCATCGTACAGCCTGTATTTCTTTGCCTCTTTCTCTCCTTCACTCTCCCTCCCTCCCTGCCTTTCTCTCTCCCTTCCTCCCTCTCTTTCTGTCTCCTCCTTTCTTTCTCCCTCCTTCCCTTTCTCTCCCTCTCTCCCTTCCTCCCTCTTTATCGTCTTTTCTCCCTCTTTCTCTTCCATCCTCACTGTTTCTCTCCCTTCATTCCTCTCCCTCCTTCTTTTTCCCTCTCTCTCCCACCTACTGTTTCTCTCTCTCTCCCTCCTTCCCTCTCTTTCACTCCCACTGTTTCTCTCCCTCTTTCCCTCCCTCTCTCTCTTCTTTCCCTCCTCTCTCTCTTTCTCTTTCACCCTCTCTCCCTCCCACTGTTTCTCTCCCTCCCTCCCTCTCTTTCTCTCCCTCCCTCTTCCCTCTCTCCCTCCCTCCTTTCCTCTCTCCCTCCTCCTTCTCTCTCTCTCTTTCCCTCCCTCTTTCTGCTTCCTTCCTTCCCTCTTTCCCTCCCACCCTCCTTCTCTCTCCCTCTCCTTCCTTCCTTCCTTCCTTCCTTCCTTCCTTCCCTCTCTCTCCCTCTCTCTTTCCCTCTTTCTCCCTCCTCTCCCTTTCCCTCCTTCCCTCTGTCTCCCCTCTTCTCTCTCTTTCTCTCCCCCTCCCCTCCCTACCTCGTTCCTTTCCCCTCTCTCCCTCCTTCTCTCTCCTTCGCTGCCTCCTTTCCTCTCTTCCCTCTCTTCCCTCTCTTCTCCCTCTCTCTCTCAGTGACCTGTTTATTTCGTGTTTTGAAAAGTCTGGATGCAGCACATTTCTTTCCTCAGTGAGACGAGGGTCTTCAGTGTAAATTAACCAAACCGCAGGTGTCACGGGCCAAATTAGAGACTTAAATCACGTCTTTGTGCTGAAACGCTCGTCTCGTGTTTATCCCAAAGTCTTGTTTTTCTCCTCACTCGGGGGTTTTGGGGGGGTTTCTTCGCAGGCGCACAGTATGGGACTGGGGAACAAGTTCAAGGAGGTGAAGAAGGCCTACGCAGAAGCCAACAAACTGCTCGGAGATCTCATTAAGGTAAGACTTCAAAAACACCACGGCGAGTCCCGGCGGCTCCTCTGTCAAACTCGGCTCAGGCTTCAACTCCCGGGGAACAGAGCCCATGTCGTTCCGATGTGTGGATTCAAGCTTTCACATTTAACTTAGCACTTAGCATCCAGTCACGTCCATTTATTTATACTTCACATTCTTGATAATGATCCTTGGCTGTGTCTGAGTTTTCACACTATTTCCTACAGGGGGCAGTATTCAGGGGTCACGCCATATTTAGCGTCGTCCAAATGTCCAGTTGGTGAAAAAGTAGTGCACTCAAAATTTCCCACAAAAAACACATTGGTCGTGTCTCAATTCACCAAACGCACCCTTCAATGTGCCGTTCGAAGTACCCGCTGGATGAAGGGTACTCCTCCGTGTAGACGCCTTTGTGCTGAAATTCACATTGCCTAAAAAATACATTTACAGATAATATTTTGCATGATTTAAAAATTGTCTTGGCTGACTTATTTGCTTCTCAAGCTGTTTAAAAAGATGAATGAGACCCTTACCAGCTCATGTCTTCAAATTGTCTATCAGGGGTTCACTCTGGTTTTACTGCTGTCTGAATGTCCAGTTGGTGAAAAAGTAGAGCTCTCAAAATTTCCCACAAAAAACACCTTGGTCGTGTCCCAATTCACCAAACGCACCCTTCAATGCGCCGTTCGAAGTACCCGCCGGACGAAGGGTACTCCTCTGAAATGGGACACAGAGCTTTAACCGCCGTCTGTGCTCTTGCGGAGTTTGGCACCCGTGAATAAGTGCCCATTCTCCACCCTTAGGCAAATAAATTTCGTCGTCGCTCCCTAAAGTCAAAAAAATATTCTTAAATAAGGACAAATATTCAACATTAAGACAGCTACACTAATAAACAAGTGTAGGGGATAATTCCGCTCACCGTTTGGTCAGATACGCAGCGATTAGACCCCAATGAGCAGGACGTCGCTGAGGTTGAGTCGCCTCGTACAGATCTTTACTCACATTTGAACAGTTTCGTGTCTCGTGCATACCGGACTCCATTTTCGTGTCTTTTCTGCGTAGGAGCGGGGCATGATGGGATATAGCTGTGCGTGAAGTGCACTCGGATGCGGTTGTGGTCGATCTCCATGGAAACGCAGGGCACTTTTTTGCGCTGGAAGTTACGTAAACCCTTAAATGCATCGTTCAAACGGCGCATTTAAGGGCACTTTGGTGAAATGGGATACGTCCCTTGAAAAGTATTGGGCGTCAGTGGTCACTAGAGCGGTCAAAAAAACAGACCATAATGCATTGCAAGAGTCGGGATCCTGATTATGAATAAAACTCTCTTAAATAAACTGTTCCTGTGTTAAGTTGCTAGCGTTAGCCGTTTACCTTAGCTCGAGCTACTGTAAAGACATGTATCCTTGGCTGACCAGGCAGTCTAAAGTTTAATTTATGCTCGACGCGTCCGAGAAGTCCACGTTTTCAGACCCGTCCACACAGCGTCCGCACGAATCCAAGTTTGTGTCTTGAGAAAATGTATAAGAACATGGACGGTCCACGCGGAAATGATCGAGATTCTGTAGCTAGCTTTGATTTCCTTGGTACTTGTTTGGATTTTCTTTGCATTAGTTTAGATTTTCTTAGGACTAATTTGGATTTTCTTGGTACTAGTTTAGTTTTTCTTTGTACTAGTTTTGATTTTCTTCATGCTAATTTGCATTTTCTTGGTCCTAGTTTTGATAGTTTTCATTTTCTTGGTACTAATGTGGATTTTCTTGTACTAGTTTTGATTTTCTTACTAGTTTCGCTTTGTCCGGTCTCCAGCTGCGCGACTATAAACACTGCCCAGTTCTCTGCTGGACTTAATGTGTTTGATTTCCGCTTGGAATCTACACACAGAAAGTATAACCCAAGCTTCAGAGCGAACACGGTTCCATTTATTAGAAATGGGAAATAGACAAATTCACATCAATGTTGTATTTCATAAATAGTGCAGCAAAGGAACCAACTGAACTGATTTCTTTCTTAAATATCTGCTATTCATGAAAAAACATACTAGTACAAACACACAGTATACATCTGACTTTTGGAGTAAGATCTTGTACTTTGTCTCCAGTTTTCTGCAGTACTTTAGTTGTATTGTGCAGTACATGCTCAGCTGTGTGAGTTCTGTTTATTGGGCCTGTGACTCGATCGGTTCCTGGAGGCATTAATTGTAGCTCGGACTCCACTATCACTCTGCTCCCAGTCCTTCGCCTGCTCTTTTTCTTTTCATTAGCTTCCGTTCATTTCCTTGTTTTTCTTTTGCCTTCATTATTTACTAAGAGACTCATCCCTCTTTCACGCCGAACACTCGCTCACTCTAATTATTCTGTCCTGCGGTTTGGCTTTTGTGCCTTTGTTACGCCGCCATCTTGTTGCCATCTTGCGTTTTTCTCCACAAAATTGCCACATGAAAGGAGCTATATGTCGCCTGCACTTTTACAGTTTTAAAAAAGGTGCTTCAATCACAACTGAAGCTGAAACGGCTCATGTGAAAACTCAGAACTTTCAGAATTCATTCACTGAGCTGCAGAGGCTGCACTAGCACTGAGGCTTATTCTGCGTCCTGATTGGATGATTATTTTTAGAACCAAAACACCAAATTATAACCTGAGCAACTTGGCCATCATGTCCAATGTAAAGTCCAGATAATATTTTGCATGATGTAAAAATTGTCTTTGTAGTATTTGGTTCTCAAGCCAATTAAAAAGATGAATGAGCCCCTTATATTAGGCTGCCAAATTCTACTGCTAAAACCAACTTTTGTCCTCAAATTGCCTATTCAAACCCCAAAATAAACTTACAGATAACATTTTCGATCACGTAATATAATATTTTGAATGATGTGAAAATAGTTTGTTTTGGCCTACTTGTTCGGTTCTCAAGCCAGTTACAAAGATGAATGAGCCCCTTACTTTGAGGTGCCACATCCTACTGCTAAAATCAGTTTATGTCCTCAAATTGCCTAAAAAATTCATTTTCCAATAACATTTTGTGTGATGTAAAAATAGTTTGTTTTGGTTGACTTATTTGGTTCTCAAATCAGTGATAAAGCCGAATGAGCCCCTTTTGTCCTCAGATTGCCTATTGAAATCACAAAATAAACTTACGGATAACATTTTGGATCACGTAATATAATATTTTGCATGATGTAAAAATAGTTAGTTTTGGCCTACTTATTCGGTTCTTAAGCCAGTTACAAAGATGAATGAGCCCCTTACTTTGAGTTGCCACATCCTACTGCTAAAACCAGCTCGTGTCCTCAAATTGCCTAAAAAAATACATTTGCAGATTAAATTTTGTCTGATGTAAAAATAGTTTGTTTTGTCCTAAGTATTCGGTTCTCAAGCCAATTAAAAAGATGAATGAGCTCCTTATGCTGGGTTGCCACATCCTTCAGCTAAAACGAGCTTTTGTCCTCAAATTGCCTATTCAAATCACAAAATAAATTAACAGATAACACATTGCATCATGTAAAAATTGCCAAAAAACAGCTTGTGTCCTCAAATTGCCTAAAAAAAACATTTTCCGATAAGTTTTTGTGATGTAATAATAGTTTGTTTTGGACGACTTATTTGTTTCTCAAGTGAATTATAAAGGCGAATGAGCCCCTTACATTGGGTTGCCACATCCTGCTGCTAAAACCAGCTTGTGTCCTCAAATTACTGATCTAAATCAAAGTATTTCGCAGATATTATTTTGCATAATGTAAAAGTTGTTTCTCTAGGCAGTAATTATCTATAAAGCCGAATGAGCCCCTTTACGTTGGTTTGCCAGATCCTGCTGCTAAAACCAACTGACCCACAGGTTGGCGGTGCGAGTGGTTCCTTGATACGAAGCATTTTGCGAGCTTTAAAGGTGGAAAAAAGTGGCGTATAAAAATTTAACGAAGAAAAAACATCAACATTACGCTTGTCATCGGTAAAACTATTTGATTTGTTACGTTTACGTCGTATCTGGGGTCATATACACATCACGTTTATTAGATTTAAAAAGAAAACGTAGAGTTCTTTTAATTTGAAAGATTGTTTTTAACTGAGTTCTTTTAATTTGAAAGATTGCATTGTGTACTTGCATTGTGTCGCCAGATTGTGCTGCTAAAATCAACTTTCTGAGAGTTTCTGACCTTAAGAAAATCATTTTTACCTCCGTCGTTCGCGCTGACAAATAAAACATCGAGCTTTACTTTTATACATATATAGAGATGAATATAGATATTACTCACAAACCAGTTTATCATATTTTCGTTGTGACCGTTAAAGGCAAATTCTATAAAAAAAAAAAATCCTCGAGTGTTAAACTATTGGCATTTTAGACTGACATTTGAAGCGAACTCAACCTATTACTTTCAATTCCAGTGTATTATTCCCCTGCTATCGTCCTCATTTTCACTCGCTGTGTAGAGCCATGGATTCCCTATTAGCCTGCTACCTTTCCCATTTTGTTTTTCACTTTTTTTTTTTTTTTTTTTGGGGTCCGGAGTGCCTAATTTTCTGTAGCTGCTTTTCCCTCGGCGCCCCCTATCAATTCAATTAAGGCTTGGCGGGCTTCGTTGCACAAGCCAATGTTGATCCTCTGTGCCTATGGGCCCCTCCTCTCCCTGTTGCCTCCTTTTAACAGAACAATTCAATGTTTGCAGTCTGCCGGCCCGTCGATGGGGGAGATAGAGCCACTGAGTCACTGCTGGGGAGCTCAGATTGAGACTTGTGAGTCAGTTAAGCAGAATTACGAGAGGTTCCTGATATTTGTGGGAGGTTGGTTGTTTTGTGCATGTTGGATTGTGGGAGATTATTCAGTTTCATCTTGTTTTGTTGATGTTTTTAATAGAATTGAAGATGTTCTGTACTGGAAAAATGGCAAAAAGAAGTAGCTATAGTTGAATGAACTAATCATTTTACCAAAAAACTGTTGGCTGTAAAAAAAAATTAAAAAAAAAATTGTTTGTTTTGGCTGTTTTTGGTTCTTCATTAAAAAGATGAATAAGCCCCTTGTATTGGGGTTACTACAACGTACTGCTAAAACCAGCTCATGTCTTCAAATTGTCTATCAAAATTTTAAAAAAATCTAGATTTTTTGCATAATTTAAAAATGGTCTGTTTTGGCCTATTTATTTGGTTCTTACGCCAATTAAAAAGATGAATGAGCCCCTTACATTGGGTTGCACATTCTACTGCTAAAACCCGCTTGTGTCCTCAAATTGCCTTAAAAAAAAAAAAGAAATCTACAGAGAACTTTTTGCATGATGTAAAAATAGTTTGTTTTGCCCTATTTATTTGGTTCTCAAGTCTGTTATAAAGCCGAATAAGCCCCTTACGTTGGGTTGGGACATTCTACTGCCAAAACCAGCTCATGTCTTCAAATTGCCTATCCAAAAAAATAAATAAATAAAAAAAGAACAGATAATATTTAGCAAAGTTGTCTGTTTTGGCCTAAGTATTTGATTCTCAAGCCAATTAAATGAAATGAATGAGCCCTTTATATTTTGTTGCCACATCCTGCTGCTAAAACCAGCTTTTGTCCTCAAATTGTCTATTCAAATCACAAAATAAATTTACAAATAACATTTTGCATCATGTAAAAATAGTTTGTTTTGGCTTACTTATTTGGTTTTCAAGTCAGTTATAAAGCTGAATGAGCCCCTTGCCACATCCCACTGCAAAAAACAAAACAAAAAAACAACAAAATTGCCTATTCAAATAAAAAAATACATTTACAGATAACATTTTACTATAACATTTTGCGTGATGTAAAAAAAAAGAAAAGGTTTTGGCCGCCTTATTTGTTTCTCAAGTCAATTTTAAAGCCGAATGAGCCCCTTACATTGAGTTGCCACATCCTGCTGCTAAAACCAGCTTGTGTCCTCAAATTGCCTAAAAAAATACATGTACAGATAACATTTTGCATGATTTAAAAATTGTTTTGGCTGACTTATTTGATTCTCAAGCCGTTTAATAAAAAGATGAATGAACCCCTTGCACTGGGCTGCCACATCCTGTTGCTAAAACCAGCTTGTGTCCTCAAATTACCTGTCCAAATCAAACAATTATTTTGCAGATACTATTTTGTATAATGTAAAAGTTGTTTCTCCAGGCAGTAATTATCTAAAAAGCCGAATGAGCCCCTTACGTTGGGTTGCCAGATCCTGCTGCTAAAACCAACTTGTATTTCTTGCCTCAAATTGCAAACCCAAATCAAATAAATAAGTTTCTAGAAGTTATTTTGGTTTTCTGCACGATGTAAAAACTGTTTTGTTGTTGTCCCGTCAGCCTGAACATACGGAAGCTAATGGCGCGTGTCGTCGTTTCTAAATCGGCGAAATCGTCAGTGTTAGCGTGTGTTTTAGCGTGTGCATTAGCCGTGTTCATTCCCCCTGAACACGCTTGGTTCCAGTTTCTCGTGTATTTGGTCTCCCCTGATTCGGATGAAGAACGTTTCACAAAGTAGAAACGAGCCAGAGATCCATTTGGACGCACGCCGCACACTGTTTTATAGATTTTTTGGCTGCGGTTTGAAAGATTTTTGCCAAGTTTTTCAGTGAGTTAAGGTCTGGTGTGGTGCCCAGTCGTTATTCTCTGGTGTGGAGTGGCAAAGTCGTGTTTTTTATCGTCTAAAAGCTACAGAATGGCTTTAATTACAATCAGTATTGCCAGAATGATCAACAGTTCTAGCACCGGTTTGCCACTTTCAAAGATGGATAAGCTTTTTGTTAGTGGATACCGATCGCCAGCAGAGGGCAGTAGTGAGGCTACAAATGTCAAAATTGATTCTGATGCCACAGTGAGAATTAAAAAGACTTTATTTAGACGATAGAATGTGATTTTTCAACATTAAATGGCAGTATTTTCTTTTATATTCCATGTGGATTTATATTTGTGTAATCTCAGTGTCCAGTAGGTTCATAGTGGTCCATTTATCCTGGTTTAGTCCTGGTTTAGTCCTGAATTAGTCCTGAATTAGTCCTGGTTTAGTCCCGTTTTGGTCCCGGTTTAGTCCTGGTTTAGCCGTGGTTCAGTCCTTGTTCAGTCGTGGTCCAGTCCTGGCTGAGTCCTGGTTTAATCCTGGTTTAGTCTTGGTTTAGTCCTGGTCCAGTCCTGGCTCAGTCCTGGCTGAGTCCTGGCTGAGTCCTGGTTTAGTCTTGGTTTAGTCCTGGTTCAGTCCTGGCTCAGTCCTGGTCCAGTCCTGGCTCAGTCCTGGTCCAGTCCTGGTTTAGTCCTGGTTTAATCCTGGTCCAGTTCTGGTTTACTCCTGGTTTAGTCCTGGTTTAGTCCTGGTTTAATCCTGGTCCAGTTCTGGTTTAGTCCTGGTTTAGTCCTGGTTTAATCCTGGTCCAGTTCTGGTTTAGTCCTGGTTTAGTCCTGGTTTAGCCCTGGTTTAGCCATGGTCCTTTCCTGGTCCAGTCCTGGTTTAGTCCTGGTTTAGTCTTGGTTTAGCTGTGGTCCAGTCCTGGTTTAGTCCTGTTTGTGTTAAATGTGTGTGAATCAAACAAAACACGACTCCAGGTCTGTTTGTGACGTTTGTGACGTTTGTGACGTTTGTGACATTAAAACAGCGTCACACCTTCACTTTTATCTGCTTTTTCAGATAAATAACAGAAAGCACCAAATATTTATCTAATCCACTCTTTTCTCCTGTGTTTTCCGGCGTATACGTTGAAGTATATAAACTGTACACTTCTTTTCTTTTGAACACTAGCTGACCTTCCACACCGCTGGACTGATTCGTGCTTCGAGAGCCTTGAACGTGGTAAAACGCTTTATAAAAACGCGACCACTTACCGTTTACCCCCTACCTGTGGCGTATACTTACACTTTTGAGAGCACGACGCAGTAATGGAGTCAGGTGTGAGCGCGAAGAAAAGCGAATAGCCCCCCATTAAAACGCTTGGAAAAGAAAGAGCATCTATAGTCCGAAAAAGTCCACATTTTGCTCCGGAGCTGTAGACTATATTGGCCCGTGGCAGGTATCGATCGGAGGAGACGGTTTATTTGAGGACAGACAAAACCTCGCGTCTCTCGCTCGCCGTGTATTTCATATTGATGTTCATATTACACTTGTCTGCGAAGGTTTTTGAAGGATGGGATTAACAAACAAAGGGTCACGTCGAGATCGCCCGCACACAATAGATCCGCTCGGACAACACGGCCGTCGCTCGGGCCGTATTCCGGTCACGCCGCGGCTCAGATATGCGCTCAAACACGGATTATTTCTGGGGTTAATTCGTGTAAACTTGGCTGGAGTTATGTTCTTTTTGGATAGCAGCATTTTGGACGAGTACGTTCTGAAAGGTGCGCGTCACTTCCCGAAATTTGTTTTCTTTTTTGGCGATTAGTGACAGTTTCCAACCATTTAATCTACTAATCTTTGCAATAAAAAGAAAATATTGTTATAAAAAGTGTTATTTAGAGTTATTTAGTGTGTTAAATATCTCAAAATGCTATAATCTTTTATATTCCATGTGGATTTATATCTGTGTAATCTCAGTGTCCAGTAGGTTCATAGTGGTCCATTTATCCTGGTTTAGTCCTGGTTTGGTCCTGGTTTAGACCTGGTTTGGTCCTGGTTTAGCCCTGGATTAGTCCTGGTTTAGTCCCGGTTTAGTCCTGGTTTAGACCTGGTCCATTCCTGGTTTAGTCCTGGTTTAGTCCTGGTTTGGTCCTGGTTTAGTCCTGGTTTAATCCTAGTTTGGTCCTGGTTTAATACTGGTTTAGTCCTGGTTTGGTCCTGGTTTAGTCCTGGTTTAGTCCTGGTTTAGTCCCTGGTTTAGTCCTGGTTTAGTCCTGGTTTAGTCCTGGTTTCGACCTGGTTTAGACCTGGTCCATTCCTGGTTTAATCCTGGTTTAGTCCTGATTTAGTCCTGGTTTAGTCCTGGTTTAGTCCTGATTTAGTCCTGGTTTGGTCCTGGTTTAGTCCTGGTTTAGTGTCAGTTCCCAACCATTTAATCTACTAATCTTTGCAATAAAAAGAAAATATTGTTATAAAAAGTGTTATTTAGTGTATTAAATGTCTCAAAATGCTATAATTTTACATAATTTGAATCCTAAACTCATACTGGGCCCAATTTAGGGATAAAATGGTTGATAATGGTTGAAAACTGGTAGGTTGCTGGTTGGATTCCAGTTTCGATAAATCCATGTTGTGTTCTTGGACCATTAAAGTGTCTTGCCAAAGTGTCAGTGACGTGTTGTGTAGGAATTGGTAGTCGGAAAAGTCATTAACCCAAAAAAGCGCTAGCAAAGAGCCGTTAGCATCCTGTTTTTTTAAGCATTTTGTCGTCCTCCTATAATGTTTTGGATTATTTCATGATTTTCTCGCTTTAGAACGTCCAAAACTCGCCACATACTATGATTTTTCAGTCTTAAATGGTTTAAACGGTGGTGCAATAAAAAGCTCAAACCACAGACACGAGGAGAATCGGATGAGATTTTAGCATTGAGGCGAGATATGGCAGCGAAGAGACCGCACACCACAAGCTAAAAGTTATTAGCGCACCTTCGTCAGCTGTTTCCTGTCTACATTAAAACGACTTTGAGACTCTAAAGTGTAAAGATGGAGTATTGCACTTCTACTTTCAATATTATTAGTGAAATGTGGTGCAGAAGTTCAGAAAAATACGTTTAATGCGCAGAAAGCTTGAGATAAACGACACATGAAGTAGAGTCGCTATCGCTAATCTGCAGCAGCTTCAGCCTGATCCTCGCTGTGTGGATTTAAACACGAATTACGCAGTTTTTTACTTTTTAAACAACGCTTCAAACTGGATTCCTTGCCGTGTTTCGTGCACAAAGCGTCACTATTTACAGAGGACACATGCTAACGGATAATACGGACGAGAACGCAGCAGTTTAACCTTAAAACTTGAGTAATAAAGTCACCGTAATAGCTATTTCCGCCATTTCCTTTGCGCCCGTCACTCCGTTTTGCCCCCGTTGCTTTATGTTATTGGCTGTTGCCGTGGTGATGTTTTGCGGTTTACGAATTTACGCCTCCTCGAAGCAAATCACGTCCTAAATCAGGCAAATTCTCCTTGCAGTGTGTGGCAGGCTTAAAGTCGTCTATATTTCTCTATCTTTGATCAGTAAAAATTCAATCTGCCGAGCTCCAAAGACTTTTCTCCACCTTGACGACACTTCTTGTGCTTATCTTAACCTTAAAATATAATATTATTTTTCATGGACACTGAGCTTTTCCTCTCCCTGAGCCTGATTTGAGATGACTTAGCGCTGATATGTGGTTCACTCCGGTGGAAAATGCTAAAATGAGATATAGAAAGCGGCGGCTCAGAGAAAACCTTGCATAAGTAAACAAACGGAGAGCGGAGTGGCTAACGCCGGGCGCAGAGGGACCAAACACTCTATTGTTGCTAGTGATTTTGTAGCGCACACCTGCTAGCTTAGCTCTCATCCACCTCCTGTCGAGCAGCGTCGCCCGCGGTTACAAACCACCTCCAGTACCTCTGTGTGGAGATACAAGCAGTTTTTGTCTTTTTTTTATTTATTAACAATTGCGTTTACTTAAAGCCGCACTGTTTTTAGCGAACTGACTTTTTGGCGCATAGTTTTACCCGTTTGTCGTCATGGAATATTTCACAGTATGACATTAAATGCATCTGTCTTGTGTTTATGAATGAATAAATGAATTAATTTTATTTTGATTGTTTAAGAAAAAAGACAAAACCAAACATTTTCTTCATTAATTACAGCCAAAAAACGATTGGACTGAAGCGGCGCGTTTATGTGAGACCGTCCTGACCGAACACAACTCCACAAAACACAATTTATTTACTTAAATCAATCTCTTAAACACAGATGTCTTGACTTGTATAATCCTACACCAATGTATAAGTGTGAATTAACTCATGTTTTCAAGTTTTTTTTAAGTTTTTTTTTGAGTTTGTGAATTCATTATTGATCGTTCCAAAGTCTTATTCCTCAAACAGACACATCTTTGTCACATTTGTTCTTATTTTATATTCAAACTGAAGCAAATCTTAAGTTATAACGATTATTTCTTAATTTAAAGACTGAATTTATACAGAAATATCCTTGTTCACAACACAAAACTGAATTGTCAAAATGTTTTACTTAAATATGTTCATAAATAATAATAATAATAACAACAACAACGATAATAATAATAATAATAATAATAACAATAATAATAACAATGACAATAATAATAATAATAATAATAATAATAATGACGATAATAATAATAATAATAATAATAATAATAACAGCAATAATAATAATAATAATAATAATGATGATAATGATAATAATAATAAAAATAATAATAATAATAATAACAGCAATAATAATAATAATAATAATAATAGCAATAATAATAATAATAATAATAATAATAATAATGACAATAATAATAATAATGATAATAATAATAATAATAATAATAATAATGATAATAATAATAATAATAATAATAATAATAATAATAATGATGATGTTAAAGAATTGTATTAATAATAAAAATACATTTTATTTATAATCCACTCTTTGTTCCATAGAATCTCAGACAAGTACAATAAAACAAGAACTTTAAAGAAATACTAAACTGCTAAATGCTAAAAAAACCCCATCAAAAATAAGCTTTTCTAAATAAAAAAGTCTTTAGCTTTAAAACGTCCTCTGTGTGACTCTCAGCTGGACAGGGGAAAACGTTCATTAGTCGGATCACGGAGTCCTACTTTATGAATCCTTCTTGTCCTTTTGTTTAGTTTAATTATAGGATCTGTGTTTGTTTTACAGCATAAACACAAATGATGAATATAATACACACAGGTGTTTTTTATTCAGTACAGATTTGTTTGTTTTTTAAATACTAGAACAGTTTTTATATTTTACTGTATATGAGGTTTGTCATGATTCTATTTCATTATTTATTATTGAATATAATTGTTTTTATTACCAAAAACACATTGGAAATTAGACCTGTGATTAGACCCTTGGGTGTTGCTCCTGCTCGTCTCTACCAGAAAAGTTACATAGTGAACCTTTAAGTACCGTTGTGAAGAAATAGTAGCTTTAATTGACACATCTTTGTCAATATCTGGTCTTTGCAAAGTTTTAAAACCAAGAAGTGTGAGAAGAGAAGTGAAAAATACTTAAAAAATCGATTTAGTTACAGAACAAACATCTGCAGTAAAATGTTTTTGTTGATATTTTCTTTTACGTGGTCCAATCAGAGTACTACTGCGCTGACACTTGGAATACTTTTACATCGAGTCGCATTTAAATTACAGTGTAAAGACGCAACATAGGATTAAAAACAGCTTTGTTTGTTCCGCTGTTCGTTCTGCATTTCCATAACTGATTAAAGAAGGAAAAATCACACCTGCCTCGCCACAAGACGGAGGTTTCAGACGTTTCTCACTGACATGGTGCAGTTTGAAGCTTAAATGTTGCGATCAAGTACTGCGGTCTACTCCTAAAAGTAACTAAGAACTAGAATGTGATGACAGCGTACGTCCAGATGGGGGCGCAAGAAGCAGATTTCCCGATTGTTTACATTGTACTTTACAAAAAATCCAAAAGGTAAATTCACAAACATTGAACCTGGTTATTTTTATTACCATTGGACCTAAAATCAGCATTTTACAACAGAAAAACGCATCCATCCATTTTCTTCCTCTTATCCGGGGCAGCAGAGACTCCCAGACTTCCCTCACCCCAGACACGTCCTTTTTTTTTTTACATCGTCTGAACGTGCATTGTGTTCTTTGTCCTGATTGGCTGTTGGACTGTAGACCATTGTGTCGTACGTCCTGATTGGCTGTTGGACTGTAGACCATTGTCCATCAGTCTCCTCCGTGCCGTGTCTCCTGTCCAGTACAGAATGTGTTCAGACAAATTTACATAAACGTTGGATCGCAGTGTGACTCTGAAGTGCTGTACGTTTGCAATTTGTTTTCTCCCCGACAAAACCCACAATGTCGACGAAACGTTCTGCACCGACAAAGACGCCTACGAAGGTTTGAACTTTGAGAGAGTTTAAACGAGAGAGAAATGTGAGAAAATGGACTAAAACGGGACTAAGACGGGACTAAAACGGGACTAAGATGGGACTAAGACAGGACTAAGACAAGACTAAAACTGGACTTAGACTGGACTAAGGCGGGACTAAGACGGGACTAAGACGGGACTAGAGTAGGACACAACCAGAACTATATAAAAAATAAACTAGAATCAAACCAGAACCAAACCAGGATAAATGTTACCCAAGGACTAGACCAGGACTAGAGTTTAAACGAGAGAGAAATGTGAGAAAATGTTAACGCCTGTGTGAGAAAAGTGTATAAAGTGTGTGGTGAGGGGTTTTACAGACAAAAACATAGAGAATAATGTAAAAAATAAAGCTGATACTTCACAGATTTCGTGTATTGCGGGTTATTTTTAGAGATAAACGAGGGGCCAGTGTATTAAACGTCCTTTTCTTTTGTATCTTGCAGTTTTCTTACCCGTTTTTATCGTTTCTGAGAAGTGAAGTTAACGCCGCGTCGTTCATTCCTGACGCCCAGACCATCGTATTTAGTTTGTATTTATTTTTTGCTGCGTCCAAACTTGTTCAGAACTGCAGTCGTACGAAGTCCTTGTATTTTGAAAGTCATTTTTGCCTGAGGACAAATTATCTGGTGTGCTGCCCATGGGCTCTGTTTTAATAATGCAATCTCACAACTGGCAGCACACACCAAATGATGTGTGGATTTCATTTTGCAGTAATTGAGGTGTTTGCAAAACTGTTCGCTAATTAAAAAGCCATACAGCCCAATGGAAAATAGTACTTCTACTGCCACACTCCATTAGCAGCATTGATCAGTTTTGATTAAAACAACTTGCACTGATTGAGCATATCAAGTTCGGGCGCCACGGAAACCAAATATAAATTTTTAACTCTTTCGCCCTCCATAATGTTGTGGCGTTTTCTCTTAGCGTTTACGACTATTAGCAACGTAGCAATTGTAGGAGTACGTCACGAGGGAATCAGCCTATTGAACCCAAATACAAAATAATAAATACAAAAGTTTCAATAAGTTTCAATTCTCTGATAATAGCAGCTCTTTTTTGGCAGTAAAGCAAGTATTTTCTCTAATATTACCTTATTCTACTTCTGTTTTAGCCCAAGACGCGTAGACTGTTTATATAACTGGACGTGGCTAACCTGCTAGCCGCCGCGTCCCAAACAGGAAGTGAGCGTGGACGATTCTGGCTCCATCGATTCTGACTCCAGACTCGTCATTTTGGTCTTAAATGTTCGTGTTAACCCGCTTTACGTGATCCTACGGTTTTAATTTCGCTATTTGGTCCATAAATTAAAATGTGAATATAATAACAGACAAATCAGGGGCCTTCTTTATTTCTTTCTTCTGTCTTTGTCAGGGACCACGGACAAATTCATTAATCTTACAAATGAAGAGATGATTTGTACCAGATTTAGCTACAGCTGCTTTCCCCGCGCAGTGAACTCACATTAATCTTACACATTTCTGTACAATTACATTATAAAACAAACAGTTCATCATTGACACCAGCAGAAAAATACAGTAAATGTGCCCATGTCCAGTACAGTGTGTTTCCTACAGTCCAAACCGATTAAAAAAAATCAATTTCATGCAGGTTTTTGCAGTGACAGAACAAAACAAATGAACTAAACTGATCTGGACACATTTGATTATCTAAAATGTACTTTTTTTTTCAAATTTGTAGTAAAATTATTCAAATCTACAGACAATTCTTTTCCCAAGGTCACTCCCACTAGCGTTAGCGACAGGTTTGATTGACAGTGTTACTAAGGGGTGTTACCTTCAACAGCCTCGCTTCTGATTGGCTGTTTTGTTGCTAGGATACTCACGGTTGCAAGTTCCAAATATGAAACGCGGCTCCAAATTCGCCGTTATAACTGCTCTAGTGTCGATTAGCTTCATTTGACTGGAGCTGAACGCTGTGGGGGATGTACAGTCTATGTCAGAGGTGTCCGAACTTTTTTAATCGAGGGCCACATCTCAAAACATATTTAAAGCGCCGAGCCACAGACCGGTGCTTTAAACGCAGCTTTGACACAACCGCTGTAGATTAAAAAGGCTTGAAACGCATTAATTTTAGTCTACAATGTGATGTTTGAGGTTATAGTGGGAGAAATTGTTTAACTTCCTGTTAAAAGTACAGCTTATGATCAATTGGGCCAGTTCAGCAGGAAGCTAAGGGCCAATAAAAACTCATCTGAGGGCCAGATTTGGTCCCTGGGCCATAGTTTGGACACCCCTGGTTTTTGCCAAGACCACACGAAAACTAGTAACGGTCCAATTTTGTCTTTTATATGTGAGTTTCTTCAGTATCAGGACTATATATACTCATTTGAGCACGTATTGATCAATTTTTTCAGTATTAATTATTATTTTGGTATTAAAATACTTCAAACCAGGGACTTTCAGACGTGCAAACTAACCTCTCTCGTCTTGCCATGAAACCAGAAGAAGAAAAAGAAGACGACTTTATTGCCGTCGTCAGTGAACACAACTCACAAACTAAGAAAACTAAGAACTTTCTTTGGTGATAAAGTAGAAAAAATAGCTTTTATAAATACAAATAACGGCATGCATAAAGTTAAAAAAGATGTGCTTAAAAATAAAAGTCAGAACAATAGTGCAAACGAGACTTTATTAAGGTGACCGTTTTATAAAGTGTCTCGTTTCGTGCGGCTCTTATAAAGTGTCCGTGAGACCAACAGCAGAGGGGAAGAAATTGTATTCAACCAGTATCCAAACGTACAATAACTTGACCATTGTGAGCGTGATGAAGACCTCCACAGTCAAAATGAACGTCTCCTCTCGCTCTCGCCGTTTTCTATTCGCGTTCGCTCGCTGTTATAGTCAGGTAACGCTGCTCGTGTATCGCCGACGGGGCCGCACATGTCTCCGCTCTGTTCTGCCTCCAGTGCACTTGCCTCATCTGTCCGTTGCTGCCATCATTATGTCCAACCTCTGTCTCTACCTCCCCCTCTTCTTCTTCTTTCCTCGCTCCCTCGCTCCTATCTCCTCTCCTCATCCAGATTCCTTTATATTTCTGAAGTCGATGCCGCTATCCGCTACCGAATCCGACACTCCGACATATCCGACACATCCGAGACTGAATTTATATAGTGTCTGGAACATTGGGGAAAAAGTTTGAAAAATGCGTGAGCAAATATTATCTAGTTAAAGCAACAATCTGGAGGTTTTTTGGACTTAATGACGCATTAATCCTCATTATAGCGCTAAGGTAGACAGCTGTGTAAGTGCGATAGTGTCAGTACGAGCCAGGCCTTATTAAAATAGTGTTACCCGAGCTAGCACGCGGTTCAGATGTTGTGACAGTCCATAAAAATAGATCCGAAAAGTAAGCTTAAGGCAGTTTTCCTCTGTAGATCCACAAAATAATAGTACCAGATTCAACCACAAGGGGGTGGAAGGAAAAAAAATCAGTAGTTTGAAGTGTCGGGTGAGGGTTAAGACCGAGACTGTTTATATAAATGGACTTAGCTAACCTGCTACATGCTACGTTCCAAATAAAAAGTGAGTAAAAAGTTTCCTGCTCCATCGGCTCTGGCTGCAATTCACTTTCTATTGAAAAGCTGTGGCCCGTCTCTCTGTCAGACTCGTCATTTTGGTCTTAAATTGTTCATATTTATTTCTCGTATCAGGCAAACCCAAAGCACATCTCACAGATTTGTTCAAAAAGGAGTGGGAGGAAAAAAACGTATTAAGTCCCACCCCTAAATTCCATTAGAACGGGCATGCCCAAACTGTGGTCCTGGGGCCACATGCGGCACTCAGACCATTTTTTCTTGGCCCTCAAGCTTTCAGGTGAATTGGACAATATTATTTTTAACAGTATTTTTTACTGTACATTTCTGAAAATCTACTTTAACAAGCCCATGTCAAATATTTAAAGCGTGAATAAAGGCCTCGTGGTTCAGTCTAACTTGGAAAAACGCAGATTTGAAGTATTCACTGTGTTAGCAATGAGTCTATGGCCCGTCTCTCTGTCTGTGTTTTTATACGTGGACCTTAATGAGAAAAGTTTGGACACCCCTGATTTAGAACATAAATGAAATGCTTTGTTTAAACTTAGAAATTAACTCGATCCTGGGGTTTTTATTTCACTATTGTGTCTGTAAATCAAGATATGAAAATTAAAAACAGACAAATCAGGCGCCTTCTCTCCCCGAGGTCGCTCCTGTTAGCGTTAGCAACAGGTTTGATTGACAGCGTTGCTAAGCACTCGCTCTCTACTAAACCAGCGGTGCAAGCGGGAAGGGGGCGTTACTGTCAACAGCCTCGCTCCTGATTGGCTCGTCGGTTGCTACGGAACTCGCCTCCAGATTAGCCGCTATAACTGTTAGCCTCGATGAGCTTCATGTGACCGGAGCTGAACGCTGTGGGTGACGTCACACTCACTCTGTCACTTCATTCAGTCTGTGGGTCAGGGTCATATTCTGTTGTGTCTTAACCCTTTAAGGACTGAGCACCGTATAGAATATCTCACCCAGACTTTTATTCTTTTTTTACCCATAAAAATCATGTTAAAGGAAGTATCAGATTGTCTCTCTCTCTCCAGTCTCTCTCTCTCTCCATCTGTCAGTCTCTCCATCTCTCCAGTCTCTCTCTCTCTCCATCTCTCTGTCTGTCTCATCTCTCTGTTGTTGTGTCTAAACTCTGTAATCATCTCTCCGTCTCATCTCTCCAGTCTCTCTCTCTCTCCATCTCTATCTCTCCAGTCTCTCCTTTCTCCATCTCTCAGTCTCTCTGTCTCTCCATCTCTCCAGTCTCTCTCTCTCTCTCCATCTCTCAGTCTCTCTCTCTCCATCTCTCCGTCTCTCCAGTCTCTCTCTCTGTCTCTCCAGTTTCTCTCTCTCAGTCTCTCTCTCTCCATCTCTCAGTCTCTCTCTCTCCATCTCTCAGTCTCTCCATCTCTCCAGTCTCTCTCTCTGTCTCTCCAGTCTCTCTCTCTCTCCATCTCTCCAGTCTCTCTCTCTCTCAGTCTCTCCATCTCTCTCTCTCTCTCTCCATCCCTCCATCTCTCCGTATAAACCGGACTATCTCACTTAGACTTTTATTCTTTTTTTTTACCCATAAAAATCACATTAAAGGAAGTATCAGATTGTACTTCATTTTTTCACACACACACCTCTATTTTACACGTCCATCTGTATTGTTCCTTTAACGCGCTGAGTGACTGACTGGGAGAATCGCGGCGGCCCCTGCGCTCTGATTGGTCCTCTTCGAGGGCGATGTAAGCGCATTACCGTAGTGACAGTGACATATTTAAAAAGCCCCACGCCTCTGCTTTGAGACGCCGTTTGGATTTACATGAAGCACAATCGCTCGCGGAGTTACAGCAACGACCACGACCGCGAGTCTATCGGCGACGTTAGCATCCGACGCTACAGGGTTAAACACCAAGTTACCAAAGCGCTGTACCCAATTTTTACCCTCATAAAAATGTAAAAAATAAACTCCGTCCATTTTAATCTGTTCGTTGTCCACACTCATGTCACTTTCTTCACTTCTTCTGAGCTCAGCGTCGCTCCCAACAAACTTGCTAACGACACACCGGCCTCACATCCTGATTCACCGACGATAATAACAAAAAAAGACGCTGTATATTTAGCTTCAGACAGAACACGGCGTTCTCTTTTTCAACCTAAGAGCTGCTTTTATAATCCACGTGTTCCCCGAGCCGCAGAGCCTAATGGCGTGGAGCGTCTGTGAGAGGTATACATTTAACCCGACGTGCCGTTGTAAACACTGTTAAACACTCCGGTAATTAAAGCGACCCACTTATTATGGAGTATGTAAACATCACCTAAACAAAGCTGCAGCGCGAGCCTGCGTCACGTCGGCCGCCGCAGCACTCAGCCGCCGCCAAACGCCTCTCCAAAGTGCTATTCTTTCCATTTTTTCCTTCACTGTCTGGCCCCTCTGCTGACAGCCTCTATCCTTCACAGCACTCATGCACTCTCTCTTTACCCCCACGTCTCTATCTCTCTCCATCTCTGTTTCTCCAGCGATCTCTCTTTCTCTCTCCATCTCTCTCGCCATTTCTCTCCATCTATCGCTCTATTTCTATCTGCTGTCTCTCCCTGTATCTCTGTTTCTAATCTCTCAATCTCTCTCTCCAGCAATATCTTTCTCCCTCCATCTCTATCTCTCCATTTCTTTCCATCTATCGCTCTATTGCCATCTATCTCTCTCCCTCTTTCGAGCGTCTGTCTCTCTCTATCGCTATCTCTCCAGCAATCTCTTTCTCTCCCCATCTCTCTCTCCATCTCTCCATCTGTTGCTCTATTTCTGTCTCTCTATCTCCCATCTCTCCGTCTCCATCTCTCTGTCTCTCCATCTCTCTGTCTCTCCATCTCTCTGTCTTTCAGTCTCTCCATCTCTCCATCTCTCTCTCTCCATCTCTCAGTCTCTCTCTCTCCATCTCTCCAGTCTCTCTCAGTCTCTCCATCTCTGTCTCTCCAACTCTCCATCTCTGTCTCTCCATCTCTCTGTCTCTCCATCTCTGTCTCTCCAACTCTCCATCTCTGCCTCTCCATCTCTCTGTCTCTCCATCTCTCTGTCTCTCAGTCTCTCCATCTTTCCAGTCTTTCCAGAGTCTCTCTCTCTTCATCTCTCCTGTCTCTCTCTCTCCATCTCTCCAATCTCTCTCTCCATCTCTCAGTCTCTCCATCTCTCCAGAGTCTCTCTCTCTCTCCATCTCTCTCTCTCTCCATCTCTCCGTTGTTGTCTTCTCTCTCTATCATCATCCTCCCATTATGGTGGACACAGCAGGTCTGCGTTGTGGCGTTCCATTTCCAAACACACCGTCCTTCCGCTGAATTCCCGGTCGTCCAAACACTTCCCCGAGTTTCTCCGCAGCGAGGGGAGACGGACAGAAGAGGGAGGAAGAGCGTGAAGTGTGACGAGCTCAAGAGACGCCGCAGATACAAGGTTAAAACGCGTCTTTTTAAGTGGCAAGAAAAGACGAGGGCGGGACGGGGGGAGCGTGGACGCCCGCTGAGCCCAGACGATAACGGGAAAATAAATTCAAGCGCGCACATGTAGGAGTGGCATATCAAAGTGTACGGAATAACACGCCGTCTTTTCTTTGTGTGTCCTCGGAACGATTCCCAAGTGAAGCGAGAAGATGCTGACACGACGCAACTGCGCTGAGTCAATGTTTGACTTGATGTTTACGATCAGACGTGTGATTCGGGGAAGACGACGCGGCGACGAGGATTCGCTGGAAATGAGCGTCCTGCACAAAAATCCTCTGTCACCGTCAGTTTGTGTCCAGGACTGACCCTTCGTGGCGAGAGCGCGGTTGTGTTTGGCCTCGGGACGGCACGCGCTTTGCTCAGTGTGGCTTCAAAATGAGGTTTAGTCAAGTTTTTGCGATTAAGAAATAATATATGGGTTTATAAATCACTCCAGGGGGCAGTAAAAACGCACAAAGTGACAATGTTTACCATATTTTCCTGAGTATAAGTCGCACTTTTTTCAGTTTGTCCAAGGGTGCGACTTATACGGAGGACCACACGAGGGCGCTCTAGGCTTGTGTAACAGTGTCTACTACACAACGCGGCGCTTCATCTTCCTCTGGAGTTGTCGGAGTTGTTCAGAAGTGACACCGACGCAGAAGAATTCAGTGGATTTATTGATTTGGAGTGAGATCCAGACTAAACTTGTTGCTTGTTTTTTCTTCTTTATTTATCCGATTAACTGTTAATATTTTACGTTAACAAACCAGACACGTGTTCAGTTCTGTCTGTGCTTCATGGAGCTGAATAAATATAAATGTGTTACGTTAGCGTTAGCATTAGCGTTAGCGTGATGTACTGATATTCAGCCTGTTGGTCCACATTTTTATTATTATTAGAACTTGCCTTTAAAGATAAAATGTCTGTTCTTGGTCTCAGATTTTGTAAAATAAATGTCCCCAAAAATGCGACTTATATGTGTTTTTTCTTTATTATTACGCATTTTTGGCTGGTGCGACTTATACTCCAGAGCAACGTATAGTCCGGAAAATAAGGTACATAGGATTAGCTTGTCTGTTAGCATCAGGCCTGTGTCACCTGCACTGGCTCCTGTTTCATATCGGGGGCAATTCAAAATGTTATTGCTTGTGTTTAAATGTCTGCGCTCTGTGTCCTCCGTCTGCGCTCTATGTGTCCTCCGTCTACGCTCTATGTGTCCTCCGTCTGCGCTCTATGTGTCCTCCGTCTGCGATCTATGTGTCCTCCGTCTACGCTCTGTGTCCTCCGTCTGCGCTCTATGTGTCCTCCATCTGCGATCTATGTGTCCTCCGTCTGCGATCTATGTGTCCTCCATCTACGCTCTATGTGTCCTCCGTCTGCGCTCTATGTGTCCTGTATGTGTCCTCTACCAGCGCCCTCTGCCTGTCAGATCCTCTCAGTCTTTAACACAGTTTAAGACAGAAGACCCGCCTCTTCTCCCTGGTATTTAACACTCGACACAGCCTCTTGGTGTTTCATTGTTCTGTTCCTCTGCATCTCTGTATTTATTTTGTTGACTTTTATTTGAAGCACTTTGGTCAGCTCAAGTTGCTTTAAATGTGATAAATAAATAAAGTTGAATTGAATATTTAAACAGTAAATGGCAGCAGCAATAAAAGACTTTAAATACAAGAAGAACAGGGGCCCGAGGGAGGTAAAGAAAACTCACTTTAAAATCCGACTCTGCGGCTCAGAATCACTTTTTGTTATTGATAGTGTTAAATAATGAGCGGTTTAGTGGTGTGTGTGTGTGTGTGTGTGTGTGTGTGTGTGTGTGGGGGGGTGTGTGTGTGTGATGTTTAAACACTTACACAAGGTTTAGAAATGACTTTTTAAACTGTATTTATTTCATCTTATAAATGCATTTTCACTCTCACACTTGAACCTCGCCGTGTCATGATGTCTCTTTATGTTCACGTAGTCTCGTCCAATCAGATTCGTTTATTTCAGTGACACATGTGGAACAAAGGATCTCATTGGTCGCGCTTCATTTAGAACAAAATCAACTTTCATTTTTATATTTTTTTAATAGATGAAATATTTTCCAGACCAAGTTTTAGTTTGTTTTCATCCCTGACGGTTTGTTCTGCTCACTAGCGCCTCATAGTGGTCACATGATCAGCTGATTTGGTATATTAAATAGGCTGAGGCATTATAAGTATATATAAGTATATAAGTAGTATAAGTACTTTTAACTTCAGCCTAAACCCTTTTTGGTTATGATAGAAATGTTATGTACGACCTTATACAAGTTGAACAATTTTTTATTTTGATTGTAATGAACGAATAAAATCAATCAATAAATAAATTAGAAATAGATAAAATAAGTCAATAAAGTAAATAGATAAAATAAGTAAATAAAAAAATAAAATAAGTAAATAAATAGATAAAATAAGTAAATAAATAAATAAAATAAGTAAATAAATAAATAGATAAAATAAGTAAATAAATAAATAAATAAAATAAGTAAATAGATAAATAAGTTAAACAGGTTTTGGTGCTGTCTTGCTCCCAGTGGAGGCAGTACGACAGCGCCATCTGCAGTTTGACTTCTTCAGGACAGTACCCCAGGTGTGTGACAGTAAAAAAGCCCCTCGTCCTGGTTTATAGGCCTTTTATTTATTTATTTTTTTACTGTTTATTTTCATGGTTTTCACAATAAAAAAAAAATACATATATTAATAATAATACAAATATAAAAACGAAAGAGAAAAGAAAAAGAAAAAAATATATATAAAAATATATATAATGATGACAAAATAAAAATAGACAAACATACAAGATATACACACTTTTCTTTTTTTAACTGTTTATTTTCATGGTTTTCACAATAAAAATAAATACATACATATATTAATAATAATTCAAAAAAAGAGAAAGAAAAATATATATAATGATAATAAAATTAAATACATATACAAGATGTACACATTTATACACAAGGACATATTTACACATACACTCGTATACAAATACACACAATGCATACAAATACATGCATCTACACATATAAATACTCATATAAGCCGCCATATTTGTTTTGATACAGACAGACTGTGCATGTTCCTGATTGGCTGATCCACCTGCCAATCTTACTCTTCTGTGAAATCTTGCTGGAAAAAACATCTTAAATGTTCTATTCCACTGTTACGTTTTCATTAAATTCTCTATAAATATCACATTAGAGCCTCGTGAAGCTGTACGTTAAAACCAAAGCGACCTCTCTTCACCTCGTTCGTCTCATTTAGCTCCCGTCTCTTTTGGCTGAAACGCTGCAGTTGGACTCGGCGCGCTGAAAGTTGGCAGACGGCGAGGGAGAATAATTGAGGGTGGATCTGTTCTAGAGGCAGATGTTTCCCTCAGGACGGCAGAGAGCGGCGCACAGGAGCTAAAAATACCAGCTAAAGGTCAGATTGGAGGCTACGAGGTGAGCGAGGAGAATGTAGCAGTTAAATTAAGACGCCTGCGCAGGAAGAGGCCGGATCACCTTTGTTACCTCCAGCTCCAGGCAGGTGCGAAAGAAAAGAGACGAGAAACTGAAGATTAATCCTATTATAGACGTTTATTTGTTACGTAAGCACCGGATTGTCGTCAAACTGGATCTTACTGGAGTCTGATATTGAAACGAGACTCTCATTTGAGCAGGTGTCAGGACTAAAAACATCCTCCACTGGACAGAAATGAACTTTTCCTGAATATCTTTAGAATGATCTTAAGATGTGTCTTTTGTAAGTATTGTACTTTCTGGAGTATAAGTTAAAAAATGCTGAAAAATGAAGAAAAAAGCATGAGTATAAGGCGAGGCTAGTTTATTTGTACGGCACAATTCAGTGATTCAAAGTGTTTTACAGAATAAGAAAGACATTAAAATATAATACAAACAAATTAAAACATAAATAATCACAAATAATCATCATAAAATTTAAATTAAAACTGAGAAATGCAGAATAAACCCCCTATCAGTCATATTCACAGCTAAACAGAGGTCCTGGTTCAGTCCTGGTTCAGTCCTGGTTCAGTCCTGGTTTAGTCCTGGTTTAGTCCTGGTTTAGTCCTGGTTCAGTCCTGGTTCAGTCCTGGTTTAGTCCTGGTTCAGTCCTGGTTCAGTCCTGGTTTAGTTCTTGTTTAGTCCTGGTTTAGTCCTGGTTCAGTCCTGGTTTAGTCCTGGTTTAGTCCTTGTTTTGGTCCTGGTTTGGTCCTGGTTTAGTCCAGGTTTAGTCCTGGTTTGGTCCTGGTTTAGTCCTGGTTTAGTCCTGGTTTAGTCCTGGTTTAGTCCTTGTTTTGGTCCTGGTTTAGTCCTGGTTTAGTCCTGGTTTAGTCCCGGTTTAGCAGAGCTGCTTTAAAGTCTATTCTCTGAGCCACAGTACACGTCTGAAGTACTTCCTGGTTCTAGACCTGAGCACAGTACACGTCTGAAGTACTTCCTGGTTCTGGACCTGAGCACAGTACACGTCTGAAGTACTTCCTGGTTCTAGACCTGAGCACAGTACACGTCTGAAGTACTTCCTGGTATACGTCACATCTTTGGCCAAACTATGATAAAAGTGCATCTTATTGTCTGGAAAAGACGCCCGTGGATCACGATGGAAATGACATGATGGACACAGACACAAGGCCACGTGGGAACAGAAAACAAAGTTCTACAGTTTAATACTGAAAATCTCATTCCATTGTCTAAAGAGTGTGTTTTATTATTGTAGTATTGGTGTCAAGTATCAAGTTTATTCCTCAGTATCGAAACAGTGTTTGATTTTATTTTCTTGACACTCGAGGGATTTGTTTTCTCTGATTCTTCTCAAACATTTATCCATCTTAAAATATTCTTCTTTCTTTCGTTTGGTTCTTGCGGCTGCAGAATATTCCAGATCGTGTCGTTCTCGGTGCGATGGGTCCAAATTGAAATTAGGTTTTGAAAATGAAAATGTAAAAAAGTCCCATTTTAGTGGTGATTTAGATGTAGTTCTGCTTGAGCCTTGTTTTGTTTGGCGTCTGCGTTTGTCAAACTAATATTCTGACAGTTTGTGCATCGACTCATTTTAGTTTTAATTCATTTGCTTCAAAGTCTCAAAATGGCAGAATTTTACTGTTATGGCTGCACTAAATCGTCTTATCCAATATCATTTTATTTTATTTTTTTAAATCATGATTCAACTTCATTTGGAAAAACTGTCACAATCGAGACCGACTTAAACTGACAAACATTTTATAAAAGTCTGACTGAAATTTGATGTTTAATGGTCCCATCTTTGTTTTAATGTTGTTTCCTCGTCACACACAGACCTGGAGTTGTGTTTCGATTCATTCACACACGTTTAACAAACAAACCTGCAGATTTAGGCGGAGTTCTTCTCTCAAACTGAAAACACTCCGTTCCACCTTGTGATGTCATCATGTGGTGATACAGGAAGTGCTACAGTGTGTTTTTAAACTCCACACACCTTCAGTAGAATGGCCTGTGCACTGCCGTAGCTCCCCGAAAGATTTTTGCCTCACTTTCATAACATTTTAAACCACAAAATGTGCAAAAACTACATTAAAAGTGTGCAAAAACTACATTAAAAGTGTGCAAAAACTACAAAACTGTGCAAAAAATATACAAAACTACAGTAAAAGCATGTAAAAACTACAATAGCTGCATCAAAAAACTACAAAAAGTTTGCAAAAACTACTAAAAAGTGTACAAAAACTACAAAAGCATGTAAAAACTACAAAGAAGTGCAAAAACTATATTAGAAGCATGCAAAATCTACAAAAACTGTGCAAAAACTTCAATAATAGCAGGCAAAAAGTGTGCAAAAACTGTAATAAGTGTGCAAAAACTACAATAAAAGTGTCCAAAAACTACAAAACTGTCAAAACCGAAACTGAAGAAGCAGAACCTCCTCACTCCTACAACCTTTTGTCCAGTTACAGATTTGAATTTTTCTGTGACAAACTCTACTAAGGAGCTGTTAAAACTACCACTTGATGACATCACAAGGTGGAATGGAGCATTTTGATGTTTGCAGATGTGACAGACGAATAAAAATGACACAAAACACAACTCCAGGTGTGTTTTTGAAGCTTTGACATCATTAAAACACGACTTAAACCTCATACGAGTCCATTTTGTGTCACGTCGTCCCTTTAATTCTTCCCCTTTCAATATTTCGCCGCCAAAATCCCCCGTAGCTATACATTTCAAAGCGTCTAAAATGGCGTTCTTTATCCGTCGACACTGTGAACTGTGGCGTACATTATCAGATTTCACTTCTAACATAAATCACAGCCTCCCCGTTTCCTTTGGTAACACAATTTCCTCTTTTCTCGTTACAAAATGGACTCCGAACCCGAGCGATTCATCTGCACCGTCGCCGCAGATCAAGACTAAACTAAATATTTGAACCGGACTAAAACGTGTTGATTTATGGCGGGGACGGCGGCGTCTTTGAGGACGGTAGTTAAAGACGGAGCCGGGGGGTGATTCATGAAGACGGATAATACGGAGGAAGAGGCGCCGTCGTTAACCGGGAGGAGACAGGAACGAGGAAAAGTGGGCCCAGGAGAGCGCGGGGGACGGGGGGGACGGGGGACACGACGGCGAGGAGACGGCTGAAGGCGGGTGTGTGCGAGGACGCCGCGTTTGGAGTTTTAGATTTAAGTTTTTGTTTTGCGTCTTTGAATAAAATCTACACAAAGTTAATGGGCTCTCTGGGGATCAGGGGACTCCATCCAAATCTCTAAAGTGTTTCTTTGTAAACACGAGGACTTTAGGGGAGATAATGTGGTTGTTTATGGTAAAAAATGAAGCGGAGACGAGGTTTTGGGGAAGATTGAGAGGAGTGTGAAGGTTTTAAAGGTTTTATATTACGTAAAAGTGATTGGTGTGAGGTTTGAGTCGTGTTGGAGCGTCGTTACGTCGTCAAAAACAGACCTGGAGTTGTGTTTTGTTTCATTCAATCGTGTTTGAGTAACACTTTGTTAATAATTTGGCTGTATCTCAAAAACTCAAAATGCTCTGTTCCACATTGTGATGTCATGAAGTGGTAGTTTTCAAGTTAACAGCTCCTTTTACTTTTAGTAGAGATTGGAAATTCCAGGGATGAAATGATCCAAATGATTCTAGTGAAGGTGAACCCTAAACTGTCCAACAACTACAAAAACTGTCCAAAAACTGTCTAAAAACTACAAAAAACTGTCTAAAAATGACAAAAAACTGTCCAAAAACTACAAAAACTGTCCAACAACTGTCTAAAAACTACAAAAACTGTCCAAAAACGACAAAAACTGTCCAACAACTACAAAAACTGTCCAAAAACTGTCTAAAAACTACAAAAACTGTCCAAAAACGACAAAAACTGTCCAACAACTACAAAAACTGTCCAAAAACTGTCTAAAAACTACAAAAAAGTGTCCAAAAACGACAAAAACTGTCCAACAACTACTAAAACTGTCCAAAAACTGTCTAAAAACTACAAAAACTGTCCAAAAACTACAAAAACTGTCCAACAACTACAAAAACTGTCCAAAAACTGTCCAATTCGAACCAGCGTCCTCAGTGAGTCTTGACTTTTCTTTCACAGTTACATCTTCGAGCTCTTAAATGCTCGCTCTGTAACTCGTGTCCATGGCGACGACCCGCCTCCTCGTCTCCGCATTATGGCATTAAATCAATCTCCACGGAGACGAGCGCGGGCGACGTCATCGGGCCGGGTTACGGGTCAGATCTGCGGAGAGAGGATTAGACTTTCTACTCCAGGTTTTGTAGGTATCAGGAGAGTCCTTTTTTCCCTGACAGGTGAGGGTGAGTGTTTCCAGCTCTCCGCTCCTCAGAGACCTCAGGCGCTCGTTTAAATGCGAAACCTTCCCCGAGAGCCGAGAGCACCCGCATCGCTCGGGGAGACGGGGGGGGGAGCGATGGGGGTGCTCTCCTCGTCTGCACCCGGACACACGTGAGCTCTTCTCGGGATAATTTGGCGTCTCCTAAACTAGGTGTCAGCTCCTTTGTGTGAGGAATCTTCAGGGAGCGTCAACTTGATCTATATTTGTTCACATGTCTCTCGTCTGCGGCTCCTCGTCTGAGATCAGCCGGAGCGCCGCTAATTGCCACGGAAATAGTCACGTAGTAGTAAAGTGTGAGGCCGCTCTCCTCCTCTGCTCTGTTCATGTGTCAGTGTTTAACTTTACACAGCCCCAGACTCTTAACCATCACTGCTGCATGCTGGGAAATACCGGTGTGCTCCACTGCGGCGTGAGCAGGAAACAAAATGTCCGCCGTTAAATTGTTCTGTATATTATTAGAACTGCTGTAGTTTATTAATGGGAAATATGGAGTTAATTAGGTTTGTAACAACACAGCATGCTAGCTAGCTCACTGTGGCTAATGCTAACAGTTACTTTTATTAAAATGGGAAAATATAAAATAAAAAAATTATTTAAAAAATCTATAAAAAAATTAAATAAAATTAAATATATATATATAAATAATAATAATAATGTAAAAATGTAATTAATTCAAATAAAGACTATTGAATTATTTTATTTGTAGAATACTTCAGTTTGTGTTGTTTTAATATTTATTATGCTTCAAAATTAGCACTAGCATTAGCATTAAGACAATTAAGACAAACATGTCTCTTTCTCTGGTGAAGTTGTCATTTTATTTGTGTTTTGTTTAACATGTGACACTTCTCTATCCACTATCTGACCCTAACCCCCTGACCTCTGACCCCTAACCCATCCACAGCTCTGTCCACTGCCTGATCTTTAAACTTTAGTGTCTCTTAAGTTTTAATGTCAATTTTATGATGATAATTTGTGATTATTTGTGTTTTGATTTATGTGATTGATTTATTTTTTATTTTTTTGACTTTGTTATTCTGTAAAATACTTTAAAATACTTTGTGTACGAGTTGCGCTGTACAAATAAACTCGTCTTTCCTTACTCTGCAAAAACCTCAGAGATAAAACTGGACAGGAAGTAGTGACGCTAACAGTGAGGTTGAGGGCGCTATTGTGCACAAAGCTAATTGGTCTGTAATAGTAGTTGCCATTCTCGCAGTAGTAGTAGATGTTGTATTTGTAGTAACTGTAGTCGTAGCTGTAGCAGTCGTCCTTGCAGTAGTAGTAGTCGTCCTCATAGTAGTAAATAAAGTATTATTCTTCCCTATAATCCACCTCGTTCTGTTTAAAAGCGATGGGACAAGGTCTTGTGAGACAAAATGTCCCCCAGACTGAACTCACACGAAAATAATGATCTTGTGTGTCTTGATTTTGTGGAAACAAAAATGAGCAAAGCGCTACGGGCCCCTCAAGAAGCCACCACCACAAAAATCAGTGCTATAATTACAAAAAATACCAATAAAATCATGAAGTATTATTATAAATTATGTCAAAATCTCACCTTGTCTCGTTCTCGTATTGAGGAAATTGTCTCACATCCGACTTCTGCTGCTAATAGTACAAAATAATCATATCGGCCTGAGTATTTTTTTATTTTTTCAAGTGCGTAGTAGTAGTCGTAGTAGTAATAGAAGTTTTAGTAAAGGAGTAGTGGTAGTGGTGGTTGTCCCTGGAATTAGGGCCCAAGAATTGGACCTTCACCCTATTAAATTATCTCAGAGGGGGCCCCTTAAGGTTCCTCGCCCCGGGCCCTGAAATTCCCGTCGACGCCACTGCCTTTAACATTCATATCACCTGCATTTTTGTATAATTCGACTGGTATTTTCTGTCGTAATCGTACACATTTAGACGCGGCGTGCTCCTTCCACCGCTCGTCACCTGCGTTTAAAGTCTCTCCCGGACAAATTTAATCCAAACCCACTTTTCAAACGGAAGAAAAATGTGTAGCGTTGCTTTTTTTTTTTTCCCCGGTCGGTGTCACAAGCGTCTTCACTTATCATCATTATGCTAATAGGGATCGCTGTTACCATAATGAGACGGCGTTGTAAATAATGACAGAAAGATTACATGTGATTTTAATGAATGCTTCTCTCTCTTTCGTTCTCTCCGTCTGTTTTTTTTTTCTTTTTTTTTTTGGAGCGCGTCAGACAAAAGGCCGTCGCCATTTTCCTTCAGAGCTGCCAGAACCGTGATTAAAGATGGTGTATAGATGTAAACAGCTTTTCATTTCTCATCCCTCTCCTCCTCCTCCTCTTCCTCCTCCTCCTCCTCCTCCTTCGGTCTTTCTTGGGTCAGGCTCAGATTAACGCAGACACGGCGCTCATTAGAAAACCGCGCCGTCGCCACGTCGCTCCCGTCGGCAAAATCGCGGCTGATGTTTCCGTCGTCGTACCTGTTCTGAGCGCAGCTGGACCGGACAGAGTTTGTGTAACGGGAACAATGGAGGAAAAGGAGAAAAGTGACGCAATATAACAACACGGTAACAGAGTTTGAAGTGTACGGAAGCACACGGGGGACATTTCAAGAAAAGAATGTGGCAGGAGCACTTTTTTTTTTTTACAATGTTGAGTTTGCAGTTGATTTTTAACCCTCAAAACACAACTCCAGGTGCGTTTTTGGGGATGGCGGTTAATGTTGTACCCCTTAAAACAGAGAGGAAGAAGCGCTAGTGTGATCTTTAGCTCTTTTTCTCACGTGTTAGCTTAACGCAGTCATATCTTGGACACTATTTTACTTTGTGACTTATTTTTATATTGTCAAATGTTCAATGTTGGAGAAATAGATTTACTCGACAAAATAAAACATTTATTCCTGGCTGTTCTGCCTCCACTAGTGTTTAAGAACGAGCTTTACCGATAGTGAACAGTTTCTCCAATGAAAAACGGGAATCCTCTCGCTGTTTTGGACATTTACTGTAGAGCAGATTGAAAAACTGTAACGTACAAAGAAATATCTGCGTATTACAGTCATGCTTTTGTATTCCTATGAACAAAGAGCTACATAAAACAACAGAGTAGCTTAACTTTAGCTTAAACGTAGCTACAAGGAATGAAAACGCGGGCAAAACTGTTGATTAGCATCACGCTAACATGAATGGAAAATCCCATAGACATGCTAACGTTATTATTGTCTTCTATTTTAGCACGAATATACACTGTAAATCGACTTAAAGCGTCTGAAATCAGTTTATAGAGCGAGTTAACGTGTTCTAACTTTAAGACAGACGTTTGCATGGGGCCAAATGAGATTAAACACAGGGAAAATAACTGAAATGTTGAAAGTCTGCAGCAGTATGGCAGCTACGGTAGCTCTGAATAGACAAAACGCATTAACTCAAAACTATCTTTCTCCACTGGGGGCAGAACACTGGCTTTTTTTGTATATTAATAAGTTTTTACGTGAAATAAAATGACAACAGGAGTGGAAATTCACAGCAAAGAAAACTATGAGGTCAGAAAACTGGAAAATACAGATATAAACGTTTCTTTAGCTTCAGTTTGACGTGCTAGCATAACGGGAAAATGTCTTGACAATGTACAGATGACGTGTGTATAATATTTAGTCCTTTCAACTGAAAACAAAGAGAAAGAATCAGTTTGTCGTTTCTCTCACGCAGGAGTTTAATACAGTGACGAGAAACGGCGTAAAATCCCCAAAATGGTGATTTCAGACTTTACCAATCACTAAAACAACAGATCCCAGGCTGAGTAGCTGATCACTGATGACAAGATGACAAGAATATTACAGAAAAATTAAATATAATACACATTTTAGCCAAGTTTTAACTGTATTTCTATTGTTTTTACGACTTATGGAAATTGATTTTTACTGCAAACCTTTTAAAACCTTTATTATGATGAACTATTTTATCTTTTAATATAAATCACATCAGTGTTTAAAAGAAAAGAGCACAGTATTAAAGGCGTATAGTGGTATTTTAGCCTGTCACGGTAACATTATAGCACAGTTAAAAGCTCACGGGTCAGTTTTGTGTAATAAAGAACCTTAAATGTGAAAAAAATCTTGAATCCCACGCAGATATTACACCGTGAACCTCCAAGAATTCCTGAAAGACAATAGTAATTTATTAGCGATGCAAAGAAGCAGCTCTGGCCCTAAGCCCGCTGAGCCGTCCTGATCTGTGTACACAGGATTTCCAGTGTCCCGCGGCGCCGATGATGAAATACAAACACTACTAACGCTAAAGCTAACACCGCGAGCTAATGTACCACCTTGCTAACACGTCTGTCCTCTTGTCCGTCCCCCTCAGGTGACGCCCTCCTCCAAGATCGTGGGTGACCTGGCGCAGTTCATGGTGCAGAACGACCTGAGCCGAGCGGAGGTGGAGGAGCGGGCCGACGAGCTGTCCTTCCCGCTGTCCGTGGTGGAATTCCTGCAGGGGTACATCGGAATACCGCATGGAGGATTCCCCGAGCCGTTCCGATCCAAGGTAAACCGACGCACCTGCTCTTAAGTCCATGAGAATAGAAAAAAACGTGCGGAAGAATAATGTTGAAGCTGCTGGTTTGACGTTATTTTAAAGTATATACTGTCATTTCGCAATTTTAGAATTAAATTTTTACAAGTAACTTTTGTACCAGAGGTTTACCTGCTTGTTTCCATGGAGATGTTATTAGTTTTCCAATAATGTTACCCAGTATGGCATCACACTTCTGTATCTACATATAAAATAAATAATTAGATGAGTTTAAAGGTCAAATATAACAAAAAATCTGACTTTTGTGAGCGTTAAATCATGTTCTAAGGCTGTTACCGGCACAAAAAGAGACATGGAGTTGTGTTTTGTTTCATTCACACATGTTTATTATTAGTCCACCTTCATTTCCAAAGCTCAAAACGCTCTGTTCCACCTTGTGATGTCATGAAGTGGTAGTTTTTCAAGTTAACGGCTCCTTTTACCTTTAGTTCAGTCGAGATCGGCAACTCCACAGCTTGAAATCATCCAAATGATTCTATAAATGAAGGTGTGTGGAGTTTAAAAACACAGCGGAGCACTTCCTGTATCACCACACGATGACATCACGAGGTGGAACAGAGCGTTTTCAGTTTGAGAGAAGAAGAACTCAGCAAAAATACGACGATTTTGTGTGTTTTTGAGGAGGTAACGGCATTAGAACATGACTTGAACACTCTTTATTATTAGTCTGGAACATCTCCAAAGCTCAAAACGCTCTGTTCCACCTTGTGATGTCATGAAGTGGTAGTTTTCAAGCGCATTAGTCCTACACACATCTCCATCCTGTCCGTCCATGTGAGTGGATCTCTCCTTCACTGTGGTTCTTTTTTAGTTTTTCCTTGGGACAGTTCTCCATTTGCTCGTCTGTTTCTCTTTCATTGTTGATTTTCTAACTTTCTGTTGGTTAAAATAACTCTCCTGTTCAGCCCTAAAAGGCGACTGCGGTTGTGATTTTGGGTTTTACAAAAATAAACTGAATTGAATTGAAGTTAACAGTTACCTTGAGTTCAGTAGAGATTGAAAATTCCAGGAGCTGAAATGATCCAAATGATTCTAGAAATGAAGGTGTGTGGAGTTTAAAAACACAGTGGAGCACTTCCTGTATCGCCACACGATGACATCACGAGGTGGAACAGAGTGTTTTCAGTTTGAGAGAAGAAGAACTCAGCGAAAATATGAAGATTTTGTGAGTTAAACATGTGTGAATGAAACAAAACACAACTCCAGGTCTGTTTGTGACGAGGAAACGACATCATAACAGATCAGAAAACAGCGTAACACGAGCGCTTTAATACAATGAAAACATAAATAAAAAACACACAAACAGATCTGTGAACGAACGCGTGCGGTGAGCGGCGTCGAAACAAAACGTGGGTCTGGTCCAAACCTATATCTGACAGCTTTGCATGACCCCCGCAGTGAAAAAACAGAATAATGTGAATGAATAATCACATGGAAATATAAAACATGCATTAAATCCATTTCACAGTCCAACTTCAAAGCTGCGTCCAAACTATCCACACAGGTAATAAAACGTCTGTGATTCATGTAAATGTATGCAGACTCCGTACACAGCACAGTCCAAAGGGCAAAAGGGAAAAAGTGCGTCTTCTGACAAAAGTATTGTGTAGTGTGTACGAAAAAACACTCAAACATAAAAAAACACGCTAACAAGGTACAAGTACGAGGTTTTTTGCACATAAATACAGTATTTTCAAACTACTCTCCATCTGCGAGGGATTTTCAGAGGTATAAAAAATCTCGTCTCCTCTTGTCTCCTCATCTCGTCTCCTTGTCTCCTCATCTCGTCTCCTCATCTCATCTCCTCCTCTCCTCCCATCTCCTCATCTCCTCTTGTCTCCTCTTATCTCCTCGTCTCCTCTTGTCTCCTCTCGTCTCCTCCCATCTCCTCGTCTCCTCTCGTCTCCTCTTGTCTCCTCTCGTCTCCTCTTGTCTCCTCTCGTCTCCTCTTGTCTCCTCTCGTCTCCTCTTGTCTCCTCTCGTCTCCTCGTCTCCTCTCGTCTCCTCTCGTCTCCTCTTGCCTCCTCTTGTCTCCTCTCGTCTCCTCTTGTCTCCTCTCGTCTCCTCTTGTCTCCTCTCGTCTCCTCTCGTCTCCTCTCGTCCTCTCGTCTCCTCTTGTCTCCTCTCGTCTCGTCGTCTCCTCTCGTCTCGTCGTTAATTGTAGTTGGATGAAACACCTGTAAAAATATGGTACATACATCAAATATGACGCATCTCACCCCTAAAATACGACAATTCTAAAACATTCAGCTCACAAACAAACACACAATCACTCAAATTCAGATACACAAATCCTCTTTCTTTCATACACACTCACTAATCGGTGCAAACGTGCTTCGATTTTAGCCGTTTCTTTGTCACACGTGCAAACCTTTGAAAACTTGTGCATGTTATAAACTCATTTGGCTTTAACTAATCCACCGACTCATAACTGTCGCCTTTGAATGACAGTTTAATGACCTCAAATGTGGACGCCAGGACCTTGTAGAGAAAAAAAATGTATATATTGTGGCCTAGAAAACCCTAAATGTGTTGCTCACGTGTCGACGCCAGGTCCCAGGAGGATGAAATCTGATTATAATCGACACTAAAACTAGCATAAATCTTTCCTGAACGTCTTTAAAATGATGTTGAGCCGGATCCGAACAATTAAAAGAAGCCGTTTAATGTTAAAAATCACGTTCTATTGTCTAACCCATAATGCACTTCACTTAACCGTTTGATCACATTGTACTGGATAGAAAACATGGTCTGACCTAAAACGTTCCCCTGTGGTCCGCCTCACGACTGCTCCTCCGGCTTTAGCTGAGTCCGGGGCCGATATTTCCGCGGATTACATCATCCCGTTTCAGAAAACCACGGTCAGGCTGAAAGTTTGAAGCGTCTGTTTAATTCAAAGCCGTGAACAGGAGCCGCCGTGTGTTTTGAGTCTGACCTGATGTTGGACGGTTCATAACGAGGTCGTGGGTTTCATTCATGTTCTGGATCGTGTCGAGCTCCTCACTTCACTTCCTTGCTTCCTTTCCTTGTCTCCTTCCTCTCATTTCCTAGTTTAGTAATGGTTTAAAATAAGTAACTTTAGTGACCTATTTATTTACCCAAGTTTTATATTACAATACTGTAAAAAAAAAAAACTGCATTTGCCTTTTATGTCCTAGTCTTTCTTCCTTCCTTTGTCTCCTTTCCTTGTCTTTTTTCTATCTCCTTGTCTCCATCCTTCCTCTTCTTTTCCATCTCCTTCTTTTCTTTCCCTTGCCTCATTCCTTACCTGTTCTCCTTTCCTAACTCCTAATCTTACTTCCTTTCCTTGTCTCTTTTCCTAATACCTGGTCCTACTTCTTTTCCTTGGTTCCTTTCCTAACTGCTAGTCCCACTTCCTTTCCTTCACTCCTTTCCTAACTCCTAGTCATACTTTCCTTGTCTCCTTTAATAACTGCTAATCCTACTTCCTTGTCTACTTTCCTCATCTCCTTTTCCTATGTCCTTGCCTCATATACTTGTGCTCCTTCTTTTACTTCCTCCATTTCTTTCCTCGTTTCCTTTCCTAACTGCTGATCCTACTTTCTTTCCTCGTCTTTTCTCCTTAACTCGTTTAGTTGTCCTCCTTCCTCCTTTACTTCCTTTATTCCTGTCCTACTTCCTTTCCTTGCCTCCTTGTCCTACGATCTTAACTCGTTTACTTGTGCTCCTTCCTCCTTTCCTAACTCCTAATCCTACTTCCTTTCCTTGCCTCCTTTCCTCACCTCCTTGTCCTACATCCTTACCTTGTTTACTTGTGCTCATTCCTCCTTTCCTAACTCCTAATCTTCCTTCCTTTCCTCAGCTCCTTGTCCTACATACTTAACTCGTTTACTTGTGCTCCTTGTCTCCTTTCCTAACTCCTGTCCCTACTTCTGTTCCTCACCTCCTTCCCTCTTCTCCTTGTCCTACGTCCTTACCTTGTTTACATGCTCCTTCCTCTTTTACTTCCTCCTTCCTCTCCTCATGTCCTTCCTTACCCAGTTTCATTTCCTAGTCTCTTATGCTCCTCCCTTTTTCTCATATCCTTTTCCTATCTCCTTGTCCTCCTTACCTACTCGTCTCCTCTTGTCTCCTCGTCCCCTCGCCACATCGTCCCCTCGTCTCCTCTTGTCTCCTCGTCCCCTTTTGTCCCCTTGCCTCCTCGTCCCCTCATCCCCTCTTGTCTCCTCGTCCCCTCGTCTCCTTGTCCCCTCTTGTCTCCTCGTCCCCTCTTGTCTCCTCTTGTCCCCTCGTCTCCTCTTGTCTCCTCGTCCCCTCTTGTCCCCTCGTCCCCTCTTGTCCCCTCGTCTCCTCGCCCCCTCGTCTCCTCTCCTCCTCATCCCCTCTTGTCCCCTCGTCTCCTCTCCTCCTTGTCCCCTCTTGTCTCCTCTCCTCCTCGTCCCCTCGTCTCCTCTCCTCCTCGTCCCCTCTCCTCCTCGTCTCCTCTCCTCCTCGTCCCCTCGTCCCCTCTCCTCCTCGTCCCCTCGTCTCCTTGTCTCCTCGCCCCCTCTCCTCCTCGTCCCCTTTTGTCCCCTTGCCTCCTCGTCCCCTCATCCCCTCTTGTCTCCTCGTCCCCTCGTCTCCTTGTCCCCTCTTGTCTCCTCGTCCCCTCTTGTCTCCTCTTGTCCCCTCGTCTCCTCTTGTCTCCTCGTCCCCTCTTGTCCCCTCGTCCCCTCTTGTCTCCTCGCCCCCTCGTCTCCTCTCCTCCTCATCCCCTCTTGTCCCCTCGTCTCCTCTCCTCCTCGTCCCCTCTTGTCTCCTCTCCTCCTCGTCCCCTCGTCTCCTCTCCTCCTCGTCCCCTCTCCTCCTCGTTTTCCTCTCCTCCTCGTCCCCTCGTCCCCTCTCCTCCTCGTCCCCTCGTCTCCTTGTCTCCTCGCCCCCTCTCCTCCTCGTCCCCTCGCCTCCTTGTCTCCTCGTCCCCTCTTGTCTCCTCTCCTCCTCGTCCCCTTGTCTCCTCGTCCCCTCTCCTCCTCTCGCCTCCTTGTCTCCTCGTCCCCTCGTCTCCTCGTCCCCTCTCCTCCTCGTCCCCTCGTCTCCTCGTCCCCTCTTGTCTCCTCGTCCCCTCGTCTCCTCGTCCCCTCTTGTCTCCTCGTCCCCTCGTCTCCTCGTCCCCTCTTGTCTCCTCGTCCCCTCGTCCCCTCGCTCTGACGTTGATCCTGTCTGGATTATGTGATGAGTTGTTTGTCTTTTTGTCATTATTGCTGTGACGGTGTCGGCCCTGAGTCGCCCGGCGATTCGTTTTGTTTTGACGTGGACAGTGCGGCGTCTCCGTCCTCACGGCTCTATCGCGGGGACATGGCTCTATTTTCAACTGAGGAGCTTCTGAAATGTTTTACAAAACAAAAAAAGACAGACCACACCCAAAGTCTGAATGAAACACGACCACAACAGGAACGAACTGGACAAAGAGACGCTCACATTTTTATACAGAGTCAAGGAACCACTGACCCACATAGTCCTGGTTTAGTCTTAGTTCAGTCCTGGTTTAGTCCTGGTTCAGTCCTGGTTTAGTCCTGGTTTAGTCCTGGTTTAGTCCTGGTTTAGTCCTAGGTTAGTCCTGGTTCAGTCCTGGTCCAGTCCTGGTTCAGTCCTGGTCCAGTCCCGGTTCAGTGCTGGTTCAGTCCTGGTCCAGTCCTGGTTTAGTCCTGGTTTAGTCCTGGTTTAGTCCTAGGTTAGTCCCAGTTCAGTCCTAGTTTAGTCCCGGTTCAGTCCTGGTCCAGTCCTGGTTTAGTCCTGGTCCAGTCCGGGTTCAGTCCTGGTTCAGTCCTAGTTTAGTGCTGGTCCAGTCCCGGTCCAATCGTGGTCCAGTCCTGGCTCCATCCTGATTCAGTTGTGGCCCAGTCCTGGTTCAGTCCTGGTTCAGTCCTGACTCAGTGACTTGAGTCCAGTCCAGTCTGGTCCCTCCTCTGTCCCGTGTGTCCGTGTCTCGTCTGTTTTCATGCAGATGGACAGTGGATCTGCAGATTGTTGAGTCTGAGTCTGACCTACACCCAAAAGCCCCTTAACACCCCCTTATCTCTCCCTTAACTCCCCCCTAAAGCCCCTCTGTTCCCTTGGGCCCAACTCCCAAAATGCACCTCACCTCAACACTGACAGCAGCGACGCATCACACAAATCTATGTTTTATAAAGAAAAGAGTTGAAAAACGTCCCAGGACCTACAACCTGAATATAAAGAACATAACATGGACTCACTAAGTCAAGTGTCGCCTTTATTTTACCTCAGATGCCCTTCCAACCCAGTTATTTTGGCTTCATTTACTATTTTAAACGGAACTAAACGAAGCAATAACTCATTTAATCACATCTTATTTCGTCACGATTTTAACTCGCAGCTTTTGCAAATGGAATTATAAAGTCTATTTGTGAACTCTACAAATTAAAATCCTCCCTGTGTCTCCCCCTGAACCTGTGCGTCGTCGACGTGTGTGTAATAGTTACACACTGACGCAGATTAGGCACAGATGCTAACGTTAGCTAACCCTCCAGCTCGCCGTGACGTGCCTCGCGTGTCGTCCTGATGCGTCCACAGCTCACGGGCGGCGTGTACGTGCGCGGCAGCTGTGGAGTCTTTAATTAGTGATGGAGGAGCCGGAGGAGCCGGAGGAGCCGGAGGAGCCGGAGGAGCCGGAGGAGCCGGTATCGCACACACAGACCGCAGCTGTGGAGGTGCGACTCGTGTGTGCGTTATCGAGACTCACGTGCACTTGCAGGGAGGAGGAAGAGGAGGAAGAGGACGTGTTAATAACAGAAAATAACTTGATTTAGTCATAAAAATATATCAAGGATTTAAAGTCTTCGTCTCTGATTAAAGCTGCACTGTGTAACTTTTCTGGTGGAGGTTCATAGAGATGTTGTTACTTTACAGTATTTCAGTCAACTCCATGGAGGCACATTACAGATGTTTAAACATACCAACAGTCTCCATGGAAACAAGCAGGTTACAGATCCTCCTCCATGCAGAAAAGTTACACAATGACCCTTTAATCTGATTCACTTCTAAATATCATGGAGCTGCTGTGTCCACTGTTTTTTATGCCTTTAATTCGAGATCGACTGATATGTATGTTGTTGTTTTTTTCATGGCTGATACTGAATGTTTAGATTCCAGAGCAGCCCTAATATTTTTTAAATTTTACAGGTATTGTTGCAGCGTATTAAAATCCACAATGAACAGACCCAGACAGACGACAGTCACTTTATTTTCCATTATGGTTTTTGACAAAATAAACTAAAATGAGCTCGAACAGACGTGTCGTCTGAAGAAACACCTTAACCTTGAAGCTGTTTTGTGTCTGTCCATTTGTTAAAATGCCAACGCCGCCACCGCCGCCATCGTCTCCTGCGCCGCCATCGGCCTCGCCGTCCGTCTCTCACTCAAAACAATCAGAGCGCACAGTGTAACACGTCTGAGGACACTATGTAAATCAGCCTGTCCCCTCTTCCTCCTCCTTTTCCTCCTCCTCTTCACCTCTTTCTCCTACTCTTCTCTTCTTTCCCCCTTCCTCTTCTTTGCCCTTCTCTCCCTCCTTCTCTTGAGTAGCTTCCTCTTCTCCTCCTGTTTCTCCTTCTTTTCTTCTTCCTCCTCCTCTTCACCTCTTCCTCCTCCTCTTCCTGCTACTCTTTTCTTTATTCCCCCTCTTCCTCCTCTTCACCCTTCTCTTCCTCCTTCTCTTCATCCTCTTTTCCCTTCTGCTTCTTTCTCCTCCTTCCTCCTCCTCTTTTTCCTCCTTCTCCTCTTCTTCCACCTCTTCACTTCCTGCTCCTCCTCCTCTTCCTCCTCTTCGCACATACAAATGAAGGGGCTGTTCGCCCTGAGAGCTGATGCCACAACAGCAGCTCATGTGTAGAGACGAAGAGAGAGGAACGGAGGGAGAGAGAAAAAGAGGGGATGAGAGAGGGAGAGAGAGAGGGAGAGAGTGAGAGAGCAAAGGCAGAGGAGGAGAGAGAAAGAGCAAGAGAGGGTGAAAGTGGATGAGAGAGAGCGCAAGAGCAAAGGCAGAGGAGGAGAGAGGGGGAGAGAGAAAGAGCAAAGAAAGAGGGAAATATACGGTGAAAAGGAGAGGGAGACAGATGGAGAGAGAGCAAAGGGAGAGGGGGAAAGAGAAAGAGGGAGACAGACAGAGAGCGCAAAGGGGGAGAGAGGTTCAATAGAGAGGGAGAGAGCAAAGGGAGTGGGGGAGAGAAGAGGTGAAGACGAAGGGCAAAGCAAGTGAGAAAGAGCGAGCGGGGTGAGAAAGAGAGAGAGCAATGGGAGACAAGAAGAGAGAAAGAGGGCGAGGGGATGAGACAGACGGGGAGGGAGGGAGAGCAGAGGGAGAGGGGGAACGAGAGAGAGAGGAAAGGAGGAAAGGGATAGAGAATGGGAGATGGGTTGAGAACGAGGGAGAGAAGAGAGCGAGAGGATAGAAAAAGACAGGACACAAGGGGAGAGAGAGTAAGAGAAATGGGGAGAGCGTTTAAAAGAGGAGAGTGGACGCATCACAGTGGTAAAGGCGGATGGAGAGACTAATGGCGTCTCTCTACACGTCTGCAGCCTCTGGGACCGTTCTGTTCATTTTATCATTAATATGTGATTGTCTCTCTGCTCTCGTCCTGTGAAGCTCGTCCACGGTTTGGTTTGTGTTTTATTCATCTGTGTTTTATATTTAAAGTAAATGATAGACGAGTATTTGGTCTGGGTTTTTTTTATATCAGATGCCCTTCCTGTCACAAATGGCCAAACTTTTGACGTGTAGTAAAGTAAACGCTGAACTATAAACAAAAATATGTATGAAAAAAAAGAAATAAATACAAAAATGTGCTCTTAGTGTGAACAGAAGTAAAAATGACATTGCTAACACTTTATAATAACTTCGCTAACGACACAATTTGCCTTAATAAAGCAATTAGTGATAAAGTTTATTTCTATAATACGTTTAAAATAACTTCAGAAGAACAAAGAGCTTCACAAAAGACACACAAAAAAACAAATATATAGATAAAACGATGCAAAGGAAAAGAACAATAAAACACCAAAGATCGTCTGTAAAACTAGTGTTAAATACCAGGGAGAGGAGGTGGGTTTCAGTCCAGTTTTAAGCTGTTAAAGACTGAGAGGATCTGACAGGCAGAGGGCGCTGTTCTGTGGTCTGGGCGCTGTCACGGAAAAGGCTCTGTCACCTCCTGAGCACAGCTGACCTCTGACCTCAGGGCTCTGGGTGGAGTATAGGGCTGCAGTAACGTGATCAAATAAAGAAGAGACATAGAGCGCAGACGGAGGAGACATAGAGCGCAGACGGAGGAGACATAGAGCGCAGACGGAGGAGACATAGAGCGCAGACGGAGGAGACAGAGCGCAGACGGAGGAGACATAGAGCGCAGACGGAGGAGACAGAGCGCAGACGGAGGAGACATAGAGCGCAGACGGAGGAGACATAGAGCGCAGACGGAGGAGACATAGAGCGCAGACGGAGGAGACATAGAGCGCAGACGGAGGAGACATAGAGCACAGACGGAGGAGACAGAGCGCAGACGGAGGAGACATAGAGCGCAGACGGAGGAGACAGAGCGCAGACGGAGGAGACATAGAGCGCAGACGGAGGAGACATAGAGCGCAGACGGAGGAGACATAGAGCGCAGACGGAGGAGACATAGAGCGCAGACGGAGGAGACATAGAGCGCAGACGGAGGAGACAGAGCGCAGACGGAGGAGACATAGAGCGCAGACGGAGGAGACATAGAGCGCAGACGGAGGAGACAGAGCGCAGACGGAGGAGACATAGAGCGCAGACGGAGGAGACATAGAGCGCAGACGGAGGAGACATAGAGCGCAGACGGAGGAGACAGAGCGCAGACAGAGGAGACATAGAGCGTGCAACAAGGCTTGTCCCATTTCATGCACCCCACGAATACGGCCGACAAATGTGCCCCGTGTTACCATGGAGATAGACCACGAACGAAGGCTACATCCGAGCAGACTTCACGCCCGTTTATATCCCATCATGCACCGAGCGGCGAGAAAATGGAGTCAGCAGCCATCACTTTTGCTAAACAACGTAACATAAACGATGTAACGTAAACGATGACAGCGGTTGACGTACGACCTGCGGCGTAGGGGCATAGTCACTACTTTTTTATTACTACTTTTACTAGGTACAGTAAATACTTTGTAGAGGGGGCGCATCAGCTGCAGGAAACTATAACTTTTTTAATTCAAAAGAAACAACATTTCTATGGAAACAAGCAGGAGGTAAAATAAGAGTAAAGGTAAAGAGTAAAATGAAAGAATGTGTTTATTTTAATGTTTTTATTGAGCCTGAATCATACTTCAACTATTTTTTCTATTATGAATCACTTTTGACTCATTACTTTGGCTTTACTCATTTACTAAGGCTAAATAAAGTGCAGTAATGTGACTTTAGTGTTATTTTTGCACTCACTCTCATCACTAAACGTGTGTACATCACTCTTTTATAACAACAGTAGCTGCAGAGGTGATTCCCTGAGTGTGACCTGAGAGTGAGGGAGAGTGTCAGAGTGTGAGACGCACACACACTCCACACTTTGTTCCCCTGTGCTCCTCCAGAAGGAACACAACAAAAGGAGAGCGACAACAGAAGCCACGCTGAGCTCTGAAGGGTCGTCAAGGAGATAGAGAAGAGAGGAGAGAGGGGGAAAGAGTGGGAGGAGAGAGACAGTGAGGAGGAGGGGAAATGACAGAGGAGGAGGGGAGGAGAGGGGGAAAGAGTGGGAGGAGAAGTAGTGGAGAGGAGGAGAGAGAGAGAGAACAGGAGGAGGGAGGAGAAGTTATGCTCAGAGTTTGTGCACATCCTGCTTTAAAGAAACAAGAGGAACTTTTCGAGTCTCAGGGTTAAATCTTCTGTAGAGCAAAACAGTGAACTCAAAAGACTTCAACTACTGCACCGGTGGTACTAGTACTAATACTTCACTGCTACCACTACTACTGCCAGTGCTACTACTAATGCTAATGCTGCTATCTCAACTACTACTACTACTACTACTGCTACTGCTACAGCCACTACCTCAACTATTACTGCTACTACTACAACCACTGCTAATACTACTACAACTACTACTACTTACGCTATTACTACTACTACTACTGCCACTACTACTGCTACTCCTACAACTAATACTACTGCCACTGCTACCTCAACTATTACTGCTACTACTATTACTACTGCTACGGCTACTGCCACTGCTCCTGCTACTACTACTAATACTACTGCCACTACTATTGCTACTGCTACTAGTACTACTACAACTAAGAATGCTACTAGAATTACTACTATTACTACCACTACTACTGCTAAGGCTAATGCTACTCCTACTACTAATACTACTGCCACTGCTACCTCAACTATTACTGCTAGTACTACTGCTACTCCTACTACCTCAACTACTTCTGCTACTACACTACTACAACTACTACTATTACTACTACCAGCACAAACTACTGCTAATACTACAAGTACTACTCCTACTACTTTTTACATCTTAGTCATGGAGTCTCACCGTAAAACTTGAAGAGTCTGGGTCTGAAATACAAACACACAGATGGAAAACTTCATAAATCCTCTTCAGATAAAATCAGAGTAAACTCACCGTAATCCTCGTGTTTTTGATTCTCATAACGTCTCGCCGCTGTCTCCAGGTGCTGAAGTCTCTGCCGCGTATCGAGGGTCGTCCCGGCGCCTCTCTGCCCGCCTTGGACTTCAAGGCTCTGGAGGAGGGGCTTAGAACGGCGCACGGTGACGACATCACACCTGAGGATGTCATGTCCGCTGCCATGTACCCCAAAGTGTTCCAGGAGTACAAGGAGTTCACCTGTGAGTACTGCGCTGAATACTTCTTTTTCGCTGTTGTTAAAAGTGCTAACTGAAGCTAAACTGTGTCTGTGCAGCCGTGTTTGGCCCCGTGGACTGCCTCAACACCAGACTCTTCCTGGATGGACCCAAAATCGCCGAGGAGTTTGAGGTAGGTCTTTTAGCATGTAGTGTACAGTCTCTTCGTTGTCATATCCCGCAGCAATCTTGGAGGATCACAACATTTAAAATTAGCTTTTTCTTGCAGTTAAATACCTTTTTAGACTGAAAAACCCTGTCGAGTGTTCATTTACTACACAGTCTGCTAATACAGTGGTCCCTCGTTTATCGCCGGGACTACGTTCTAAAAATAACCCGCGAAGAATCAGCTTTATTTTTTACGATTCTTCTATGTTTTTTGGCTGTAAAACCCCTCACCACACACTTTGTACACTTTTCTCACACAGGCGTTAACATTTTCTCACATTTCTCTCTCGTTTAAACTCTCTCAAAGTTCAAACCTGATGTGAGATGTAGTTGGTTCCTTCAGTGATCGCAGGTTCTCGCTGGTGCAGTGGAGCGATTGTGTTCTGGAGTCCACTCTGCGCGAGGGGCTGGTGAGGGGCCGGTGAGGGGCTGGTGGTCTTTGATGGGGTCCGGCTGCTGCAGTGGAGTGCTGATAACGCAGTGAGGGGGCTGCAGATATTAACTTTGTATCTGGGAGGGCGCACGCCGCATTTCAGTCAGTTTTTCCCCCCGGACACTGGACCAAACCTTCTGCAGGATTAATTTTGCCCTGTGATGTTCCAGACTGACAGTGGCAAAATGCGACCCGCTGCTTTTGTTTGTGTAAAAAGGGAGATAAAGATGTTTTGGGATGGACTCGCCAAAGTGTGATGGATATGATGGTGTCTGATGAATAGCTTTGCAGTGCATGAAATCACATTTGAAATATTCTTGGAGAAGGAACAAAATGATTCTCCAAAATTGGCTCGTTTGCTTTCTGGCACAAACGGCGATTATTAAAAGGCCCACTTCAAAATATTGTCAAAGTCATTTTAAACTTTGGCAGGAAAAAATCTGTATATTGTAAATAGCTCTGAAAGTGATTTGAATAATGATTTGAAAATGTGTCGTTTATACTGGACAGTGTTGTCACGATACTGAAACTTCCAACTCGATATCGATACAAAGGGATAGACTCGATTCCGATACCACAGTGATTATAAAAACAGTCGTTCTTGCCCTTCCTTTGGCAAGTTTTTCCATTTATCGTAAATTTCAGACTATAAGCCGCTTCTTTTTTCACACTCTTATACAACGGTGCAGCTAATTTATAGACTTTTACAGGCTAACGGCCACCGGGGGGCGCTCTGTAGCAGTAAACGCAAAAGTGAGACGGACGAGGGGAAAAATTACACGCTGAAAAATACACCAGTTTCGATTTTGAACTGCATTTTACAGCCTCATCATGGAAAACACACGAAGAAATACAAGTGATGCAATGTTTATGATAAAAGCAAAGGATCTGTCCATCAGAGAAGGAAATAGAGCCACTGCATGAAAGAAGGAAATAGACCCACTGCACGGAAGAAGGAAATAGAGCCACTGCATGAAAGAAGGAAATAGAGCCACTGCATGAAAGAAGGAAATAGAGCCACTGCATCAAAGAAGGAAATAGAGCCACTGCACGAACGAAGGAAATAGAGCCACTGCATCAAAGAAGGAAATAGAGCCACTGCATCAAAGAAGGAAATAGAGCCACTGCACGAAAGAAGGAAATAGAGCCACTGCACGAAATAAGGAAATAGAGCCACTGCATCAAAGAGGGAAATAGAGCCACTGCACGGAAGAAGGAAATAGAGCCACTGCACAGAAGAAGGAAATAGAGCCACTGCATCAAAGAAGGAAATAGAGCCACTGCACAGAAGAAGGAAATAGAGCCACTGCATGAAAGAAGGAAATAGAGCCACTGCATTAAAGAAGGAAATAGAGCCACTGCATCAAAGAAGGAAATAGAGCCACTGCATCAAAGAAGGAAATAGAACCACTGCATCAAAGAAGGAAATAGAGCCACTGCATCAAAGAAGGAAATAGAGCCACTGCACGAAAGAAGGAAATAGAGCCACTGCAGGAAAGAAGGAAATGGAGCCATTGCATCAAAGAAGGAAATAGAGCCACTGCATCAAAGAAAGAAATAGAGCCACTGCAAGGAAGAAGGAAATAGAGCCACTGCATGACAGAAGGAAATAGAGCCACTGCATCAAAGAAGGAAATAGAGCCACTGCATCAAAGAAGGAAATAGAGCCACTGCACGGAAGTTTAGCTTCAGTGAACCGATGGTGCGACGTTGGAGGCGGCAACGGGAAGAACTTAGTCAATTTAAAGAGCATGCAGGTGTGTTCATCCTGTGTTGATGTTGTGTTGGTGCTGATTTTCAGACACAGTTTCAAAAAAAGCGTGTCTTTAATTAAAACTTTAAAAAAAAAAACAACAAACAGGTGTACCCTTTTTCTGTGTAAATATCTCATGTTACAACATTAAAAACCTGCGTCTTACATTCAGGTACGCTCTATAGTCTGAAATTTACGGTATCTTATTTTGTGGCTTGAATTATACTATATAATACTAGCTTTAGCATCTATTAACATTAGATTTTTTATCATTTTGAAAACCCTAATGCCGGATGCCCTTCCTCTGGCAAATGTGCTAAGTTTGTGGCTCGTTTTACAGAGTATTTATGTGATATTGCGTGATTGTTTGCAGCACTACGCAGGTCAGGGAGCGTCTGTGTCGATGTCCGCGTATGTTAGCATGTTAGCTTAACACGCTTGTAAAATATATCGGGTTCTAAACGATCTTGTTTTGTAATCACTAACGCAGAGAAACGGCTTTGCATCTTTCTCTTTACGAGTTCATAATTACCTCATAATCCATCAGTCAATCTTTTACCAGCGCGATAATTCTAACTATAACCTTTGATGGCAACGTATAAAAATCTATCCAAGTTCCATCTGCCTCATGTTAAAACGTCTCTTCGTTTGATCACTGTTCTGTCCACATGTCTCTCATTATCACACACTCCAGCGTTCATTATGAGCTATTTGCCCTCTCCACATATTTGTCTTTTATTCAATATTCTACCTGTTTGGGCCTAACACACATTTAAATGACAGTGGCGTTTAATCACCCTTTCATTTGAGCGCGGGAAAATGACTCCGCTCCCTTGTTAATTGATTTTTATATTAGCTGGCCCATTCTTTTCCTGGTTTGTTATCGTCAGCCAATCAGGGAGCGGAGAGCAGCGCCGGCCAGAGTTGTATTGACCACGGGAAAATACAAAGGCACTTTTCAGAGCTGGAGGTGCTCGCTTTGTTTAATCTGTGAGTCTATTAGCGACGACTCGTTTGGACTTGGGTCTCTGCGATGCGACTGAAGGTGGAGAGGTGGAGAGTTGGATGAAATGAAACGCTGACGTCCGTAAAACGCTGAACCTTCTTTTAACGTTGTCTTAAAAACATGAAAAACAGACGTGAGTTCATAATAAACCTCACTTTCCTCACACTTTTCTTGCATTTTAATTATTCAGAGTGATAAGTATAAAAGCGCTTTTCACAACTTTCACTCCGCGAGCAATAGCTAGCATGCTAACAGCGCTACGTCCTGGTTCGCGGCAGTTAAAAGACTCAAATTACGCTGTTTTGTTATGTTATAATGTTTCTTCGTCACAAACAGACCTGGAGTTGTGTTTTGCTTCATTTCCACGTTTAACACACAAACCCTGAACATTTAGGCTGAGTTCTTCTCTCAAACTGTTAAACCTCCTCTGAACTAAAGGTAAAAGGAGCTGTTAACGTGAAAACTACCACTTCATGACATCACAAGGTGGAACAAACTGGACAAATCGTTGTTGGAGTGAAGTTAGGGACAAACAAAGACACCTTAAACACGAATGGAGGCTCGAGACATAATCGCTCACTGATCTTTGATTCCATCCTCAGACCCAAAGCAAACAAAAAGGACCCAAAGCAAACAAAGGCCATTAAAGGTTGAATAGGGTCGTTAAGGCTGAAAATGAAGACAGTCCAGCAGTAATCTGACCGGAACTGAAGAAGCGGCGTGGACGAGCAGCAAAACGTCTTCAATCCTACAACAATTTGTCCAGTTGACAGATTTAAACTTCGTGTTTGGGTAAGGATCAGACCTGGACGACTGAGGGATTACACAGACAAAGTGGAAAATAAAGTGTTACTCAAACATGTGTGAATGAAACAAAACGCAACTCCAGGTCTGTTTGTGAAGACGACACATTTGTAGAGGCAGAGAGTTGGACGACGTTGCTCAAGTGGCTCTTTTTGGTTAGAAATGAGCAGAACCGTCATTAAACTGCACTAAATATGTCAATAAAATCATAACGTTAAGGCTATAATCCTGCCAAACGTTTCATAAACAAAAAAAGAGACGTGAGGACAGAAAACGGCACTGTTCAATCAAGTTTGGTGTTGTTTTTTTTGCGTTACACCTTCAGAACTGCTCTCACATTCACTTGAAATTAGCGCTGACCAATCAGATTCTCCCTTTGCAGTTGATTGACAGGCAGAAACCAGCCGTAGGGCATCGGATTAGTCCCGCCCACGTCTCCTAACAAGCCTAAAATTTCGTTCCGATTAAACATTGTCCTTGAGAGAATTGGTGGGCCCGACCGATTCTCTTCAGATCCCTTTTCCTCCTCACAACCCCAAAATCTGAGCTCGCCGTGGCGTCCAGCTCAAATCGTTAAGTCTGGAGCCCTGTGGCGCCGCTCTTTCATTTGTATTAAAAGTTTATTGAGGCTAGCTTGAGCGGCGTTTCACTTTCGGCGAAGTTTGAGAACGAGAAATAATGAGGAGATGCTTTCGTTTGGATTTTTCATTTGGAGTAATAATGGGATTTATTTTCAAAAAGGAGCGGTTTGTGTCGAGACGTTTAGCGACGCTCGGACCCCGCGGAGAAGAGGAGGAACCGTGAAACGTGCGGCGTGTAGCAGCGAGGTTCACTCTTGGTTCCGGATCTCATTTTTTTAAAAAGAACCGGATCTTTTTGTTTCTCATTTTTATGGATTTTTACGCCGATTAACGTTGAACCGACACCGCGAGCAGAGCAGACGACACGAGGGAGAGGTTTGGGCGTCGTCGGAGAAGTTAGCAACAACTTTTTATTCAGATGACGCGTAAATCCAGCGGGTAAACAGACTCCCACTCTCGTTTTGAACCATTTGAAAACAGGTTTGAGCCTCGGTTTGTAGATAAAACAGGTTCACACGTCGGTTTCTGTTGTGAAATTAAATGTAGTTTGTAAGTTTGGTGGTTCGAATCCCGCTCTCGATGTCGTTGTTTGAGCCGAAAGTCCCTTCGCTAATTTTGTCCCACAGTCGTCCTCTTCTTTAGGGTCATCTGTGCTGCTCGGTTTATGACTCAGGCGCTGGATGTGGACACAGCTGATGACATTTACTCAGCGGCGAAGTGTCCGAACATGGAGAGAGGACGTGCGAAGTTAAACGTTTGGACCACAGGCGGACCACAGGCTCGCCACGGGTCACACGCTGATCTTTTACTCAGACGGAGCTCAACAAAACAACTGTGGAGAGAGAGAGAAAGAAAGAGGGGAGGTGGCAAGAGAGTGATGAAAGAGAGAGATGGCAAGAGAGTGATGAAAGAGAGAGAGAGGAAGGGGAGAGAGAGGAAGGGGAGAGGGAGATTGAGGAGTGAGAGACAGAGAGAGACAGAGGAGGGGAGAGAGCGAGAGAGTGAGGAAAGTAAGAGTTTTATGAATGAGAGACAGGGTTGAGTGAGGGGAGAGAGACAGAGAGAGTGAGAAAGAGGGAAGGTAAGAGAGATTGGGGGGAGAGAGTGAGGAGAGAGAGAGAGAGAGATGGGGAAAGCAAGAGATTGAGAAGTGTGAGTGAGGAGAGAAAGTAAGAGTTTTATGAATGAGAGACAGAGAGAGAGGGTTGAGTGAGGGGAGAGAGACAGAGTGAGAAAGAGGGAGGGCAAGAGAGGGTGGGGGGAGAGAATGAGGAGAGAGAGACGGGGGAAGCAAGAGATTGAGAAGTGTGAGAGAGCGAGGGGAGAGAGCAAGAGAATGAGAGAGACAGAGGGAGGGAGGAAAGAGAGACGGGGGGAGAACAAAGGGAAAAGATCGGGGGAGAGCGAGTAAAGAGAAAGAGAGAAGGGGAGAGAGAGAGCAAAGAGAGCGAGAAATTAAGGAGTGAGAGAGAGAGGGGGGAGAGCGAAACAGGGAGAGAGTGAGGAGAGAGTGTGAGGGGAGAAAGTAAGAGTTTGATGAATGAGAGACAGAGAGAGAGGGGGGAGTGAGGGGAGAGAGACAGAGAGAGTGAGAAAGAGGGAGGGTGAGAGAGAGAGACAGAGAGAAGGGGGGAGAGTGTGAGAGTAAAGAGCAAGAGAGTGAGGAGAGACAGGGAGAGGGGGAGGAAAGGGAGACAAAGTGGGGGAAAGAGTGAGGGGAGAGTGTGAGGAGAGACAGAGAGGGAGAGAGGGGGACAGAAAGAGATTGAGAAGTGTGAGAGAGCGAGGGAGAGCGCAAGGGATTGAGGAGTGAGATCGACAGAGTGAGCAAGGAAGAGGGAGAGATTGAGAGAAAGAGCCGCCTGTAGCACCACCGGCCCACAAGCTAATTAATAGGTACAAAAACAGATTTTATTTTCACTTTGATGCGGCTGTGGTTAGAAGTAAAAATACAGATACCAGGGCAAAAAATACACTAAAGTAAAAGTATCACATGAAAAAATCTACTTAAGTAAAAGTATTAAAGTAGCTGTTTAAAAATGTACTTGACGAGGAAAAAGTAAAAGTATTTCACAAATTTGGATTGACAAAAAAATGAGCGGTAACAATTTCAGACTTAGTCACAAACCACAACTTTTACTCAAATCAGAGTACTGTTACACTGTCAAATATAATATTACACAAGTAGGAGTAAAAGTACACTGAGGTTTACTTGTTTACTGTAGATCACTGCAGTATTTGCTCTGACTCAGTACAAGTTGAAACAGAAGTCGATGGCGTCCAGTGGTTTGGTGGACGACTGAAGTCTCTGCACAAACACCGCGGAGCTCAAAATCCCTCTGACACGTCCTCGCCCCAGTGATGACGGTGTTGATGTTGTCGTGGCGATGTTGTCGTGGCGATGTCGAGGCTCTCACTGTAATCACGCCTCATTGTTCAGCACTCGAGCTGGAGCTGGTCACAAATCCACAGTGAGAGACGTCAGACGACACGGTACACACTGTAAAGAGATGATTAGAGGAGGAGAGAGAGAGGGAGTGAAGAGAGAGTGTGGGGAGGGAGAGTCAAGAGAGAGTGTGGGGAGAGTGAAGAGTGAAGAGAGAGTGTGGGGGAGTGAAGAGTGAAGAGAGAATGTCGGGAGAGTGAAGAGAGTGTGGGGAGAGTGAAGAGTGAGGGGAGAGTGAAGAGTGAAGAGAGAGTGTGGGGAGAGAGAGAGTGGAGTGAATGTGGGGGAGTGAAGAGTGAAGCGAGAGTGTGGGGGAGTGAAGAGAGAGTGTCGGGAGAGTGAAGAGTGAAGAGAGTGTGGGGGAGTGAAGAGTGGAGAGAGAGTGTGGGGAGGGAGAGTCAAGAGAGAGTGTCAGGAGAGTGAAGGGTGGAGAGAGAGTCTGGGGAGAGACAGTGAAGAGAGATTGTGGGGGAGTGAAGAGAGTGTGGGGAAAGTGAGAGAGTGGAGAGAAAGTGTGGGTAGAGTGGAGAGAGAGTGGGGAGAGTGAGAGAGTGTGGGGAGAGAAAAAATATTGTGGGGAGAGTGAAGAGAGATTGTGGGGAGAGTGAGGGTGAAGAGAGAGTGGGGAGAGTGGAGAGTGTGGGGAGAGTGAAGAGAGATTGTGTGGAGAGAGAGAGTGAAAAGAGTGTGGGGAGAAAGAAGAGAGAGTATGGGGAGAGAGTGAGAATGTGGGGTGAGAGTGGAGAGAGTGTGGAGAGAGAGTGAAGAGAGTGTGGGGACAGTGAGAGAGTCGAGAGAGTGTGTGGGGAGAGTGTGTACAGAGAGTGCATAGAGTGAGGAGAGTGTGGAGTGTGTACAGAAAATCACATTCTACTGTCTAAAGAAAGAGCGTTTTTATTATTTTAAATGTTAGTATCATGACAGCACCACATGGACAGAAATACTTTGACAAAAACAGTATATATGCGTTTGCTAAATGTGATTAGCGCTAGCGTCTCGTTGTAAATATTGCCCGCTAGCTCCAAACACTGCACGGCGTCTCCCTTTGGAACATATTTAAACTGTTACTTTAAATCAGCCTTATGAATACACGGGACTGTTGGCTTCTTTGTTGTTCATTTATCTTTATCGCGCCCTCAAGTCAACACTCTCTCCGCACAGAAGGAGGAGGAGCTGATTTAAGTTGACGGCAGATTTAAACGCCGCGGGCCGGGTGCACTTAAACAGCTCACGCTCGTTTAGACGAGTGTGAGGACTTTTCATTGTCTCATTGTTTACAACTTATCAAAGTCCAAGTGGTACGCAACAGTTGTGTATGAGTTTGTGTTACGCTGGAGTCTGTTGCTAAGCGATGGCGGCGTTTGACAGCGAGAGACGGTGCTAGAGTGAGCGTGTACAGGGGGTTAGTGGCTTGAAATGTGATAAAAAGTACCGTATTTTCCGGACTATACGTCGCTCTGGAGTATAAGTCGCACCAGTGGAAAAATGCGCAATAATGAAGAAAAAAAATCATACATAAGTCGCATTTTTGGGGGGAAATTTATTTTACAAAATCCAAGAACAAAACGTTGTCACAACAAACCGCTGCATCCTGTCGGCGCCCCCTATGGACCTCACATCTCACTACCGAGCAGCACATTTATTTCTTTAATTTGTACCAAAATGAAGATGTGACGCTGCTAAATCTGCCACATATCACCAATTAAAAACAAATTAAGCCGGAGAATGAAGCACGTCAAAGTGGGCGTGTACTGGTGGAGGTGAAAAAGGGGATTCATCGACAAAATGGCGACATGAAACAAAGCGATTTAAAGAAAAGTCCCGTAGTTCACCTTTAAAACTAAACTTTGCCATTTGATAACTGGCAGACACAGAAAATAAATTCAGGAGAGACGAGTGTAAACAAATGGAAAAATGTAGTTTGTGACTCCTGTGATGAGCGATCGGAGCGTGAGATACATAAATAAACACATTGTACCGTGTGGAGGCGCGTCTGTGGAGCGTCTCCTCTGGTTTACAGTTAAACTCGAGTCTCTTTAAACCCTCCTCGTGTGCTCCTGTCTGTCAGCCTGTCCACGCCGCCGCCTGCTCCACTCCACGTCAGAAATGCTAAGTTTCACGTTCTTTGCTTGTTTACTTGTGCGGAGGCCACTGGAGCATGCTAATGCTATCGCAAACAGCCAACAGGAATTCAAAATAAACTTTATTGATTGAACAGCTGCTGCAGGACATGCTGTGTGCTGTTTATTGATCACATGTACATCAAGGTTTAATTAACTTTGTGTAATGTTGATCTGTGCTGTTGTCAAAGTGAGTCACTGTCAGAATCAAGTACAATTCAATGTTTTAACGTCCAGTAAAATGTGGTTTTCCATATAACAACTATGTCTGTGAATCAATTCTTTAAAATGACTAATCTCTGCTGCTCCTACAACTGGTCCAACATTCTGAGCTTTGTAGATGTTACAGAGTAATAATAAAGAGCTACTCAAACATGTGAATGGAACAAAACACCACAGGCCTGTTTTTAATGAGGCAACATTATAACACGGTTAACACTCACAAGACTCAATTTTGTGGAATATAGGACCTTCAATACCTTTTAGTTTTGGGGATATTTGAGTTGCCATGGCAACTGTGAATGCACTTAGATAAACTAAAAAAGAGCCAACAATATCTCATGAATTCACATTTTGTTTTGTCAAAAATGGAATAAAAAAATACTGTGCACCTTGTCTCATCTCAGTGTTTTTACATTTTACTATGTCCAAACCTCATCAGTCTGTTCTTTTAGTACCACGAGTTATGAAATGTGTACATTTATGTATATATTTATACATTTACTGCAGTTTATTTTCTGAACATATGCACAGGTGGAGCTGGAGAGGGGGAAGACTCTGCACATTAAGGCTCTGGCTCTGGGGGATCTGAACAAGGCCGGACAGAGGGAGGTCTTCTTCGAACTCAATGGACAACTGCGCTCTGTACTCGTCAAAGACACTGTCGCCATGAAGGTACAGAGACTTTTAAATATATTTGTACTGCAAATGTGTCAATGCAGCGTCTATTTGTGCACGAGCATGTGTGTCTGGGAGTGTGTGTTCATGGAGGGCGCGCACGTGGACTGAGCTCCTACGTGAAAAAAACAAATCTGCAAATGTGGCCCCTGATGGTTTCTGATGGTCCCTGATGGTTTCTGATGGTCCCTGATGGTCTCTGATGGTCTCTGATGGTCTCTGATGGTCCCTGATGGTCCCTGATGGTCTCTGATGGTCTCTGATGGTCCCTGGTGGTCCCTGATGGTCTCTGATGGTCTCTGATGGTCCCTGGTGGTCCCTGATGGTCCCTGGTGGTCTCTGATGGTCCCTGGTGGTTTCTGATGGCCCCTGATGGTCCCTGGTGGTTTCCGATGGTTTCCTTCTATCCTCTTCTCATCCAACAAACTGCCTTTGTCTCTCACTCTTGCAGATATCTTTTACAGTTGACTCCACGGTGTAAAGCAGTCGTCCTCAGACACATGTGTTTTATTGTCACTATTTCCCTGTGTAACCTTGAAAAACAGGGCTGGTGTTATATACATCTTAGTTGTTTGGTAATGGTCCTTGTGAGATCCACTGATGTAAAAGGTGTCGTTCTGATCTACTCAAACTAAAAGTCCTGGACAGGCCCTTTGACCCCTGTCCCATCCTCCCGGCCCATGAGGAGCTGTATATTTGTGCCTTCACTGCCTCACACACGCTCTGTGTGACCGCTGAGAGCCTGGTGCCAAGCCTCTGGACAGATACAGTCTCTGAAATGTCTTTTTCTCTCTTGTCTCAGGAAATGAAATTCCATCCCAAGGCTCAGAAATCTATTAAGGGTCAAGTGGGAGCGCCGATGCCCGGAAAAGTCCTGGAGGTCAAAGTGGAAGTTGGAGCAAAGGTCAGTCTCAGTAAAATAATCCACCAATGTCTTTTTCAGCAGTTGGATTCTGATCTCCAAAACACATATTTGAAAGAGCATATTTTTATCAGTTAGTTTTGTCTGTAGCTCAATGCGTTTATAGCTTAAAGACTTTACTAGAACTAAAATGTCCAACAAAAACACATATAAACAATGACCAAAACGTACTGTAGAACTGATTATGTATTTACAAATGCTCTTAGACTGTACATAAATGGACATAACTAACCTGCCGCCGCGTGTTAAATGAGAAATTACCATAAAATATCTTCTTTGTCTTTGTCGCATCTTTACGTAAAAAAACACGATCTGAAATGCACGTTACGTTTGTATTAGTTTAGCAATTCACGTTTCAGTCTCAGATATTATCATTTAAACACGTGTTTCAAATGTGCACAATGACTTACACAAGCAAAATGCAAATTAGAATCGCAACATCTGTCAGAAAAAGTCACAAATTGTCAATGCGCCTCTAAACTGAACATGAGCAGTGAGGCCTACAAGAGTAAACCCACATCACATGATCTCATTTAACGCCTTAAATCTATGGTTTTACACAGGCAAACGTTTGGACACACCCTTGTTTGTTCAGTATTTTATATATTTAAGATACACATGTCGTAAAGGGAAAAAAAGGGCGATATCTCAACCACTTTTTTCCACTTTATATTCAGATCTTCAGAGTATCCATGCTTTATTTTGTCGACAGCTGCAAACCCTCGACCTTCTCTCCTCGATAAAATCTCCTGACATTCACAGCTGTGCCACGTCAAGGTCAAGAAATGCCAAAAGTGCAAAGCAGCGATCAAAACAAAGGGCGAATATTTCAAAATCTACAACGTAAAATAAGTTTGGAGTCATTTTGAGTTGATTCTGTTTGTTTCCTTCACTCCGTTTATGTCCAGTCATAGCTGTGAGAATCTACGCAGTTAATAATCCTGAAAATAAAGCGGATTAAATGAAACGGCGTGTCCAAACTTTTGACTGTCTTGACGCTGTGTGTTTTAAACTTTTATAATCCGTAGTTTTACGTCACCAGAGCTGCTCCTCGTTTGTGATTTGTGGCTGACAGTTGACCGTTGTGACTGTGACCCTCAGGTGGAGAAGGGGCAGCCTCTCTGCGTGCTCTCCGCAATGAAAATGGAGACCGTGGTGAACTCGCCCATGTCCGGGACCGTCAAGGCCGTGCACGTGTCCGCGGACTCGTCTCTGGAGGGCGACGACCTCATCCTGGAGATCGAGGAGTAGACCCACAATGCACCAGGAGGAAGAGGAGGAAGGGGAGACGGGAATAGGGGTGGGGGGTTTTAGACAATCGGACTGGGACAGGAGAAAACTAGCAATGTAGTCTTACTCTCACGTGTATCCATAGCAGTACTTACTTACAGGGTATTGTGGCTTCTTCTGCCATTCTGGAAAAGCTGGGACGATGTACGTAATGCAAATATTAAAAAAAACTAAAAGTCCTGCTGATTTAAATTCATAAAAAATGGATAAAAGTGGAAATATTTCACAAGTTTTGAATGGAAAGTAGATGCGTTTCCGTGATTTCCAAGCACAAACACGTCAAAAACAAGGTAGAAACGTCACAAAAATAGTTCAGTTTCAGTGTTTAATAGATGTTATCGTGAAAAATAAACCAAATAAATCATAAAAGAAGAAAAAATCCTTTGCATTACGCTCATTTCACAACTGTTTTGGGACACGCTTTTAACTTTAGAGTGAAATCAAAAGTTGGGGCCAAACGTTGTACGTCGAGCTGCTGTCTGTGAGCTAGTGGAACATCTCATTGTGATTACATTCCAGTACTTTTAATGTTCTGTGTACTAGGATTAGACTACTGTATTCTCCGATGTTACTGCAGTTCTACTTTACAAAATGGCGCCGTTTACGTGTGGTCGCTGTGTACGCTCTGCCTTTGTGATCTGAAAACGTGTAAACCTACGGAAGCACAAGTGATTAAAAAAATAAAAAACTGCTCTGTCCGTTTTGCGTAGAGTTTTAGATTTGTAGTGCGGTCGCCTTTTCTAAGCAAATCTCTAACATTTGTTGCAATGCATTCTGGGAATGTCAAACCACTGCTAAAATGTAGACTCGCTATTTTCTTTTGGGGGAAAGTGAAGAGTCAGAAGCGACAGAGGAGGTGCTTTGTCCCTGGTGTTTTTGGGTGTCGTCTGTAACAGAAGCACAACAAATGTATTTCTATGGTGAATGACACTGCCCAAAATGAATGACATGCTAATGCTAAGGCTAATGCTAAGGCTAATGCTAACGCTAACGCACACATCCCAGCTACATTGTCAACTGGTGGGTTAAATGAATAATTTGTAAGCAGCAATAAGGAATAAAACCATGATTAAACACTTTTTTTGCATTGATTTTTGTGAAATATTACAACACGATGTGATTATGTGTCTTTTCTTTATATTAATCTGACAAATCCACACTTTTGGTTTGGTTTTAGGCTTGAAAATCAGATATAAATCAATCTCAAAACTCTGCCGCATCAACAGAAATTTGGGAGCCCGAGGCCAGAAGGTTTAAATGGGCCCCCGTCTGATATAAAGTTCCAATTCTGGGCCCTGGACAGTGGACAGAAAAGAAAATACTACGATATAATGATGAAAATGACATTCTAAGGTCTAAATAAAGAATGTTTTTTATTATTATTGTGGTATTAGAATCGGTTTTGAGTATCAAGGCTATTTCTTAGTATTGAAATCAAAGTTTAAACCAAATTTTAGGATTGTAACAGCTCTTTACAAACTTAATAAAGCGTGAAATGTCTTAGTAACTACGTCATTAAAGGATTAGGAGTTGGAAGTTAGCGTATTAAGTCGTTACTAAGCCTGACTCCTTCTTAAAAAAGCATTTATTCATTATGAAAGTAAGTGTTTGTCCAGGCTAATCTAGTATTTACCCCCAAAAAATGGACTTTACTCACTATTTTATTAAGATTTACTAGTCTGACTTAACAAAGCTGGACTAAACCGAGCCTTTCCCACTAGATCTGAGTGTATTTAAAGAGGCGTGGCTTTAATTTGCTGTAGAAAGAGCCATAGATCACCATACGGTCTCTTCGAGGTGTAAATGCGATTTCACAGAGTCCTCGTGATGCCACACTCGTTAATTTATGAATGACGTGAAATTAGCCGGACTAATGACGGGCTCTGGGGACTTGTGGAAGCGCACAAGCTCAAATTTACCGCTCTGAAGTGGATTTAAAGTTTAAATCGTTGGCGAAATGGTTGAAAATTGCCGTGATATCAAACACAAAAAGCAGTTTATTTGAATTCTGAACATTCTGAATCTCGGGTACAACATTCTGTCCGACGTAAATGGGAAATTGGACAACCTCTGATCTCGGCAGCTCCCCCTGGTGTATTCTGTTCAAAAGGACGCCTGCTGTTGAATTGAATATTAATACAATGGTGGCAGCGCCCTTGACTGTTACTTTGTCAAACTCACTGCTCCGAGAAACGTCTCCACAAAACCCTGAATCCCAAATGTGAAGCTCTGCAAACTCGAGCTTTAGTGAGCCCAAAAGCTGGCACGGATTCGATTAAAACCAGACTTGAACAGTTGTGACTTATTCTACAAATTCAATTTCTCGTACAATCCGGCAAAGTGAAACGTTGATTGCTGCAGTGAAGCAAGTGCAGAAAAGAAACGGATTACAACAGGTCCTGACATATTTAACAGAAATGTAGCTACGGCCTTTTTTCTGTTGGCTCAGGTTTCTTGGGGCGTCGGAGCGGGTCTGTGGAGCGGCTCCCTCCAGCCCAGTTGCGTTTCCGTGCTCCAGGCTCCAGGTCCAGAGGTAACGTACTTATGTTGGACACTGACGTCGTTAAACTTTTGAGCGTAAAGCTGATCCCAGACGTTTAGTAATTCTAAATTTGTGGCTAAAGCTAGCGTAAACTAGGGTGACCAGATGTCCCCATTCATCCGGGACAGTCCCAGTTTCGTGCCCTGTGTCCCCTGTCCCAGCAGATTTATACAAAACCTCTGATTTGTCCCAGTTTTGGGATCCTATTTTTGGCCAATTTGAGGGGAAAAGAGGGGAATATATTGTTATTTGTTTAGCCAAAAAACAGAAAAACATACTTCAAAATGAACATACGGTGTGCGTCACTTAAACAGGAAACGTCTCATTTTGTTTTGTGAAGCACTTCAGCTCAACACTGAAATCACTGAAAACACAGTGGTTTATCACGTGACCGAGACGCGATTATTTCCTGTTTATTTTTGCGTTTTGCCGTTTTAATGATGATCGTTTTTCTGAGAATTGCCATGAGCGCCGCTTCTGACGTGCCGCTGGTCGTCTATGGGAATGTCCCTACGGAAACGTCCCTATGGAAACTGGAATCGTCCCTACGGAATCGTCCCTACGGAAACTGGAATCGTCCCTATGGAAGTGTCCCTACGGAATCGTCCCTACGGAATCGTCCCTATGGAAACTGGAATCGTCCCTACGGAATCGTCCCTACGGAATCGTCCCTACGGAATCGTCCCTACGGAAACTGGAATCGTCCCTATGGAAGTGTCCCTATGGAAACTGGAATCGTCCCTACGGAATCGTCCCTACGGAAACTGGAATCGTCCCTACGGAATCGTCCCTACGGAATCGTCCCTACGGAAACTGGAATCGTCCCTACGGAATCGTCCCCAATGGACACGCGGTTTAACTGAACTTGACTAAACCTGTAAATTAACCCTAGCTCCGCCTCCCTGACTGTCTCAGTTCAGTGATCCTTCCTTCAGCCCAGTGTTGAACTTGGTTACATCATAAACTTGTCCCGTACATTTAAATACATTTATACAGAGACAGTTGCGTGAGTATCGTCTGTACCTGCGTCCTGTGTCCTCAGAGAGAGATGGTCCCCGTTTTGAACTATGCATCAATATTAAGCAGCTCCGCCGCAGTTAATTACAAACCCGGAGTGTTCCAGAGTCTGTCCCCTGTGAAATCACGTAGAATGGAAACGCAATAACCTCTCGTCCCCGCCTCCATTACATCACAGTATTTTATCATCTCTGTACAGTTCTATGGCAGAGTTTACTGTTTAAATGTCAGATTCACATGTTATTTTGACCTGGATTTTGTTCAACATCAGATTTTGGATTATTTTAGTCTTGGAATTGCCACATCTCTACTGAACTAAAGGCAAAAGGAGCTGTTTAACTACCACTTCATGACATCACAAGGTGGAGGTAACATTGTAATACGACTTCGACCTCACTTGTGTAATATGGAGACTTTACGCTTTAAGATTTTTATTGTACATTTGTTGAGTTAATCCAAAATAAAGATACGGTTAAAAATCTGTAAATCATAAATTTCAGAATCAGAATCAGAATTTGGTTATTTCTTTAAAAAACAGTGAATGTCCCATAGAGTTTTAAAGACCCCAGTCCCATCCTGAAAGTTAAGAACGCAAACTGGTGTGTGAATGTGTGTGTAAATGTGTGTTTCTTGATATAAAGTGTTTTGAGTGTCTTGAAGGTTTGACAGCGTTTTATAAAGATGTAACTATTTATACACAATAGTAAGTACTGCTCCAAAGACGAGTGTTTACTACAAGTTCACAATGAGGTTGATCCAATTTTTACCTTCTACATGAAGTTTACAACTGAAGTACAAATATCTGCTTCAGCGAAAGAAGAAAAACATAAATCTAATGTGCGTTTTACCAAAGAGAAGTAAAGTACACAGCTCTGTGAGAAGTATTTTTACTTGAAGCATTTACTCTTAGCTGAAAATCACAGCCTCACTGAAGCTGTGTGAGGTGAAACACACACACACACACACACCCCTACACACACACACACATATACACACACACGAGAAACTAGAGAAATACCAGGGGCTCAAAGAAGAGCTGGAGAAGAGCTGGAAGGTGAAGTATCAGTGGTGCCCGTGGTCGTCGGAGCACTCGGGCAGTGACCCCCAAACTGGAGGAAAAACATCAGACTCTCAGTCCAGAAGAAGTGCAGTACAAGAACAACAATGATACTGAAGAACCCCCGGGCTCTGAGAGGACCTGGGTGTGGAGAGCAAGATAATCATTTCATTTATTTATTATTTTTTATAATATATATATAGGTATAGGTATATATAGGTATATATAGGTATAGAGCGAGGGCGTTGGCTCAACTGGTAACTCCTCTGACTTTCACATGGGGGACTGGGGTTCAAATCCAGGAACAACATCAGACCAGAAAAGTGTTTGAAACCAGAGAGTATGTGTCTTTAAATCTAATCTCTATATATTGTCTGTATAAATATACTCTATACATATTATCTGTATCTATAGTTCACTGGTTGGCTCAACTGATAAGTTCTCTGACTTTCACATGGGGGACCTGGGTTCAAATCCCCATCTGCAATGAGCCAGTGTGTGTCTGTGGTCTGCATCTCAAAATATGCTACGGCGAGGGGGAGCCAGGACGCCAGGGCAGAGGGGGGTTAATGTTAACTCCCCTACCAGTAAGTTTCTAACCTGAAATATAAGATCAAAGCAGACCCCTGACCAAGGCTCAAAGAAGAGAGAAGACCAAGGAAAAAAACATTAGAACTAACAGGGGTGAAGTGACTAATAACTCCAGCTGTCCTTTTTTTTAAATTTGTTTATTACATTATGTTAGAAATAGAGACAAGAAAGGATACTGAAAACAGCATTTATTTCCTTTAAATAAAATAAGACAAAATTCAAACATTATGAGACTTTCTGGGTCGATATGTCCAACCAGGATATCGACTAAACCGATTTTTGAAAGCAGACGACCAACAGAACTTGTAAATGTCTGAAACAGGATGTCGTAGGTTAAACTGTTTAGGTTTTGAGCTTTTTGGAGGTCACATAATGAGGCGTGTCTGTCCGATTGTCCGATAGATCCGTGAAAACCCGTCCAGCGGATTCACGCCGGCGCTGACAGCCCAGTATGACATAAGTTGACATGAATCGATTAAAACCCCATCTCGTACACTACCGGCGGCTTAAGTGGATTCACAGGAAGTGGAAATCAGCCTGATGACCCAGATGTCAGCTGACTTGAGCGACAGGCCTCATTAATCACAACATAATCAAATTTACATAGAGCCGTGGAGAGAGGAGTCTGCCGCGTCGACCTTGACTGCTTCAATAAAGGCGTTTGTCACTAAAAGTCGGGGTTGCCAGGTTTTTACAGCGCAACAAGCAGCTAAAAAAAACAACAATCAACTCCAGCTCCTGAAAAAGATAAAAGCAACAAGTCAGTTCAGTTTTTGTTATCATTTAGTTAAAGTAAAATTCACTTTGCCCCGGTTACAGAAGTTCAGCCTCCCCAAACCAGGAAGTAACGCTAACGCTTGCTAGCTGTCGTTACTAGTGTTAAAGATCGGCGTGGACAAAAATGAGGAAAACATAAAGACAAATACATTTTCATCTTCGAAAAGCTGTGCACTGCAAAACGAGCTCATTGTAGCATTAATCCTGACGTCCTCATTTTGATAAAGAAAAAAAAACAAAAAGAAAAAAACAGGACAAATAGTTTTATTCAATTTTGTCTTGTTAATGTTGCTGATCAATGAATTTATTATTTTTTATTTTATTTCATTTTAATGTTTAATTTGATATTTAATTTTAATGTTTTAAATTGATATTTAATTTAAATTTATTATTTTGATATTTATTTAATTTAAATTCATTATTTTGATATCTATTGAATTTTAATTTATTCATTTCATATTTTATTTTTTTATTATATTTTATTTTTTCAGTATCAAATGGTTCATTCAGTTGGTTAAAAAAATGTGTATAGTTTAAATAAGGATTACTTTTTTTATGAATTTCAGGAAAATTTATGCACTTTACATATTTTCTGTTACAGATTAAACAAAGTCATTAATGTAATTTTTTGTAGCGAGTTGATCTATATTTCTTTTTTTAGTTTTGTTTTGTTGTTATGTAGTACTTATAACAATTTTATAAACAAATTGTACTATTATATTGGGGGGGGGACTGACTGAGAAGAACAGAAACAACTACAGAAAGTAAAGCTAATGCATGCTAGCTGTCGTTACTAGCGTTAGCATGCAAAAATCCGCTCTGTTTTTTTTCTATGTGTTACTTTTACGTTTGATGGGATAGTATCTGTATAAATACTTATTATACTTTTACATCTGTCGAGCGGCAGTTTGTGGAAAAAATAAATTAAGAAGAAAAGTACAAAAATACAGGAAGTAGCGTCGAATTCTGCAACGAATCGATCTACTTTTGTCACCAACACACAAAATGATATTCAAAACGCAAAGACTGACAGTTTAAACCTTCATATCACTAAAGGAAGTAACGCTAACACATGCTAGTTGTTGTTAGCATTAGCATCCATGACGTCAAAACTCCGCTTTGATCTCGGAAAGTTGGAAATAACTCCTTCCAGTGGATAATTAGGATACAAAAAGTGTTTAAAAAAGTGAGGAACAACTTGGATCACTGCAAACAGTTGAAGTAGTTCTGTTTTTCACAAAATTAGGACAGTAAAAACCAGGTACAGCGCGTTCACTGGGGAGACAGTCGCTAAAGTTTTTGTCCAATGAGCCGAAGGTTGAAGGTTTGAATCCCGCTCTTTGTGTCTGTGAACAAGTGAGCGGTTTCTTGATGTAAAAGCGCTATAAATAAAGACAATATGTGACCATTTACTATCTACTGTTGTTGTCATCACTTGTTCTATTAACACACTGGCCAAAAATCACCGCTTTTATGATGTAAACGAGATTCTCAGGAGCAAGAACACACAAAAAACAACCCGAAACTGTCAAAATTTGCCAACAACATGTCTACAAAAGAAGCCCAAAGTCGCTAAAAAGAAGCAGACTTGGCAACTTCTAAAAGCCCCGTCACTGCTCTACTGCCAGGTCTGAACGAAAACCAAACAACATGCGTCTGTCACAACTGAAATCACTGCAGCCATTTTGATTTTTCCTGTTGGATTCCAGATAAAACACACGGAGCTACACACGAAACGTCCAATTTAAGGAGTAACTACGTTTATTCCGACAGATTTCCAGATTGCCTCCTGTGGTTTTCAGACAATTAAACATAAATGACCAGCCTCTTTATTAAAAAATGGACTCTGGGGCAGTGTTGTGGGCTAATTTCACCGGCATAACTAAGGTATTTAGGCGTTTCTATAGCAACAGGTGTAGACAAAAGAACTCGGAGCGTACGTTCGACAATATAATTACCCGCAAATAATCTGTGAAAGAAAAGAAAACAAAGGCACGGGTGGATGTTCCAATTAGGTCAGGGTCACTTGAGAACGGCTTCAGGAAGATACGACAACTTTATTCCACGTGGGACGAAACACCTAAGCTCCGCCCACGTGCACGTTTCAGATAAACTAAAGAAGAAGAAGGGCGGAGTCTAAAGGTATAAGCAACACTGATTGGTCTAACAGGTGTCTCTTAAACTCTTCAAACTCCGCCCCTGCAGCCAGGTGTTTGTAATCGGGGTAGCTCTGTGTGATGTCACCAACTACTAGAGGCAGCACACACACATATTTGGACTGTTTTTGACCACAAAGCTGCAAATTTACCTAGTTTTCCACTACAATGGGCAAATAAATGACGTGGAACACTGGATAATACAGCTACAGAGAAAATAAAGTGAGGTTTTGTGTTGAGGTTTAATTAACTATTGTAAAATGAGAATAAAATTACCCAGAAACCCACAGGAATAACGCTCTGCCTTTACAGCACAACTCTGTTCTTTTTTTTTTTTTTTTTTTCAATCAACGTTTTGGCAACATTTTGAGATAGTTATTATTTTGCGATTGATTTTTTAAATTATTTGTATAATAACAAAATAAAGATAAAAGCAAGATTCCACCCTATTCCTGCAAAAAATAAAAAATAGATACAAAAAATAAAAGACAAATGAAAGAAAAGAAAATACATACATACATAAAATAAAATAAAAAAAATAATAATTTAAATTAAAAAAATAAATAAATACATTAATTCATTAAAACAAAACTAAATAAAAAAATGAAAAACATAAAAAATAAAAAATCCCGAGCTCATGGTGACATCCTACCCCCTCCCTGGGCTCCACATGAACAACGAGATATTATAGAGATATTATAATGAAAAAACACAATTTTGAAATGTTGCATATCTTCAAAGCAACTTTCATATCACCCATCTACAACTAAACTACACCTGTTCATGCCTCCACCCTGCCCTGACTTGCTTGAAATTAGGCTTGTCAAAAGTATCGAAAATCAGATACTAATCGATACTAAAACTTGTATCGAAACAGGACGGACATGAACGTTTAAAGATATAAAGATGTTGAGCTGTATCTTTCACAAGTATAAGACACATAGACTAATACACCATGTACCACTACTGCACACTGAGGGAGTACACAGATATAAACACACATGGGACTAGAAAACAAATTACTACCATTTAATGTGGAAAATCACAGTATATTGTCTAAAGAAAGAGTGTTTTTTTTTTTTTAAATCAAAATCAAGTTGGACATTTTAGTATCATGACAACACTACTCCAAACATCACCAGGGCTTTGTAGATGAACTGGTTTACACAAAAGCTGAGTTTGTATTTTCGTTTTTCTGTTGCTGTGGGTGTCGTTTAGGAGCGTCCCCGGGGGCACATCCACACGTCGCCTATAGGCTGTTGTGGGGCAAACAGTGTGGCCCCGTTTGAGCGCGTGTCTGACAAGAGAACGACACAAAACGACACATAACGACACAGAACGACGCGTTTCAGCTTCCAGATATTAAAGTGTATATGACAGGGCTTCAGCTCTTTCTATGTATTACCTTTACGTTTGATGGGGTCGGGTTTGTGTAGATATTTATCATAGTTTTATATCAGATGAGTGGCAGTTTGTGGGGAAAAAAGTTGAATAAAAGTACAAAAATACAGAAAGGAGTGGCGAGTTTGAAAAGACAATAGGTAAATATTCGCTACCAGTCAAAAGTTTGGACGCAGACGGTCATTCAGCGTTTTTTTTTTTTCTTTATTTTTACAACTTTCTTCATTTTATTTACACACAGAAGACATCAAATATATGAAGTAGGATATATGGAATTATGTAGTAAAGAAAGAAAGCGAAATAACTCTGAAAATACACTGCCTGGCCAAAAAAAAGTCGCCACCTGGATTTAACTAAGCAAATAAGTACGAGCCTCCTATTGGAATTGCTGCGATTGGGCGATTATCTCTCAGCTGCAACAAGTTATTTAACCCCAACTTAAACATATATGTGGAAAGACACATCTCGTGATCGTGGAAAAGATGTTAGTCTGTTTGAGAAGGGTCAAATCATTGGCATCAAGCAGAGAAAACATCTATTTGATTGCAGAAACTACCGTAAATTTGGGACTATAGAGCGCACCTGAATATAAGCCGCAGGTTTTCATATTGTAACGTGAGATATTTACACAGAAAGACGGTACACAGACACGCTTTTTTTAAAACTGTGCCTGAAAATTGGCACCGACACGACATCAACACAGGATGAACACACCTGCAGGTTTAGAAAATAAAGCTGTACCAACACGGGCCTCTGCTTTTATTTCCTTTTGTCGTCTTTTTACGTTGATCAAGTTGGATTCATCGATGTCGAGCTCACGTGCAGTGGCTCTATTTCCTTCTTTAATGGTCAAACTTACGTGCAGTGGCTCTATTTCCTTCTTTATCTTAAAAACTGCATCACATCCATTTCTTCGTGTGTTTTCCATGATGTTGGCGTGTGCACGTCTGTCTCACTTTTACGTTTACAGCTAGAGAGCACCCCCCGGTGGCCGTTATCCAGGAAAAAGTCACGGCTTATAGTCCGAAATTTACGGTAGTCAAATCGGGTTAAGATTTGTCCAACGCATTATTAAAAACTGGATGGACAGTGGGGACATATCCATTGCACTGCGGTCAGACTCGACCATCATAAATACAAGATCGTGGTGAAAAATTAATGCAACACTGGATGGAAATAAATCTTGGGACATTGGAGAAGCAAAATCGAAACAATTCCACCGAGAATGTGTGCCATACTCAAAGCTAAAGGCGGTCCAACCAAATATTAGAGTGTGTGTGTGACCCTTTTCTTTTGGCCAGGCAGTGTATTTTTCGACAAAGCAAAGGATGAAAAATCTATATATTTAATATGTAATAAAATTATTTAACATTTTTCTTTGTTGCGTGATTCCATATATGTTGCTTCATATATTTCATGACTTCTGTGTGTATATAAAATGTAGAAAGTAGTAAAAATACGGGAAAAAAAACCCCAAAAACACTTGAACTTGAACATAAAAGTCCATTCAAACTGCAGGGACAAGTTACACACAAGGAGATTGCGTTTGCGTTGCGAGTTTAATCATAAATATTGTGCGATTTAGACATGTTTTGGTTCTTGTTAATATTACGGTTGTTAAATAACGGTTATGGAATTACCTTTATGTGTGTCATATTTGATGCTTGTGTCCAATCAGGAAGTAAAATGGTAAATAGTCACATTTTTATATCGCGTTTTTCCATGTTCAAGTCACTCAAAACACACTGGTGAGGTGGGTTAAGAGTCTTGCTCAAGAACACGATGAACCGCATTCATCTGTGGGAGCTGGAATCGCACCGCCAACCCGTGAGTGAGTGGATCTGACCGCTCAACCAGTGATGTTTACGTCAAGAGCGCGATTTCAGCCGCCAACGTTCAGATAAGTGGAAAAACGCTCGACCGACTGAGCTACTGTGGTTCTAAACTTCAAAAAACTACCAAAAAAAGCAACATTTTTCATCCAATCTTATAAATATTAGTGCGTTTTAGTGAAGTGAGTTGTCTAACCTGCCTTGTGCACTTTAAACACCAGAGCTCGCTTAACCACAGCACTGACTTAACACTTCACTCATCAGTTAAACGGGCAAATCAATAGAACCACTCTGGACACTGTGACAAATCCAATTTCAAACGAATGCATCTCACGTTGGCCAGTAACTTGCCACGACATGGTTGGCTTCCCATTCCTCTCCTCCGCGACTCCCTCCATCCTCCTATCTCTCTTTCTGTCTCTCCATTTGAGAAAGAGTGACAGCCGGCGCATGTCCGAGCACATGTACCGCTTTGTAGAAGGGAATCGGACCGCGCCGCGAGGACAAGACGTGGGTGACAAAAGGCGAAACGTAAACTCGTGATGTACTGGGGCGGTCTCGGTCTGAACACAACGAGGGGTTAACAAGAGCCGGAGTGGAGGAGGACGAGGAGGACGAGGAGGAGAACGAGGCTGAGAGGGAAAGGTTGCGATCCACAATCTCAAAATGGACGCCCGATCAGAGTTGTGTAGTAAAATTTACTGTTTAAACTGTCCGAACGCGAGTATTATAGCTACCAAAGAGCCTGCTTAGCAACGCTGTCAATCAAACCTGTTGCTAGGGCGAGCGGGATCGACCTCGGCGCCTGATTTGTCTGTTTTTAATGTTCATATCTTAATTTACAGACACAATAGTGAAATAAAAAACACTAGGATCATGTAGAGCGGGTTAATACGAACAAAGCACGCACATGATCACTTTCTGTTTAGAATGCGGTGGCTAGCAGGTTAGCTATGTCCATTTACACATATACAGTCTTTCCTCACAGTATCTTGAGAAACTGGTGCAATTATTCAATCCAAAAACTTTAGCTGCTGTTAGTTACAATAAAGTATATAAGTGTTGGAGCTCCCTCTGCTGTCAGCAACATGTCAGGGCATGAACAATGTGGAAAATGACACATGAAGCTACTAAACAACATGAATTCTATGCTAACAGAGCTGTGCATCTAAACAAAAAAAGAGTCCAGAGATGGCTTAAGGCAGAGGTCCCCAAAACACAGAGCCGGGACCACATTTGCTCCCGCGCCGCACAAAAACAGTAAATAATTTATCAGCGACCGCGGCTTTTCCGATGTAACTTTCGCCCGTCCCTCATGACACGATAATAAGCTCGTCTGTAGATATATAATGACAATCCTGGCAGGAAATAGCCACAGAAATCCATTTGATATAACGGCGAGTTTATTCTATCTGTGCTGGATCTGCTCTTGTCTCCACAACGACGAATCACGTAAAACGCATCAGACACGACGCACAAAAGTAGAGCCACGAGCGAGTGAAAATGAGCCAAAACAAAAGTCTTTGGCGAGCGTTTTTGCAAAGAGGAAAAGGCCAAAAGAGAAGCCAGAAGAGGAGACTACGACCTCCAAGAAAAAGAAAGATAAATTTAACAGACGACACCAGGAGTCCTACGTCTTGTTGTCTCCCGTCACTCTTAAATGGTACCACTTTATCGCAAAGAAGCAAGCGCAGGGCTCCTACTTATTTTTGCCATATTTATCTGCAGGTCAGTGAAAATAAAACCTACATTATCCAGATCCATGCTGCAAAAAAGGTTGGGGACTCCTGTTTTAAGGCTTATGGACTTAAAAACTGCAACTGAGAAATCTGTAGCTTTACCTGTGACGCAACAATCCAGGTAAAATTCAAACAGAGTATTTTTTTTGAGAGCTCAGAGAAGACGACTTTGGAAAAAACACGAAACCATGCGTGTATTCCAGGTATTTACTGAAGCGACGCTGATTTAACATTTTGTAAACGTGTTCTCTAAGGACTCTACGAAGCTGAACCAAAGGATTTTCAAAAGGAAACGGATCATAAAAGTACGAGTTTGTTCAGGTCTGAATGGCACTGAAGTAATGATGACATGTCTTTTTTTTTGTTTGCACCTTTATTCCCACCTTGGAATAATGTGCCGTTACCGTGACGACGGAGACATCGGGCCAAGGGGACGCGCGGGATTGGCTGGTTTTCTTTGACCTCGCAGATCAGTCGCTTTTGTAAGAAACAAGTAAAATATGTAACTACGCACGGCTCTATAGCGATAAAACACGAGTATACGTTTAAAAATATAGCTCAAAAATGTGTTTCAAAAGTAGGCCGTATAATAAAACATCACGGCCAGTTATAAGATTTTTTTTTAATATTTAGAAAGATAATTTTTTGTTAATAGATGTAAAAATAAGTAACAGCTGTCAGTGTTAAAGGGCTCGTACTACACTACTGTCTGATCTGTGTTATAATGTCGTTTCCTCGTCACAAACAGACCTGGAGTGGAGTTTTGTTTCATTCACACATGTTTAACGAGTTCTTCAATGCAGAAAACACTCTGCCCCACCTTGTGATGTCATGTGGTGATACAGGAAGTGCTGCGTTACCGTGTTTTTAAACTCCACACACCTTCATTTCCGGAATCATTTGGATCATTTCATCACCGGAATCGCCATTTTCTACTGAACTAAAGCTAAAAGGAGCGGGAATTGATTTGAAAAGTACCACTTCGTGACATCACAAGGTGGAACAGAGCATTTTAAGCTTTGGAATGAAACTTAAAACAGCTTCAGGTCTGTTTTTGAGGAGGTAACAGCATTAGAACATGGCTTAACGCTCACAAGTCCAGTCATTTTTGCGTAACGTAAGACTTTTAAGTAACTGTTAATAAAGGAGTTTGAAAATAATCCGACTATTTCTTTAATATTCATGGTTTTAATTTCTTGTTTATAGCAAATTTTGAGGGTATTTCACCACATCTGAAGAATAAAACGTCCAAATGTGAAAAATAGTATCACACAGGTGTTTGCTCGCTGTTCCGCCGCTCTTGTTCCTTCGTTTTAAAATAGAGTTTGTTGAATATGACAGGTGGAATTGTTAAAAAAAAAATTAAAAATAAATAAAATAAATAAATAAATAAATAATAACAAGTAATACAATGGATTAGTAAAAATATGCTTTACTTTGTCTTAAAAAAAAAAAAAAAGACACAAAAAAAACGTCTTCAGTCTGCCCTCTAGTGGCACAGACCTGAGTGTGCGGTTTGGAGCGGACCTGGGGACAGTGTCGTTATCGGACGTCCACATCTACAGCGACTGGATCGATGGAGCCCGGGGTGAGCTTTACAACGACTCACAGGCCGGTCTGGTGTTCAAAGTTACAACCAGATCTGTTTCAGGCTGACATTTGGGTCTTGGGGCTTATCCAGTTGCGAACAGGAGCGTGGACAAGGCATTACGAGGACCACGCAACGACACAACAAACTCGCCTCTGATAGGACCTCATCCGTCCCACTCCACTCTGACTTATACGCTCTGGACACGCCCTCTTATTCACGTTTTCCCTTTATTTGACTAATTTCTACATTTTATATACGCACTGAAGATGTCGAATCAACAACAACTTTTCTAAACCACCCAAAAAGTTACACAGTGCATCTTTAAAGAGGTTTTTTTTTTTTTTAACTGCTAACACGCAACATATTTAGATCACCATGCTTCCTTTTATTGTTTTGAAAATGCTATATTCACCCAAAACAAACATATTGACATGATTTATAGTTTCGCTTTCGTTTTTTCCTTTGCTCTCCAGTCTAAGTCACTCCCCCTTCAGAGCGCTAACACGACACAATCTGCGTTCATCCCGCTAACGAAACAACGGCACATCACATCAGTTTTGTCAAGTTTGTGTACAGTTTTGTGTCATGTTTTTGTATATTTATGGAGAATTGTCGTGTGGGAGCGTGGGTGATGTAGGCTTGTGGGCGGAGCCTCGTACAGAACAGGGTTTGATAGGGCCCAGGAGAGATCGCTAGATTACTCGAACGTGCATGGATGTCATCTAAAACCTCTTTGGGAATATTTTTGATGAGGGAACAATATTATAACAAGGTAGAACGCAAAAAATTGTAAGATTTTGCATAACTTTAAAAAAAATATTACACAAAACTGACTCTTGTGAGCTGTTAGTCCTGTTATAATGTCTAAGAGTCGGATTTACTATAGACAGGACAAATTTTAGCTTGTGGTGTGCGGTCTCTTCGCTGCTGCAGTGCCTAAAATCTCATCCGATTCTCCTCATATCTGTGGTTTGCGCTTTTTGTTGCACTTTTTTAAATCGTTTAAAGCTCCTATATTATGCAGAATTGACTCTTGTAGCTTTAGGACATGTTATAATGGTGTTTCCTCCTCAAAAACAGACCTGGAGTTGTGTTTTGTTTCATTCACACAAGTTTGAGTAACACTTTATTATTCGTCTGTTACATCTCCAAAGCTCAAAACGCTCTGTTCCACCTTGTGATGTCATGAAGTGGTAGTTTTCAAGTTAACAGCTCCTTTTTTTTTCACCTTTAGTTTAGTAGAAATTGGCAAATCCCGGGCTGAAATGATCCAAATGATTCTAGAAATGAAGGTGTGTGGAGTTTAAAAACACAGCGGAGCACTTCCTGTATCGCCACATGATGACATCACAAGGTGGAACAGAGCGTTTTCTGTTTGAGAGAAGAATAACGCAGCCTAAATACGCAGGGTTTGTGTGTGAAACATGAGTGAATGAAACAAAACGGAACAAAACACAAGTCCAGGTCTGTTTGTGACGAGAAAACAACATTAGAACAGATCAGAAAATAAAAGTAGTGTAATATGAAAAGTTGAAAAGTTTAAAAACACAATCTGACAGTAGAACTAAACAAGATTTATTTGTCGTTCTAACTCGGCGTGAAACAGGAGCGTTTGTTCACAGCTCACAGACACAGGTGGGTTTGAAAGGAGCACTCAGGCCTCACTTCAAAATAAAAGCCCCAGTTCAGGCTTTACAAAACTCCACTTTGATGATGTTAGCCTGTGTCATATCCAAACCGCCGTCCAACGCCTCACACGGGCGGTTTGGGCGCCGTTCCCACAAAAGCACCCGCGCCCTCCCCCCTTTTCATCAGCGTCTTTTCATCCCACGCTCCACAAAAGCTTCTCCACAGACGCACAATGCAAAGAAATGTGAAAAATAAAATAAAAACACTCTCGTCTGCGCCTTTCTTTAACCACAGGCGTTCAGGAGGAAGAGGGGAAGAGGAGGAGAGAGAAGGAGGAGGGGAAGAGGAGGAGAGAGAAGGAGGAGAGGAAGAGGAGGAGAGAGAAGGAGGAGGAGAGAGAAGGAGGAGGGGAAGAGGAGGAGAGAGAAGGAGGAGAGGAAGAGGAGGAGAGGGATAGAGGAAGAGAGAGGAGGAGGAGGAGAAGAAGAGTGAGGGGTGAGAAATCAAGAGCTCAAGTGGAAGCAGGTGAGGATGAGAGGAGAGAGAAGGAGAAAGGAGAGGAAAAGGAGGAGAGAGGACAAGGGAGAGGAAGAGGAGGAGAGGGATAGAGGAAGAGAAAGGAGGAGAAAAGGAAGAGTGTGGGGTGAGAAATCAAGAGCTCGAGTGGAAGCAGGTGAGGATGAGAGGAGAGAGGAGGAGAGGAAAAGGAGGAGAGCGGGAGAAGAGGAGAGAAGAGAGAAAGAGAGAGGAGATAGGAGAGGAAGAGTGAGGGATGAGAAATTAAATCAAGAGTAAGAGTGGAAGCAGGTGAGGATGAGAGGAGGAGAGGAAGAGGGACAGTGGAGGAGAGGAGAGAGGAGAGGAGGAGAGTAGAGGCAGCAGGGGAGGAGAGAATTAGAGATTCTATCTGTCCATCACAGAGACAGAGAGAGACATGTGACACTGCAGCAGAGAGAGGAGCAAAGGTCTAATGTTACAGAGGGAATGAACCAGGACTAAAGCAGGACTAAAGCAGGACTAAACCAGGACTAAACTGGGTCTAAACTGGGTCTAAACTGGGTCTAAACCAGGACTAAACTGGGTCTAAAGCAGGACTAAACCAAGTCTAAAGCAGGTCCAAACTGGGTCTAAATCGGGTCTAAAGCAGGTCTGAAGTGGGGTCTAAACCAAGTCTAAAGCAGGGTCTACACTGGGTCTAAACCAGGTCTAAACCAGTTCTAAAGTGATGTCTAAACCAGGTCTAAACTGGGTCCAAACCAGCTCTAAACCAGATCTAAACCGGGTCTACAGCAGGTCTAAAGTGGGGTCTAAACCAGGTCTAAACCAGGTCTAAACCAGGTCTAAACCGGGTCTAAACCAGGTCTAAACCAGGTCTAAACCAGGTCTCCAGCAGGTTTTCTCCTCTTTGTCTGGTGCATAAAGCTGCAGTGTGCTACACGGGGAGCGCTTTGTTCCATCATCTCTGCTCCTCTCGTTCTGAAGGTAACACTAAATCGATACCACCTTGGAAAGAGTAGTCCATGTCTCCACTCAGAGCTCGCATTTATCAAGTCATTTTGTGTCTAATGGCGTTTTTAACAAATCACTGGTTTATCGCTCTACATTAGACGCCCCGAGGCTCTGCTGCTGCCGTGAAAGAAAGACGTGCTAATTTCATTTAGCGCTAGCACCCATTAGCAACAACAGCATCAACAGCATTTGGGCGGCACGTACACAAGTGAAGAAGGCAGGCTGCGATGTCGTTAGCATACACATGTTTAGCACCGACACAAATATGGCAAATGCATTATGGACATTAACACCATATGTGACGTTTTAGAGACATTTTAACACCATGAACGAGAAAAAACGGTTCAATTCTTCTTGCTCTGTTGCCGTAGTTTTAAACAGTCACATGTGTTTAATGGTCTTGATGATGAGTTGTGTTGGTTTAAGCTCTTTTACTTTCACTTTGGTCACTTTGTTCCACAGAGCGACGAGAAAAACAGCAGTGAGGATTGGAAAAAGACCTCATCCTCGGAGCACATGGCTAATTATGCAGAGTAAACAAAGTCCGTGTTAGCGCTGTTGTCGTGTTAGCGCCGTTGTTAGCGAAAAATAAACAAAATCAGCCTCACATATCGGTCAAAAAATATCAGCAGTTGCTCTGGATTCCAAACAATCTGTATCGACATCAGACTTGGAAAAAAAACATCTGTCGATCTTTATTTTACAGTTACAGTTACACAAAAAAACAAAAACAGAAGGAGCTCATTTGACATTTGTGCACCAGGGGGCGCTCAGGGGTTAACGGTTTAAGATACAGGTCAAAATGAATAATGTTATATTCTTATTTTTGTCAAATTCAACTCCGCAAAACTTTGAACGTGCAGCAGTTTGAGGTCATGGATGTGACAGCTGAGAAAAACACCACTTTAAACTGTTAAAATTATATTCTTTAAGCTGTGACAGTTGCATAAATATTAAACTAGCGCTACAGATATATTCAGTCATTTATTAGCATTTTTTTAACATGGTAAATTTGTGGTGAGTGTCCAGCAGGGGGCAGAAGAGGCCACACCACAGAGTTCCAGGGGTGTAGCAGCAAATTCTGTTTCCTAGGTAATAAATCATCTTGGGGGCCCGCTCTAAATATTGTCTATTACAGAGTTTGTGAGGGGCCCCTTCCTGCACCGGGCCCTGGACAAACAGTGCCATTTATCCCCCCCAGTCAGACACCCCTGACAGATTCAAACGTAATGTTTGTGAATAGGCTAAAGCTGGTCTAAACCGGGTCTAAACCGGGTCTAAACCAGGTCCAAACTGCGTCTAAAGCTGGTCTAAACCGGGTCTAAAGCAGGTCTAAACCAAATGCAAAATCTAAATTGGGTCTAAACCAGGTCTAAACCAGGTCTAAACCAAATGCAAAATCTAAATTGGGTCTAAACTGGGTCTAAAGCAGGTCTAAACAAGGTCTAAACAAGGTCTAAAGCAGGTCTAAACTGGGTATAAAGCAGGTCTAAAGCGAATGCAAAGCAGGTCTAAATTGGGTCTAAACCGGGTCTAAAGCAGGTCTAAACAAGGTCTAAACGAGGTCTAAAGCAGGTCTAAGCTGGGTCTAAAGCAGGTCTAAACAAGGTCTAAACGAGGTCTAAAGCAGGTCTAAGCTGGGTCTAAAGCAGGTCTAATGAGTTCCAGGGGTGTAGTAAATTCTGGGTCCTTGCTAAAAATCATCTGGGAGGACCCGCACTACAGAGCGTCTTATGAAAAATGCATATTACAGAGTTCATGAAGGACCCCTGCTCTCCAGAGTTGAAATAAAAAAATTATGTAATGTTTGTGAAAAGGCTTCTGTACAAATGTCAAGCACCCACATACGGTTGTGACCCCAAGATCCTTCTCCTACTTGAAAACAGTTGTACTTTTATTGTTAATGAAGGTGTTATAACAAAGTAATGATTCAAAATACTTCATATAAGCAGTTAGCGACGTGGCCTAGTTTTAAAAGAACCCCCTGAGCTCGTTCGGTTGGTGTCAAACTGCCAAACATAAGTGGTTTCAAGTGGAGTTGATTATCTTTTAACTGCTCTTACAAAACAACAATCTTCTGAGCTGGTGAAGGCTGCAACTTTTCCGTGATCCCATTTATTTGACCGCTTCGAGACAGCGGTGTGCGTGTTTAGAAACGCTCTCTCCACAATAGAAAACCTGCCGTTCCCCGCCGCACGACGATGTTTTTGCTGCTTTGAGCCTGCGGACGTCTTGACCTTCGCGTTCTGCTGTGCGTCATCTGTTGTGTGTGAGACAGAAAGCAAAAGGATCTTCGTTTTCCGGGGGGGGGGGTTCTTTTTGCGTTGTCTTACACACGTTTGGCCCTCAGCTCCAGTCGCGCTCTGGCTCCTCCTTAAAGCGCTGGGGTCCCGGGGCGGTGTTTGTGATGCTCTTTCATACTCCACTAAAAGTCCAGACTCAGCGCTTCCCTCTGCTGTCCAAACATCAATAACTCCACCGCTTTCTCCGCTCCATCCTCCAAACTAAACTAAACGGAAAGACTAAACCAGGACCGGGATTAACCAGGATAAATCCGGATTATCTGTTAACCTGGTTTGTATTCGAGCAAAAGCCGGGACAACTTGGGAAAAAGCATCTTTGTAGAGAAAAAAAAAAAGAAATCAAAGGTTGTATTGAGTGAATTCAGAACTACACACCAGAACTAAACCAGGCTTATCGCAGAAGGAGAGGGTTCACTTCTGACAAACTAAAGTTATTATGATGTAATCCCGTCACACGAGAGATCTGAGTGAGTTTGAACCAAAACAGACACCAGATACTTTCACTTTACTTTCATAAACTGGTCATTAACCCTTTAAAGATCTCACCTAGACTTTTATTCTGTTCATTTTAAAGGTACTGTAATGTTCACTCTTTATTAAAATCATTATATTCAACTATGTAAACTATGTAATCTGCACTAATGTTTGTTCTTGAGTCTTGCAGAAAATGTCTTTTGAAAATGCAGGATCTCACAGGAAGAAGGTCACTGTGAAACCTAAAACAGAAACATCATGGGAGGATGTTTGTGCGAAGGGGAAGAGTGACCTTCTGGAAATGCAAAAACAGAATATATTTCTCTGTGAATTTCGTCATATGTTTTTTACACTGCTTGCAAAGTTTATGTCCCCCATCCCTTGAGAGTAAGCAGTGCATTTGTAACTAGGGTTCCTAAGTTAATAAAGGGAGGAAAAAAACGGTGGAGCGCTTCAGAAAAAGGGTGCGAGGTGTAACTGGTTTTTTGCCTCTCCGCTTTTTCTCCTCAATATTGAGACAAAATAATCTCTCTTGTCTTCTCTTCTCTTTTGAACTGTAATATAGGTTAAAAGGGTGAACCTATCAGAAGCATCAGAACGTATTGCATTTTTTCACACCACTACTACCTCCGTTTTACAAATCCATCCTGATTTTTTCGTTGACGCATCGATTAACGTACTGGGAGACTCCTTACGGCTCCTGCGCTCTGATTGCTCGTCTTACCATAATGACAGTAAAATATTTAAAGAGCCTCATGCCTCCGTTTGAATTCACATGATCGCACAGTTGGTTGCAGAGTTACGGTAATGGAAACTACGCGACCGCGAGTCTATCGGCGAAGACAGCACCCGACGCTAAAGAGTTAAAGGTCCGATATTACGGGAAATAAAATATGAACGTATGAACTTTAAGCCATGTTAGAACCTTGTTACCTCCTCAAAAACATACCTGAACTTGTGTTTTCTTTCCTTCACACATGTTTGAGTAATTAAATTGAGGCTGCATCACCAAAGCTAAAAACGCTCTGGTCCACCTAGTGATGTCATGAAGTGGTAGTTTTATCTTTGGTTCAGCAGAGAATGGAAATTCCAGGGCTGATCTGGTCTAACGCAGGTCTAAAATAACTCACTCTGAAAATAACCCAAGTTACCCTGAAATTACTGGGTCAAATCCAGGCCCGTCAACAGACATTTCGGGGCCCGGGGGAAAAAGCCTCACATTGGGCCCCCTCTAATATAAAGCACAAAATGTAACTAAAAAATGTAACTTAGATCTGTTTTAATGTTGTTTCCTCATCACAAACAGTAGTGGACGTCTGTTCTGTTTCATTCACACATCATATATAAGGCTGTCTGCTTATCCAAAGCTCAAAATGCTCTGTTCCACATTGTGATGTCATGAAGTGGAAGTTAGCATATTTAGCTTTTGCATCTTTCTTTTGTTTTCTTTTGTTCAGTAGAGACTGGAAATTCCAGGACTGCTCTGATCTGGAGTTATACCAATATGAAACCTACTCTTAAACTAACCCAAATTAACTCAAATTACTAGGTTAAATGCAGGCCCGCTGGCAGAAATTTCAGGGCCCGGGGCAAAAAGTCTCACATTGGCCCCCCTTTAATATAAATCTACTCTCCTGATCACAAAACGTAACTAAACCTGTACTGTAGATCTGTTATAATGTTGTTTCCTTATCACAAACAGACCTGGAGTTGTTTTTTTGTTTCATTCACACGTTAATTAACACAGAAACCATGCATATTTCTATATAAGACTCTGTTCCACCTTGTGATGTCATCATGTGGTAATACAGGAAGTGCTCTACTGTGTTTTTAAACTCCACACACCTTCACTATAATCATTTGGATCATTTCAGTCCTGGAATTACCACTTATCTCTGCTGAACTAAAGGTAAAAGGAGCTGTTAACTTGAAAAAACTACCACTTCATGACATCACAAGGTGGAACAGAGCGTTTGAGCTTTGAGTAAGACTTTATTAATAGTCTGTCTACATCTCCAAACGTGTGTGAATGAAGCAAAACACAACTCTAAGTATGTTTTTGATGAGGTAACAGCATTATAACATGTCTTAAAGCTCATAAGTGTAATAATAATCCAGGACCTTTAGCCACGCCCTCTCAGTTATTATGCTTATTGCTGTTGTCATTGTGTAAAAATCCCTGGTCTGAGGTCGCCGTAAATTTCATTTGCGTCGCCGTAATGGGCAGACAGTTTGCTCCCTCCATAACCCGGCTGTTCCGCAATCATCACGTTACAAAGAACACAACTAACTGCGTGTTTGTTGTTATCCGGTTCATCCAATTATCGCCAATAGCCCACATTCTCCGCACATGGATGCTCGCGGACGGGCTGTGACTGTGGAGAAACTAAACGCTCTCGTTAGTCTAACCTCATGACCTCGCAAACACGACAGCGAGAGCGGGAGTGGAGCCGTGGAGTCGCCGTGGCAACGTGGCGGCGCGATCATGTCGGGCTGATGAAATGATGCGGCGAGGAGGCGTCCCGCGGACCGTGTCAACAACGGGGAAAGCTAACGACACACATACTGCGGACTGAGAGATGGACACGGGGGGGATGAACTACAAAAATATCATTAGGGGATTTATAGGGTTGTTTTGATACTGATACTTGGCCTTATTGTGCTCGCCGATACCGATACCAGCCCAATAACGCATAAAGTGAAGAAATAGACTAATGGGACGCAATTCTGTTTCGATATAAGAGCAAAAAATAACTGAATAAAAGTCTCTCTTTAAAGAACATCTACAGAATAAATGAGATTTTGAGACTAAAGTGTCAGAGTCTCATGTTTAATGGTCCTGAGTTGTGTTGATTTAAGCTCTTTCGCTTTCACTTTGGTCACTTTGTTCCACAGAGAAACGAGAAAAACAGCAGTGATTCCTGGAAAAAGACCTTATCCTCAGAGTAAGTGTGAAGGAACTGATTGCAGACCAGGCAGAGGTGAAAGAAGCTTTATCTGATATCAGAAGGTGAAGTACAGACAGCAGGCACATGCGTTACATTACAAAGAAGCCTCCTGTACTTAAAGAACCAGCCTTCTATAGATAGTTTAAGTCCTTATATTCTGAGAAAAGTACTAAGTTTACATACAGTGAGGCAAAAAGTATTTATTCAGCCACTAACTGTGCACGTTCTCCCACTTAAAAAGATGAGAGAGGCTTGTAATTTTCATCATAGTTTCACTTCAACTATGAGAGACAAAATGGGGGGAAAGAATCCAGGAATGAATTAATTGGTAATTTACTTTATAAAAGAAGTATTTGGTCACCTACAAACGTATCCAGGCCTGACTGAAGTTTTGGTAAACACTCAACGTGTGGTGTTTTGAGGAGAAAGAATGCTGAGTTGCATCCAAAGAACACCATCCCTACTGTGAAGCATGGGGGTGGAAACATCATGCTTTGGGTCTGTTTTTCTGTAAAGGGACCGGGATGACTGATCTGTGTAAAGAAAAGAATGAATCGGGCCATGTATCGTGAGATTTTGAGTGAAAACCTCCTTCCATCGGCGAGGGCACTGAAGATGAAACGTGGCTGGGTCTTTCAGCGTGACAATGGTCCCAAACACACCGCTCGGGCAACGAAGGAGTGGCTTTGTAAGAAGTATTTCAAGGTCCTGGAGTGGCCTAGTCAGTCTCCAGATCTCAACCCTATAGAAAATCTCTGGAGAGAGTTGAAAGTCCATGTCTAGTCGCTGCTCTAGAGGAGATCTGCAGGAGGAATGGGCCAAACTACCAGCAACGGTGTGTGAAAACCTCTGGAGACTTACAGAAAACGTATGTCCTCTCATAGCCAACAAAGGGAATATAACAAAGTACTGAGATGAACTTTTGTTATTAACCAAATGCTTATTTTCCACCATAATTTGCAAATAAATTCTTTAAAAAGACAACGTTAATATTAGCCCTGTTGTCATGTTAGCCCTGTTGTCATGTTAGCGCTGTTGTCGTGTTAGCGCTGTTGTCATGTTAGCGCTGTTGTCGTGTTAGCGCTGTTGTCGAGCTGCACTCTCTGTAGTTATTTTAGTAAGTTCAGCGTCCACACCAAAGCCTAAATTAAAGTATAAAAGACGTCACACAAACGTCTTTTCTGTCATTATTTAACACATTTGAAAACCGCTGTTACTTTCTATTTCAATGAACTAAACTTGACGTTTTCAGGTTTTGGACTGTCCGGCGCCTGGACAATAACTATTACTATTGTGTATATCTCTTCACAAAAACCACAGCTTATGTAAAAGGCTTAATATCTGTCTACACTACAACAAATTTAGAAATAAAACAAAAATAAAACAGTGAAACCTGAAAAGACCAAATGTGACCTCCACTCCCACACAGAACAAGTTCCACTACACACAAACGCTCTTCATTCAGCGATTCACAGCACTTTGTCAGAGCACTAGTATCCAGCACTCAAATATTTAAACTATTTGACTTTTTACATGCTCATTTTAGTTCTGCTATCCTAAATTTTCGCACAAATTTAAAATATCACTGTGTAAGTTTCCTGGTGGGAGGCCTGCCCCTGGTGGTGATGTATTGTACTGAACTTATTTATCCTGCATTAAAAGTTTGGACACAGCATTTCATTCAATGTTTTTTTTTTCTTTAACTACTTTCTACATTTTATATACACACAGAAGACATCAGATATATTAAGTTAGATATATGGAATTATGTAGTAAACGAAAAAAAAGTGAATAATTCCATACATCTTACTTCATACATCTGATGTCTTCTGTGTATATATAAGATGTAGAAAGTCATAAAGTAAAGTAGTAGGGCCACCACTCCACAGGTCTGACTTGTAACTTGGCCTAGCGGTGTCCACAGATTGTATAAAGTGTGACGTCACCCACAGCGTTCAGCTCCGGTCAAATGAAGCTCATCGATGCTAGCAGTTTTAGCGGTGAATTTAGAGCCGAGTTTCATATTTGGAATTCTGATCATGAGCGTCATAGCAACCGAAGAGCCAATCAGGAGCGAGGCTGTTGAAGGTAACGCCCCTTAACGTCCACACAGCTGGTTTAGCAGGGAGCAGCCGCTTAGCAACGCTGTCAATCAAACCTGTTGCTAACGCTAGCGGGAGAGACCTCAGGAAAACGGCGCCTGATTTGTCTGTTATTAATGTTTATATCTTGATTTACAGACACGAAAACAAAATAAAAAACACCAGAATCATGTAGAGCGGGTTAATACGAACATTTAAGACCAAAATTATGAGTCTGACAGCAGCAGAGACAGAGAGAGGACACAGATTTTCAATAGAAAGTGAATTGGAGCCAGAGTTGACGGAGCCGGAAGCGCGCCCATGATCACTTCCTACTCAGAACGCAGTAGCTAGCAGGTTAGCCATGTCCATTTATATATACGGCCTATGGTGGAGTTGCCTGACTCCATGGCGATAGATTTGTTTAAAGATTTGTTTCGTTTTAGATTTGTGGCATAACAACAACAACGTATCAGTGGAGCGAAGCAAGTGTTGGACCCTTTAAGAAGAAAAAACATTTCTTTTTAGACATTTTAGACAGCGGGGACACAAAAACAAGATATAAAATGTACTTTTACAATAAACCAGTTCAATATTTTTCAAAGCGCACTTTTTGTTTGTAACATTTTGAGCCCGGACAGCCGTACAAAAGCATAACTCCTCCTGTCTGCGGTGGAGTGGAGCTGTGTTTATACGAGATGAAAAGCCAATCAAAAGCTTTTATTCACACCAGATCTTAATAACTCCATCGTGTGAATGTTACAGCTGACAGGAGCAGACAGGAGCAGACGGGAGCAGACAGGAACCACACTAAAGACCACGGGACCTCAGGCAGCAGAACAAACAAACTAGACAAGTATTAACTGCGTTTAAGAGAGATTCTTACTGCAGTAAAACATAACTGCAAGGCCCCATTTCAGCCAGAGCGCTCTTCAGATTTTAATGTTTACTCAAGTTATAAGTCAAGTGAGTAAGTGGTCAGACTTCTCAATACTCCTAATGATACTAATAACCCTGCGACTATATATACTGTGTACTTTTATCATCTTAGAGTAGAAGTAGCGGCGTATAAGAGAACCTTTATTTGTTTGTTGCAGTGTTTACGAACAGCAGGGGATTAGAACTACGCAATCAAAAACCAAGATAAAGAACTCTTAAAATAGACTTAAATCTAACCAGTCCAACTATAACATTAGAAATACTTTGGATGGAGATGTCTGCGTAATCTCTCAGTCGTCCAGGTCTGATCGATTGTAAAAGTCAAAGTTAAATCTGTCAGCTGGACAAAAAGTTGTAGGAGTGAAGACGTTTGGCTGCTCGTCCAGGTCTATTGAGCTACAGTAAGTGAGCACTGTGCCTGAGACATACTTAAAAAATTCATACAATTCTTACTAAATATTTTTACACCTGTTAGCATCCTGGCTAGCTCTATTGTTCTCTTTGTTTCCTGTTTGCTTTGGGTCTGAGGATGGAGTTATAGATGAGGGAAAGATGACGTCTAAGCTCCCCATTCCTGTTCAAGGAAGGATTGTCTTTACCAACAAAAACTAGCTTTTTTAACTCCGCTCTCATCTAACCAGATCGTCACAGTTGACTATATTACAGCAAAAGAAACTGTCATTAGAAACAATAATCTTACAGAGACGGAAGCTGGAGACTTTAGACTGAAGTAACAGCTGCACTAAGCAACGACAAACCTCTTCCCTCCAACACAACATGAGAGGAAAGGAAGGCTCTCACTGCTCTAGAAAAAGAACCACAGCATCAACATTTTGATCCTGAACTCAGCTGATTACGAGGCCAAGGTGAACAGCCGCCTCAGTGACACCGGCAACTATGAATTACTGAAACGAGACCCTACTAGAGAGTACGAGAAGGAAATAATAGACTGCTTACAGACGCTGAGAACGAAGAGGTCATTGATAGACAGCTGGATTTCAGACTCTACCCTGGTGACTCCATTCGTTGCATTTATGTCCTCTCGAAATCCACAAAGAGGAAGTACCCCGCAGACCCACTACTGTATGCAGCACCGACTCCATCACGTCCAGACATCCATCCTGCCTCCTCCCCGTGGGACATGCCCAGACCACCTCTCCAGGGAGACGCCCAGGAAATACATACATTTTCAAAGTATTCTTCCCACCACTGACGATACTACTACTGATATCCGTGTGATCCCTCAGTCGTCCTGGAATTTTTATCAGGAAAGACGATCCTTATTTGAACAGGAATGGAGACTTCAGACAACGTCCATCCTCAGACACAAAGCAAAACAAAGAAAACGACAGGGCTAGCGTGACCGGTGGACTTCTGCGTTGTGTTGCAAGGCGCTAAGGAGCCACAAGACGCCGCGGGAACTTTTGGAGTCACCTTTAATCAGGTTCCATAACTTTACGAACATGCGCCGCTACACGTCGGTCCAGCCCACACTACACGAGAGAAGACGTCAACATCTCCCCGCACTCGCCCACGTGAACAAACAAAAACAACGAAACAACACAGGAGCTCAATATTAACTTAAATACAAATAAAATATAACCACAGATGTAAACAAAAGTAAAGATAATTACAAGAGGACACTTTAACACTGGGATCACAATAGATGACTGACCTATTCCCAAGAGTCAAACCCCGAATTTATACCAAGAGCGAGACGAAGGCACACGAAGAAGAAAGTAAAACACAGAAGAAGCGGCTGGAGGACCAAGGCTGTGCACAAAATCAAAACGCCAGGTATGAACAAAACTGTGATAAACAAAAGCAGCATTTTGTGTAATTTTACATTAATTATACATATATATATGAACCGGTTACACTAGCCAGGATGCTAACAGGTGTGAAATCACTCATTAGAGGCTTGATTGACTATGCTAAGTATGACTCAGGCACAGTGCACACTTAATGTAGCTCATTAGACCTTCGCCTACAAACAAAGCGGCTTGGACGAGCAGCGAAACATCTTCACTCCTACAACTTTTTGTCCAGTTGACAGATTTTACATTCCGTTACTACTACTACCGATACTATAAGACTATTTGTATCGCTAATACGCACCAGAGAGTGTGTTTAGCAAAGCAATAGCATTCAGCCATCGCATTTATAATCTTTCTTTCTTTCTCCTCTCTCCCTCCTTCTCTCCCTCCGAACCAGAAAACCATCTCATTTAAAAAAAAAAACTCTGAAAAACCATTACACTCTCTCCAAATCCACTCTATTGAACCGAACAGGTAAACATGCATCAATTGTGAAGTGGTGCTATTTGACTGCTACTGTACCTCAGGGAGTCTGCCACTTCTCTCAAAGCTAAACAACGCCGCGCTAATGCTAACGAATTATCGGCGTGCTCGCTGTGTGCACACGCGCGTCACTACTCCGCTCCTCAGAGGAATCAACTGAAATATGTCACCTCGGCAAAACAACCCCAGAAATGGACTCGCCATCAAGGCCGTAATGGCTTCTCCACACGGCGGCCGGTTTGATACCCCTGTCCTCCTCCTCCTCCCCCCGAAAGTACAATCATGTTTGTTGTTTTTGTGCGTATTTGGAGAGGCTGTGTGGGAGTGTGGCGGGATAAGAGAACAAACAGGATCCATAAAAAGTATAGAGGCATCTGTTACACCGCAAACGTAATAAAATACAATAAAAAGCAAACGCAATAATAAAACATAACAATTATTACATTTGTGAGAATTGATAGCGTTTGTGGGACGGTAAAAATTGCAGCTTAGCACAAATGTAATTACCCCCCGATGGATAGTTTTATTTGTTTGGTCTTGGGTTGGACTTATATCACAATTGTTAAGTTCTGGTTTTCAGAGGAAACGTGGATTTTGGCTTTTTTCTGGCAAAAAATGGGATATTAAGTGTTGAAATGATCATTTAACAGCAGCAACAACAGCAGGGTTAGGTTAAAACAACTGAAATTAAGTTATAGAGATTGATCGATATGGGTTTTTTCATGGTCGATACCGATACGATTGTTTAGAATCCAGAGAAACCGATGGCGGATGAGCTCTGCCGATAATTTTAGGTTGAAAGCTTCGACCAGTTTTGACTATTTTCCCCAATTTCTGTCATTTTAATTCACTATAAACAGCCTTTTTTAACCATAGACCAATAAGAGAGCTGTGTATTTATGTTTGTGCAGTTATCTGTGTGTCTTTAGGCAGCAGATCGGCCAAAACAACAAATCGGCGTCTGCTGGAGATGTAAGGCTAATAGCAGATACGCTAAAAAGTACAAATATTATCCAGCTGATGTACTGGTCGATCTCTATGAAATTACATCCGCAAAAAACATGTCTGAAGCATGCAAAGTGAAAATAACTGTTCAGACGGTCCTGGGTACACGTCTGTCACTTTGTACAGAGTCCAGAGAGTGACATGTAAAAAATTATATTATGGCCCCGCCCTAAACCCCACAGGAAGTCGGCCATATTGGATCAAACCCGGGATTGACAGAATCACTCATCGTAATCTTTTGACATTTCCTCCCAACAGTTTTCATCAAAAACACTTAAAACTTGAGCCGAGCCGAGATCGAGACGCGTGGACCAGAGGAGGACGCAGCACCGCGACGCCACATCAACGGCTTTAACATGAATAAACACAGACATAAAAGTTACAGCAGCGACTCGCATCTTCATTTAAATTAGAAAATGACAAACTGAATCGCGTTATGTGTTTTAGACTTGCATGTTGTTATTTTTAAGGGTGCGTGAGGATAGGCCCCTGTAATCATCACAAAATGTATATTAAAAGAGAAGAAAAGTGCAGAATAAACCCCTTTCAGTCACATGCACAGCTAAGCAGAACAGTTTAGAGCCTGGATTTAAACATTGTCAAAGTAGAGGCCTGTCTCACATTTTCACAAGCAACAAAAACACCAACGATTTAGTAAAAACATCCATGAAGTTAATGCCCCAACAGAACATAGTGCAACTTTAAAGCTCCAATATCACACAAAAATGACTCTTGTGAGATTTAAGTCATGTTTTAATGCTGTTACCTCATCAAAAAACAGACCTGGACCTGTGTTTTGTTTCATTCACACCCTTTATTATTAGTCTGTAACATCTGCAAACCTCAAAACGCTCTGTTCCACCTTGTGATGTCATGAATTGGTTTAAGTTTAAGTTAACATCTGCCTAATTTTGACCTTCACTTCAGTCGAGATCAGCAATTCCACGGCTGAAAAACGACCCGAACGATTCAAGAAATGAAGGTGCGTGGAGTTTAAAAACACAGTCGAGCACTTCCCGTATCGCCACTTGATGACATCACAAGGTGGAACAGACTGTTTGGCCGTTTGAGAGAAGAACACGCGGCGTAAATATGCAGGTTTGCGCGTAAAACGAAGCGTACGTAGAGAACAAAGCCAAAGCCGGGGGGGGGGGGGGGGGTACGCCTCGTCGCAGATTTGATTAGATAACGACTAGATAAATGCGTTACTACGGCAACCGGTCACGTGGTCGCGCTTCACGTCGAGGAACCACTCACCCATTTACACTTAGGATTCAGGTTGTGTAGCTTTCGCGAGCTGCAGTTACATATTTTTACAGTTTAAACGTAAATTAATTGCAGATTTTAGTCCCACTTCCACCCGGTTTAGTCCCGGTTTCAATCTGGAGAAACGCGTTATACTACTCCGCCACTCGAAACACTATTTTGACCTGTAAGTAGCATTACCCTCCTTTTCCTCCAAAACCCATTTCAGGCCTAAAGCAGGTCTGATATTCTCCCGGTGGCTCTGCTTGATCTCTCCATCCCCGGCTCAAATCACATCATATTTCCACTACATCTGGAGAGGGGCTGATGAGAGGCAGAGAGAGGAAGAGAGAGGCAGCGGGGACCACAAAGGGAAAGGTGAGAGCTGAGAGTGTGATTTATGACCAATACAAACACATAGGTCAGAGGGAGATAGAAGAGATAGAAGAGATAGAGGAGGAGGAGGAGGAGGGCGCCCCCTTTGGTCAGACTCAGCAGCGCATCTGGGTGTCTTGTATCACACAAAATTCGACTCCTGTGAGGTCCAAGTCGTGTTATAACGCCGCTACCTCCTCAAAACAAACCCTCAGATGTGTTTTGTTTCATTCACACCCTTTATGATTAGTCTGTCTGCATCTCAAAAGCTCAAAAAACGCTCCGTTCCACCTTGTGATGTCACGAAGGGGTGATTTTCAAGTTGACGGGTACGTTTAACATTTAGTTCAGTCGAGATAAGAGGCAATTCCAGGAGCTGAAATGATCCAAATGATTCTAGAAATGGAGGTGTGTGGAGTTTAAAAACACAGCGGAGCACTTCCTGTATCGCCACATGATGACATCACAAGGTGGAACAGAGCGTTTGAGAAAAGAAAACATTATAACATAGATCAGAACCGTTCAAACTTGCGCTAAAATTGTATTGAATAAAAATAGGTTGCCAGAGATTAATTAAAGGGGTGAAGAGCACTGGTGGAAAAATAAATACAGAACTCTGGCAACCACCTCCTCCTCCTCCACCTCCACCTCCTCCACCTCCTCCTCCACCTACTCGCCATCCAATACAAGGACCTCCTCATTGCCTACAAGTCCCTCCAAGACCTCCTCCATCAGCACCGTCTCATCCGCCGCCTTGGATCAGCCTCCTCATCAAGACACGGCACCTCCTCACTCCTCTCATCAGGACGCAGCACCTCCTCACTCCCCTTATCAGGACGCAGCACCTCCTCACTCCCTTCATCAGGACGCAGCACCTCCTCACTCCCTTAATCAGGACCCTTATTGTTAATAGCCCTTTAATAAATGGTCATAATCACTTTATTTTTTAACGCTTTTCCACCTTCAAGTCACTCAAAGTACTTTACACCAAGGAACCACTCACCCGCTCACACACCAGTGCACACAGACACTGGGGTGAAATGGGTTAAGTGTCTTGCCCAAGGACACAACAATAGAATTCATTTTTGGGAGCTGGAATTACACCATTGACTGTTCAACCAAAGACGTTTATGTCGAGATTGGGATTCAAACCACCGACGTTCGGCTCAGTGAACAAACACATTACAACTAACACCTCTATTATAGGTACTAATACTACTACTGCTACTACGAGTACTACTATTAATTCAGCTACTCCCACCCTGCTCCCAGTGAGGCCGTCTCCATAACTCCTCTCAGCATTTCAGATACAATTCTTCTATATTTCACTTTACTTCACTCACAGTCATATTAAATGTAAATGGTAAATGTCATAACAGTAGAGTGACACTCAGACATGTACTGTGCATAACTGCAGTATTTGATGTGATCCTCCCTCGCTGTGTGGATTTCCTCGTTATAATGTTCACGATGGCAGACATAAGCCGCGTGCCAGTAAATGTCAAACTCTGCGTCTGAATGGGAGTCAGTGTGCTGGAAATGTGTTGATGGATCCTATCTGTTCATTTACAGCGGGTGAGCGTGATTGGTCAGGGACTGAAACAAGAGCACTGTGGTAAAGCTGCACTGTGTAACTTTTCGTGTGGAGGGTACACTACCTGCTTGTCTCAATCAGGGCCAGCCCTGGCTAAAGGCTAGAGGCCCTCACCCCTTCAGTGCCACATATTATATATATATAATATATTTGACAACATTAAGAATCATCACAACCACTGATAAAAAAAGACTGAACACAAAGCCTCAGGACAACAACAGCCACAAATACAACAGTGTAAAACATGTGAGTCTGTCAGGACATTTGAAAACTCTGGACATTTTTTTTCTTGGTTTCTGGTGTATTTTAATCTGTTCCAGTTGAGTAAAGTGGGCTTACATTTATCAATTATTTATGTTATAAAATACAGAATTGCATTTTATAACATAAAGAAGCCAAACGATGTACTTAAGCAAAGAGTACATTTACTTCAGAATCATAGCACTCAAGAAGTACAAAGTAACAGCCTGGACATAACATCAGATTTATAATCATCACATTTATAATCATCACATTTATAATCATCACATTTATAATCATCACATCTATAATCATCACATTTATAATCATCAGATCATTTGGAACAACAAATAAAAGGATTTTAGGATCACATTATTTTTGTTTATTGTCAGGCTTTGGATGTGAGATTTCATGTTAATGTTCATATTAATGAGTAGGATGTACAGATACCGATACCAGTATCGGGTGCTGTACTCATACTCTTCAATAGCCCGTCGATACCAAGAGCCGATACCACCGTATCTGTGCTGCCTCTTTGACTCACAGTTAATCAAAACAGCAGTGACTCTGGACATAAACCTGCACATTGTTCTGCACATAAAACAGCTTTAATCACGTGACTGTCACGTCAAATATACAAATATTTAGGACTCTAGTGCTGTGTTTACAGTAGCATGCTAACGTTGCTAACGTTGCTAAGTGGGGCTGGTGATTGTGTTTGTGCTGCGGTGAAACTTAAATAACAAACACTTTAGACTGAACAGAGCGAGATCAGAGATTTAAAAAGACGAACAGCAGCAGAACAAATGTGTGAAAGTAACACAACACTCACTGTAACAGTGTTAGCGCGTTAGCAGTTAGCAGTTAGCTTGTTAGCAGTTAGCTCGGAGCGCAGTCTGCAAAGAGGAAGTGGTAAATATTAAATCCAGATGCACTAGTGATTTATAGATAAGATTCTAAGATGAAAAAGTGGCCGTATTATAAAAATCCTATGACATTAATGAGATTAACACTATAAATTAAAGACCAGTAAAAATAATGTCTGGAAACGGTATCGAAACTCAAACTGAAGTACTCGTTTTTGCAGTGGTATCGGTTCATCCCTGTATGAGCATCACAACATGCAGGAGTCGTTCACAGGTCGTACATCTGATGATTTATATCACAAAAGACACAACCAAAAACAGCCAAAGTAATAAACGGACTCACCTGCTGTCCTCTGTCCCTCTGAGGTGTGTCCTGGCTGTCCTCTGTCCCTCTGAGGTGTGTCCTGGCTGTCCTCTGTCCCTCTGAGGTGTGTCCTGGCTGTCCTCTGTCCTCTCTGAGATGTGTCCAGTCTCTGTTTTCTCTGCAGATCCACTGGTGTAAAATGGGACATATTTTGAGTCTCTGAAAAGTCCTTTGTCCAAACTCTCTTCCTCTGGACTCTTCATACACTGTCCTGTACTTTAGATAAACTGAACATCACTCACTTTGTCTTTAATTCTGTCAAACACTCATTGAAACGTCCCTGTGCCTCAGTGTAAACACAGAGGGGTCCTTCACCTCAGAGTCAACAGGAGCTGTCCACACCACTGCCTGACTCAAAAACAAATGTACACAGCTTATGTTTAGATACTGGAAATAAAACACATCTGATTATTTGAGGAGGATATTTAGACTAGTATAAACACCTGAGTGACATTTAGTTTCCAGAAAGAACTTTCAAATCATTATTTTCAATATAAATGTGTTGGCTCTTGGGGGCCCTCTGGTGGCCTCGGGGCCCTCAGCAGCTGCTCAGTCTGTTACTAAGTGGCTCTGGTGATTATTTGCTTGGTCTGCAGTGTAACTCATTATAGGCTGGCCCTGGTCTCCATGGTGATGTGATGGTTTTGTTCTGGAATGTTTCACAGTGTGGTCAGTCAAACGTTTGGACACATCATCTCAGTATTTTGTTTTTTTCTTTGTTTTTATTAATTTCTATATTTTATACAAACAGAAATGGTAAATGATCATTTTAATATAGCGTTTTTCCACCTTCAGATCACTCAAAGCGCTTTACATCAAGGAAGCTCACACACATTCACACACACATTCACACACCGGACACTGGGGGCAAAGTGGGTTAAGTGTCTTGCCCAAGGACACATCAACAGCGTTCATCTGTGGGAGCTGGAATCACACCGGCAATCTGATGTTTATGTCGAGAGTGAGATTTGAACCACAAACCTTAAGATCAGAGGGAAAACATTACTAAATAAGCTACTGTCGATGCAGAAAACATGAAATATATGAAGTTAGAAATAAGGAATTATGTAGCAAAGACAAAAACTTAAATAACTAAATACATTTTTCCACAAAGCAAAGGGTGGAAACTTTGAGGATTTGAATATAAAATATAAAAACATATTTAGTAGAGTTATTCCTTTATGTATCTGACGTCTTCTGTATCGTGTGTAGTTCAATCACGGCTGTTTTTACGGATCAATACCTTAAAAAATAACCATTCTGACTGTCAGCGTTTTGTTGCCTCTCCACAGATCTGTCTTGTAACTTGTCCTTGTGGCGTCACCTGGTTGTCTCCATAGAAATACTGTAGCTGCTCAGGTGAATGGAGCATTCTAGGCAATGAAATAAGTCTTCCATCTAAAAAAGTTGCATAATGCACCTTTAAAAGTAGTTTGTATTTTATCAAACAGAAATATGCAACATCCAAACTTCATAAAATAAAATGTTAAATGTGAATTAAAGAATGTAGGCGACGATTTATAACAGAACTAGGCTGAGTGCTGACCGTGAGTATCATAGCAACCGAAGAGCCAATCCAGAGCCAGGCTGTTGAAGGTAACGCCCCTTCCCGCCCACAACACTGGTTTATCTTAGCCACGCTGTCAATCAAACCTGTGAACGCTGGTGAACTGGACTCAACGGCAAAGAAAACCCAAAGAAAACCCCAAAAAAGAACACCCAAAGAAAAGAAAACAAAGAAAACCCAAAAAAGAAAACCCAAAGAAAAGAACACCCAAAAAAGAACACCCAAAGAAAAGAAAACCCAAAAAAAGAACACCCAAAGAAAAGAAAACCCAAAAAAGAACACCCAAAGAAAAGAAAACCCAAAGAAAACCCCAAAAAAGAAAACCCAAAGAAAAGAACACCCAAAAAAGAACACCCAAAGAAAAGAACACCCAAAGAAAACCCAAAAAAAAACACCCAAAGAAAAGAAAACCCAAAGAAAACCCAAAAAAGAAAACCCAAAGAAAACCCAAAAAAGAAAACCCAAAGAAAACCCAAAAAAGAATACCCAAAGAAAAGAAAACCCAAAAAAGAACACCCAAAGAAAAGAAAACAAAGAAAACTGGTGAAAACAACAGGTTTATTCGAACACAGAGGCTGAAAAAAGGCTGAATGAAAAGAACAAATGACAATCCAACAACACAAACTGAACAGACATGATTAGTAAATGAACGACAGGTGCGGGGAAAATGGAGGGAGCAAACGAAGAACCAGAACAGACTGGGAAATGGAGCTGGACAGACGATAAACAAGAAAACAAGAAGAACTGTGACAAAACCTGTTGCTAACGCTAGCGGGAGCGACCACGGGGAAAGAAGGTGCCTCATTTGTCTGTTATTAATGTTCATATCTTGATTTATGGACAAAATTTCAAAATAAAAACCCCAGGATCACGTAGAGCGGGTTAATACGAACATTTAAGGCCAAAATGACGAGTCTGACAGCAGCAGAGACAGAGAGAGGACACAGTTTTTCAATAGAAAGTGAACTGAAGCCAGAGTTGACGGAGCCGGAAGTGCGCTCATGATCAAGTGCAGGTTAGCTATGTCCATTTATGTATACAGTCTATCCTCCAGCCTCTAGGGGCGCTGTGGTTTAGATGTTTAGAGTGGAAAACCCAGGTATAAAGAGGGCAGGTATTGGGCACCACGTTTTAGAAGGTGCAGAGACGTACGATATATTCAAAAGTGTTTTCTCGCAGGAATATATTCAGCACATATAAAGTGTTCATTCCAAGTAAACACTCAGCTCCATGTATATCTAATATGGTGGAACAACCGCGCTGCAACTTTTTCCATTTTCTGAGATTTGACTTGGAACAAATCTCATATATCAGTTTGGGTTGTGCCAAAACTTCCAAGAGCACGTCTCCATCTTAAGAGGAGTCTGTTCTGTGCCGAGGCAGATGACTGGAGCTGGGATAAGTGCTGTAGATGTCGAGATGAGCTCAGCTGGAAAACAAACCGCAGGCCAAACCCTCTCAGTCGCCGTGGAGACAGAAGACGCAACTGTGACAGCCGAGTCTGATCCAAGAGAGTCTGATCCAAGAAGCGAGTCTGATCCACGGGTTTGAATGAGGTCGAAGATTCTACGAGAGCCGAGGAAGCGCACGCGACGTGTCAAAACCGGGAGCGAGCTGAGAACAAAATACAGTGTGCGGTTTAGACTTGGAAACGAATGGAAAAAAATGTATCGTCAAATTCAGCCATTTTGAATTTGGAACGACTCAAAAATATGGAAAAATGTGTGAAAGTTGCACTATATACCGTACACGTTTCGATTGAGGGGTCTGCCACCTGCTTGCACCCATTCCTTAGCTTAAAATGTTCCACAGTATGACTTTAAACTTTTCTGTTATACACTTTTGCAATTACAGGTATTTAAATTGCTCGAATACCTTTAAAAACCATGCATTCTTACAGTCAATGGGGTCGCCTTTCTACAGATCTGATCCGTAACCTGACCTGACGACATCACCTGGTAGATGTTTAATGCCATATTGTGGAGAATTCCCAGCAAATTCCTATGATATCTCCACAAAGACAGGTGGTGTACAGGCCTCAAAAAAAAAGTCAGAATTAACTGCTAAATATTTAAAAATTGAGATAAAGTGTTTGGGAGTAAATAATCAGCCAAAATAAAATGAAAAATGAAGATGAAAGATTGTAGATTTGAAGAAGGTTGAGAAATATTGTTGTCTTCCATGGACGAGACGCAATCGTGTTTTCCAAATTTATATTACAACAGTTTTTGAGGTTTGTTTGATCGAAGAGAGTCCGATCCATGGGTCTGAATGAAGAATATCTGCCAAAAGAACCACACGTAACATGTCAAAACTGAGCTGAAAACAAAATATGGTGTGCGTTTTAGGACATTTTCATCCCCTTGGACAAACGAACGAACATCTGTTGGACTCACGTAACACCAGTTTTATTTGGATTTCGGTCAGGTGACAGGAAGTTGGATCACTCTTCAGATTAGCATCCAACTACTACAAGAAACCTTTAGATTCACTCTTTCACTCTTCGTAGAAAATAACTGAATCAAATGTATTTATAAGAGACGACTTCATAAACCGTGTCCCAATTCGACGGCTGCGTCTTTCGAAGGCCAGTTGCGTCACGATCGGAGCGACAATGCTGCGAATAAGGTTGACAAATTTGGCTCGCGTTTCCGTGGAGATCAGCCGCGAACGAAGGACACATCCGAACATCCTTCGCGGCCTCCTACGGGATGGGATCATTATACACTACGCGGAGCTGATCAGATGTTCGAGAAACACTGGAGCGAAAAGAAAAGATTGTCGGGAGAGCGGAGAAAACGTGAGTACGAGCTTTTAACTTTATAAAATCATTACGAACACAACTGTAAACGTGACATGATGCCCACAAAACTGTCAAAGAAGTTAAGTGTTAATGGCGTAAACCTCGGAGATTTGAGCTAAAAGTTTGACTGTAATCTGCAGCTAATGTGGTGAAAAGTCCACGCAAACTTTCGTATTTCCACAGATTGACAACAAAAACGCTAATCGTGTTTTTACTGTTGGAGAAAAGAAGCCCACAGAGTATTTCACAAAGCCCCAAGGAGGAAACAACCACGTTTTCATGGCCATGGGACTAAACACTTGGCCAGTGGAGCCTAAATGTTCTGTATTTTAACAAGGCGCTCACGAAAAAAGACTCTCACTGGACTATCTCTATGTAAATAAATTGAAATTAAATGACTACTACCACTACTTGGAAAACTAAAACTCCAAGATTCTAAGTCCAAGTGAAACTCGGTCAAGATTTGGGTTTTTTTTTTGTGTTTTCTGTGCACTGTCAAGATCCCAGTTTGTGTGTTTCTGTGCTGTCTTACCCTCTTCCCTTCTGTACCTGGAGCTGGGCGGAGACTCTGGCACCACCCACTACACACCTGCAGCCAATCAGCAATCAGGCCTCCACCTCAGGAGCACAAAGGGGCTGAGGATTGCTACACAAACCGCCAGATCGTCACGTCATCATCCAGCTTCCTATGACCGTTTCGAGCACCCCAGCCTCTGACGTAGCAAGGACCTAAGCCTCAGACCAAGCTAGCTACGACCGGTTCAAGGACCTCAGCCTCTAACTTAGCTTCCTACGACCGTTTCGAGCACTTCAGGCTCCTACCCAGCTTCCTACGACCGGTTCGAGCACCTCAGCCTCTGACTCAGCTATGTACGATCATTTCAAGCACCTCAGTACCCCGAGTCTGTATCTTTGATCCCCCAGACATTACAACAAACTGATTTGGTCCACATACAAATGAGGCTTGTTCAGTTGAGTCCGACGATGTCCTAAAATGTACACTGCGACCAAATGTAAGCCTTAGGTCCAGACTAGGTCCAGACCAAGTCCAGACCAAGTCCAGACCAGGAGAACAACAGCACCAAACCAAATATGAACACACCCTTGAAGAGTACGCCGTGTCCCAGATGCAAAATGGACCATGGCGTGATTCCATTTCAAGAATTACTAACCAACAAATACCATGATATAATAGCATGTTTTTGATATGTTGCTAATGTCTAATGTCTATATCGTCATAGAGATAATCTAAAAACATATCATCATCCACACCTAACGAGGCATAGAAACATTTCAGCCCCGTTCTGGGTTTTGGCACAGAAACGGCCCCTTGTGCAGAGGGTCTCTTAAACGTAATCCGCCAGCGGGGTCTTTGACTTAAAAGGTTTGGCCCTGATCTGACGTGGCCCTCGCTGTTAGCATGTAGCCGCTCTCTGGGTCATTAAAACCTACACCGACACTGGGCACGAGTCCAGCCCTGCGTTTTCCATCCAGCTGAGCCACCAGATTTTCACGATACGCTAAACAACATGGCGACGGTTAAAAGGACATGATGGGGCGAATGGTTTAAAGGATCAAACTTTTACCTGACGAAGACAAAACGAAATTAAAGTGTTATGAGTCTTTAAGAAGTAAATAAAATAAAAAAAACCTCGTTAAATTCTGCCATTTCAAACTTGGAACTCAAAAATGTTCAATATACAACTTGTCCAGTAGGCGGTGGACTACCTGCTCGTCTCCATTCCTTCGCTTAGAATGTTCCACAGTATGACTTTAAACTTTTCTGCTGTACACTTTTGTAATTACAGGTATTTTAATTGCTCAAATACCTTTAAAAGAGTGGGGTCGCCGCTCCATAGATCCGCCCTGTAGCGTGACCTGATGATGTCACCTGCTTGTCTGCACAGAGATAGATGTTTAATGTCATACTGTGGAACATTCCCAGCAAAGCAGTGATATCTCCGACAGCAGGTGGTGTATTGTCCTCAAGAGAAGTTACAGAGTGCCCCTTTAAGTCAATTGCGAGATAATGTTTGAGGACAAGATGGCGGATAGAAGACGTCCAAATGAGTTTCCTCCGTTTCCTCGACGCTGCTCCTCCACGTCGAGAGGAGCCGCTGAGGAGGCCTCCTGGACGTCTCCCTGGAGAGTCTGGGCATGTCCCACCAGGAGGAGGCCCCAAGAAAGATTCAGGGCACGCTTGAGGGACGATGTCTCTCGGCCGGCCTGGGAACGCTTTGGGGTCCCAACAGAGAAGCTGGAGGACGTCTGGGTTGATGGAAGTCTAGGAGTCCCTGCTTAGTCGAGAGCCCCTGTGACCCGGCCCTGGATAAGAGGAAGAAAATGGATGGATAGAAATAAGTATTTGGGATTCAGCCAAAATACAATAAGCTTAAATAATAAAAATTAAGTTGAACTGCGTAGTTGTCTCTCACTATATCGAGGTTCACGTTTCGCGGTCTTGCTGTTTCATGGATTTTTTCAGGTTTTTTTACATCGTATGAACGTGCATTGTGTCGTGCGTCCTGATTGGCTGTTGGACTGTAGACCATTGTCCATCAGTCTCCTCCGTGCCGTGTCTCCTGTCCAGTACAGAATGTGTTCGGACAAATTTACATAAACGTTGGATCTCAGTGTGACTCTGAAGTGCTGTATGTTTGCAATTTGTTTTCTCCCCGACAAAACCCACAATGTCGATGAAACGTTCTGCACCGACAAAGACGCCTACGAAGGTTTGAACTTTGAGAGTTTAAACGAGAGAGAAATGTGAGAAAATGTTAACGCCTGTGTGAGAAAAGTGTATAAAGTGTGTGGTGAGGGGTTTTACAGACAAAAACAGAGAATAATGTAAAAAATTAAGCTGATACTTCGTGGATTTCGCCTGTTGTGGGTTATTTTGAGCGATAAACGAGGAACCACTGCACTTCGTGAATTGTATTTTCCAAATTTATATTACAGCTATTTCTGAGACTTGTCCAGCGCGTGTTCTCTAAAAATCTAAGTAGTAGCAGTCGACATGCAGCGCAGAAACGTTAATGCATCTCTCTGTGGCAGCTCGTATCAGTCTCCGTCTCCATTGATTATAATTTATTTCAGAGAGAATATTTCTTATCTGGACGGGCTCAAATGCCAAAGCTTTCACTCCAGGTTGTGTGATGGGTCTGTTAACTGATTATCCCATAGCGGAGTTCATTTTTGCCCTGTCACATTTTGGATAGACAGGAGCAAACCCCACACACACACACACACACACACACACACACACACACCTCCACCTCCACCACCTCCACCACCACCACACCGCGCTGTAATCCTCTGCACCTGTCTGTTTGATCAGCTTGTGCTCGGGGTGAGCTCCACTGGCATTTACAGGTTCTGGGGCAGAGCCTAAAACTAGACAACTGCAAACAAGACAAGAAATATACACAGAATATACACTTTTTATACACAGAATCTTAAAATACGCTGGTTTAAAAGTGAATACACACACAAATGTATTTTTATTAACTGTTTGATAATAGTCAGTAGATTCTGGTGAATAGGTGAATATTTCAAAATACGTAAAAAATTTCTACAGACACTCGTGGATCTTTATGTTATAATTTGGACACTGAAAGTGGTAATATTCAATTAAAACGACATAATAAAAAGTAATAATTTTGGAGCTGATGTCGATGTCAATGTCATCACAACAAAGCGCCTTGGAGCTGACGGCGCCCTCTATTGGCACAACAATAGCTACTACTACTACGACTACGACTACTACTACTACTGCTTTGGAAACTCCTACTTCAACTTCAATTATTACTACTACTATTACCACTACAACTATTACTGCTACTACCACCCTCACTACCACTTCTACCACTACAGCGACGTCTACTTCAACAACAATGCTACTACTACCACTATGGCAACCCCTACTTCAACTTCTACCACTACTACCATTACTACTACCACGACTACTCCCACTACCACAGCAATGTCTACTTCAACGACAACAATACTACTACTACTATGGAAACCCCTACTTCAACTTCTACCACTATTACCACGACTACTACCACAACCACTACTACCACTACCACAGCAACTACTACTACTACCACTATGGCAACCCCTACTTCAACTTCTACTACTACTACCACAACTACTACATTACTACTACCACTACCACAGCAACATTTACTTCAACGACAACAATACTACTACTACCACTATGGCAACCCCTACTTCAAATTCTACTGCTACTACCACTACTACTACTACTACTCTCACCACTACTACCACTACAAACCAGCTACTACCACTACTACAGCTACTAATATTACTACTACTACCACCACTACTATCACTACTACTACTACAGCAATGTCTACTTCAACGACAACAATACTACTACTGCCACTATGGCAACCCCTACTTCAACCTCAACCACTACTACCACCACCACCACTACCACTACAAACCAGCTACTACTACTCCCACTATTACTACTACTACTACAGCAACGTCTACTTCAACGACAACAATACTACTACTACCACTATGGAAACCCATACTTCAACTTCTACCACTACTACCATTACTACTACCACGACTACTCCCACTACTACAGCAATGTCTACTTCAACGACAACAATACTACTACTACCACTATGGAAACCCCTACTTCAACCTCAACCACTACTACCACCACCACTACTACCACTACAAACCAGCTACTACTACCACTACTAGAGCAACGTCTAGCTCAACACTACTACTACTACTACTACTGCCATCACTAATCCCACTACTTCAAACAGTGTCTTGTGTATCACATGTTTAGAGTACTAGTTAAAGTAGGCTGTGTTATTACATATACAGTACATACTATTAGTTCGAGTTACTTTATTTGAACATTTTTGCAGAATTAAGGTAGAAAAAAGTACATACCTATATATAATGTCCATACTTTACAAAATACTCTGACTAAACCAAAGGGAATATTGTACAAGAAAACAGTCGTATGAAACACTACGGCGTTTGAGCGATTGTTACTCAGCACTTTTTCCGTCAGAGTCAGCGGCCTCCGTTTGGCCCGCTTTCGCTTTGGGCCCTCTCCGAGTCACTCTAAGCCGTGATGTATTATCCGCCGTTTGGGTCAGCGTTCCCATTCTTTCCCCCTCTTTCTCTCCCTCTTTCGCTCCCTCTCTCTTACTCTCTCCTGACAGGTCGCTTGTTACAGTTGTCAGACGGCTGAGCTAGTTTGACACCTGTAATCTGGGCCTCTCAGACGGACCGGGCACGGCTCACACGGACCAGCCAAGCACGGAGAGAGGAAAAGTGGACCGCCAACACTCCACTGGCGCATTTAAAAGTGGGATCACCGACTCAACACCTCCCGTGAACTGCTGCGGCCCATTTTAAGTCCATATGCATCCATTATTAACCAAATAAATCAAGTTAAAACCCACTGACAGGCCTCATTTGTCTTTTGGAAGTGTGGGAAGGCGGAGGAAGATTGACAAGTCTATTAAGGCAAACCTCTAAATGGTCATATTGAAAAATTGGCTGGTTCTTTAAAGGTGGGATGAAATTACTGGTGGTTTGTCGACTGGTGGTCTTTAATATCCCCGCAGGACTCGCAGGTTTCATGTTCGTTTTTTTAAAAAGAATACGACCCATTTCATTAACTATTCTAGTCGTCATGGTGCATTTAAAAGGTTGAGAGACTAGTGTTTATTTACAGGGCCGGCAGTAAACTAAACCAGGAGAAGTGTAGTGCTTTAGTGATAGTTTAGTCCTGGTTTAAGTCTGGATAGTTAGTCCTGGTTCAGTCCTGGTTTAGCCCTGGTTTAGTCATGGTTTAGTCCTGGTTTAGTCTTGGTTCAGTCCTGGTTTACCTCTGGTTAGTTAGTACTGGTTTAGGCCTGGCTTTGGCCTGGTTTGTCCCTGGTTTAGTCCTGTTTTAATCCCTGGTTTAGTCCTGGTTTACTTTTAGTTAGTTAGTCCTGCTTTAGTCCAGGTTTAGTCCTTGTTCAGTCCTGGTTTAGTCTTGGTTCAGTCCTGGTTTAGTCCTGGTTTAGTCCTGGTTCAGCCCCGTTTAAGGCCTGATTTCATTTCACTTCGGTGTAAAGTTCTTGCATAAGTCCAGAGCGGTGATAAAGTCGCCTGTGGCCCTTCAGTCTCTCGTGCTCTTGAGCCCATCAGACTCCTGCTGTGAGACTGAGAGGCAGAGCCACACAGTCCCACACAGAGCCACACGGAGCCACAGTCCCACACAGAGCCACAGTCCCACACAGAGTCACACAGAGCCACACGGAGCCACACGGAGCCACACGGAGCCTCCTTCATTCAGCCACATGTACTCGCGGCTGCTCACTTTAATACAAAAGTGCAGTGGAATAGACCGAGTACAGCTGCTTTTTCTACACGCCTGTGAAACGATGAAGAAAATCAAACTGTGATCTCATTCCTGTGGGGATGTTCGATTCTGGCAACATCGTCATGGTGATTCAGAATATTTTCTATGATTGCAACTGTCGGGACGCAGAGTTTGTGTTTTTATTCTTGTTTTGTTGGACTATTGTTGTTCCAGTGTCCACACAGAGGACTGGGGCATGTGGGCTGACGTTGGCCTAATAAAAGTGCACAAATGCATAGTTTTTGCACATTTACGACACTAAACAGACGTGACAGAGGCGGGAAAATATCACTGCAGATACAGTAAGAAAACGCAACTCCAGTTATGAACTCCAATTGACTTTACATTGTTAAACTGTGTCCTCTCTCTGTACCTGCTGCTTTAGACTCGTCATTTTGGTCTTAAATGTTCGTATTAAACCTCTACATGATCCTGGGGAATGTTGTTGACATGAAGACGCTCCATGGGTTTGAGGAAATGGAACCTCTTGACTGTTGCCATAGAAATAACTGATAATAGTAATAGTTATTTCTAGTGTCTTCATCCTCATTTGCTTTAATTTCATTTTCCAAATCCTTAACCCTCCTCGTTTCATCCACTTTAGTCCTGGTTCAGGCCTCGTTTAGCAGGTTTATCTGATTTAGTCTTGGTTAAGTCCTGGTTTATTGATGAAGTTTTGATTCTGAATGTCTTATATACAAACATATTTACATTATTTCTTGAAGTTGTATTGAATCCACTATAGATTTCACAATGAAAATAAATAATTCTATGTCTGATTAACTGACAGAAATGTAGGGAATGAAAAAGACATTTTATTTCCATCAAAACACAGTTAACTTACTACAAAACTGATCAAACTGTATTTTATCCGGCCAGTAACTGTTGAACAGCTCTGTATGAATAAAACATTATGCAACGATAGTAAGAGGACAGTCCTCTGTTGCCATGGTGACGAAAAAGTGGAGTGTTGTCCTGTCAATGCAGACCAATGTCACTTTTTAGCAGTGAAAACAACCGATGTTCAGCGTCTGTTTGTGTGTGTGTGTGTGTGTGAGAGAGAGAGAGAGAGAGGGATGGAGAGAGTCTGGAGAAGGACAAGGAGCTGCTGAGGAGACAGGGGGAGACAAGTGGACAGGCGCACACGTCAAAATAAAGGGGTGCATGTCTGACGGATGGTGCTGTCTGCGGAGGGGGGGAGGGGAGGAGAGGAGGAGAGGAGGGAGGGGGTGATGGATGGAACGGCCCCCGCACACAGACACAGGCAGAGGGGAAAGAGACGTAAGAGCTGTGACATACGGGGATCAGAGTGGAGCTGGACAGAAGAGGGTTAGCGAGTGGAGTCCCGGGAGGAGAGTCACACCGTCAAATTGTTTTAGTGTTTTGGAGATTTCAAAATTTTTAAAAATACATTTCAAACTGTATTTATATGAGATCATTGTTAAATAAGGTGTTGCATTCGTATAGTACCTTTTAAGACATCCAAAACAGTTTACAGTGGGTTATTCGTTCACTTCATACTGTCGTTGTACATTTGTATTGTCGCCGCAGCTGCCCTGGGGTAGACGACTGGAAGTGAGGCTGCTAATCTGCGACATCGGCCTCTCTGAACACCACACAACACTTTCAAACTCATAGGTTGAGCCAAATCTCTTGTCTAACGTCGACAGCACGGCCGGTCCCAGCTTTCAGGGGGGCCCTAAGCCGACTTTGTCTCTGGGGCCCCCTCCTCGCTCAGCTATTTGTAATTCACATTTGACACATTCTGACTCTGCTCTCATCACTTTGACCAGTTGTATTTGTGTTTATCTGAACAACATCAGACTGAAAACATCCAAAATGTCACAACGAGCACAGTCACAAGAACAGAACACAAACATATTTTAAAATTCTAGCCATTTTTTCTTCATTTCTGGTGGATTTTAACGTGTTCCAGTTGCGACAGTGTTTCTTACATTTACATTATGTCGGGTCCTTGCTCCGGTGTAAACACAGAGCTGCCCTCACCTCTGCCCGACTCAAAAACAAACGCAGCAGCAGTAGATATTTTGCCCCTAAAATAAAACAAATGTAATCGTTTAAGCGGGATATTTAGGCCGCTGCCAACACGCAAACTGTGTGTCCAATAAAACTTGACATATTATATTATTCTCAATGTAAATGTATGAGCTCCTGGGGGCCCCCTGGTGGCCTCGGGACCCTAAGCAGCTGCCTAGTCTGCCCATAGGCTGAACCGGCCCTGGGTTTCTTTGCGTGTGGAGTTTGCATGTTTCCTTTCAGACACCTCCCACTAAAAACACGTACAATAAGGCAGCTCTAGACGTACTTGGACTTAACCAGGAGTAAATGAGCGCCGCTGAAATGTGAAAACGTTTTGATTATAACGTGCGGCATCAGTTATTGCTAATACAGACGTGATATCGCATCGACTATACGTTTCAAAACACAGCGACGTGGGGACAGACGGAGCGATAATGTGAGACAGATGGGGTCAGATGGGTCAATAAAGGAGATATATACCCATAATGCTTTGCTGTGACTTGTAATAAGCCGGCAGTCTCCTCTCTGAACGTCGTGAGCGGCGACGGGGAGCGGGGTCAGAGACACGGGGTCAGGTTTCATATGTTTGGTCCACACGCAAGACAGGAAACGACAACAACAACGACGACGGGTACATCTATAATCCGTGGAAGTCTGAAGATACTCACTTTTTGCGTATTTTGTGTCGTTTTGCAGCAATTATTACAATGGAAATGGAATTATAATGGGAAATTGGGTGTACGCTGTAGTGAAGAGAACACATTCGATATTGTAAAACAGATTTTAAAAAACACCAGGACATTTTTTAGTCATTTTTCTTTTAGCCTCGGACTTGTCTGTCGAAGAAAAAATGCACAAGGCTCAAATTTGTGAATACAGGCAACAAATAAATTTAAAAAAAACTCATGGTCGTGGGCTCGGCAAAAGACCAAGCGGTAGAGAAGGTAACAGGGAGCTCGAGGTCGGGAAGGATGGAGCGTTAGATTGACAGATGGATGAAAGGAAAAGCTCTCGATTTACAGGTCAATCTACGTTTCTAAACCTCAGCTATGGTCATGAGCTTTGGATAAAGGGCAAGAGAAACGCGATTTTTTTAACATTTATTTATTTATTTTAATCAGGACAGTGCAGAGAACATTTAAAGAAACACACAGACGAGACAAAAGTGCACATAGACATGACAACAAGTGAACCACAATAGACCATTCTCTGAGTTTAAGACGCCACACGAAGAAAATAATCTACCTGTGTGAGCGTGTTTGATTATTTTTCATGTTTCAGAGTCTTGTTCTTGAAGGTTGAACAGGACCCACAGTTCCTGACATGGGCAGGTCATGTGCTCCATGACTGTGATCCTCTGTTAGACGTCACCGTTTGGCCAGATTTTGGTCCTGCGTCTCTGTCTCAGTCTCCTCTGGTCAATGCTCTCGTGTTCACTCGGTCAGGCATTTTTTTACTTATAAAATCCATTAATGGTGGAGGAGCAAGTCCATTTAAAACTTTAAAAATAAGGCAAGCGTCTGTAAATACCTGATAACATTCAAGATCCAAAATATTAAACTTGACCTCCTGAGACCCGAGCTCTTGCAGGACTTTATTTACAAAAACTATTAAGAGCTTGGACACATATATTTTGTGTAAAAAACAAAATGAGAAACAATTGTGCCTCTAGGAACAATGTGTCTCATTTGTGCTGCTGACAGGAGCAGGAAGACATGTGCCTTTAAATAAAAAAAAATAAATAAATAATATATTAAAATACAATAAAAAACAAAATAAAATAAAAATAATAAAAAATAAATAAATAAATAGATAAAATAAATTAAATTAAATTCAAAAATAAAATAAATCAAAAATAATAATATTCTAAACTCTTAGAAATATTCAAAATTGAACATGTTCTTGTTGCTGTTCTTCTAAAAAATTTCACCGTGGCCTAAACAACCCAAAATGTGTTGTCCACAGATGAGGAGGATCAGGAGGTTAAGATATTACAATAGTGACACTAGAGGCTTTTTGTCCAGTGTTTTCAATGTTTTTTTGAAGAGGCACTTTAGGAGCTTCAGGCCTCTGATGTATGAGACATGTGGTACAGCAATAAGGTCATGAGGAGCTTAGTCCCAACGCACTTTCAGTATAAATAAGTAAATGGACCAAAACCATATCTGCTTTTGTAACATCGCCTCAGTTCCTCCTGATCACACTGAGCCTCTGTGCCGCTGCTGTTCTGTGACTGCAGCTCGGAGTAAAGCCGCTGCTCCGAAGAGGCGGCTCAGGAATCTGTTCTGGACGTCTCTGGGCATGATCCACCAGGAGGAAACCCCGGAGAAGACCCAGGACAGGGACTATGCTTCTCAGGTGGCCTTGGGGTCCCACTGGAGGAGCTGGAGGAAGTGAATCTGGGTTTTCCTGATTAGACTGATGCCCCTGTGACCTGGCCCTGGATAAACTAACGAAAATGGATGGTTTGGTGCTCCCCTATCGTTGTTTACCCTGGGAGGAGCTTGGAGTAGAGCTGCTGTTCCTCCACGTTAAGAGGTGGGAGATATTATGGACGTCTTTGCTTAGATTCGTTACCCCAACTGGCTCCAGATCAAGAAAAAGGACATGAACGGTTGGAAGTAGTTTCAAAATGTGTTTAGTGTCGTAGAAGCTTCTAAAAATTGAAATAAAAAACGCACTGCTATTGTGACGCACATTCTATTAGAGGAAAATGTTCATTCTTGTGCAAATACCTTAAGGCAGAACGTTTATCGCGGGGGTTAGGTTCTAAAAATAATCTGTGAAGTATTAGCTTTATTTTTTACGATTATTCTCTATGTTTTTGTCTGTAAAACCCCTCACCACACACTTTATACACTTTTCTCACACAGGCGTTAACATTTTCTCACATTTCTCTCTCGTTTAAACACAAAGTTCAAACCTTCGTAGGCGTCTTTGTCGGTGCAGAACGTTTCATCGACATTGTGGGTTTTGTCGGGGAGAAAACAAATCGCAAACGTACAGCACTTCAGAGTCACACTGAGATCCAAAGTTTATGTAAATTTGTCTGAACACATTCTGTACTGGACAGGAGACACGGCACGGAGGAGACTGATGGACAATGGTCTACAGTCCAACAGCCAATCAGGACGCACAACACAATGCACGTTCATACAGCCTAAAAAGCATGTGAGTGGACTAAAAAAATCTGCGAACTGAACTGCGATATATTGAGGGACAACTGATACTCGATATGCTAAAAAGTGAAAATATCTACAGTTTATAAGGGAGTTTTTTCATTTCACTCCTATCTATGTCTATTGCCACAAAACAGGAAGGTCACTGGTTCAATTCCTGGATTAGTTTGATTAGTTTCCAATCTCAACCTAAAATAATCATATAGACCACATGTGTCAAACGCAAGGCCCGCGAGCCAAATGTGGCCCTCCACATCATTTTATGTGGCCCTTGACAGGGTAAATTAAAAGGTTTGATGGTCTTAAAATGTCATTTTATCAAGAGATACACAGTTAAGTTACACAGACATATTTTACATCTAGGCAAATTCATATGCAATATTTGTAACTTGAATAAGTAATAAATACAGAAACAGTTAAAAAAGTAGATTTATTTTACATCTGGCCCTTTGAGAGCAGCTATTGTGCTGATGTGGCCCTCGGTGAAAATGTGTTTGACGCCCCGATATAGACAAATGGGTATTCCTGCTGTGAAGTACCGTATTTTCCGGAGTATAAGTCGCACCAGCCAAAAAATGTATAATAATAAAGAAAAAAAAACATATTTCACATATAAGTCGCATCTGAGTATAAGTTGCACCAGCCAAAAAAATGCATAATAATGAAGAAAAAACATATTTCACGCATAAATCGCATCTGAGTATAAGTCGCACTCCGGCCAAACTATGAAAAAAAGTGCGACTTATAATCCAGAAAATACCGTACTATTAAAAACCATTAAAAACGATCTTATTCCAGATTAGCCGTGACTGACATCGCCCCTTCTGCACACTCAAACTCTTCCCGCAGTCGCACAGAACAGGCCGGGACTCGCCTCTAAAATATTCACCCGTTCTGCGCTCTGCCTCCTCCACTGACAGCGAGCGAGGTCCAAGGCTGCAGATGGAGTCCGTCCCCCCAGAGGCCCCCAGAGCCCTCACTCCAGCTGCTGCGTTCAATCAGACTCATGTGCCAGCTCATATAAAACACATGCTTTCCCCCCGCTGCACCCCGCTCCCCCGCGCCCTGGGGTGGGGCTACCGTACATGTTACAGATATGATAGAGAGGTTACGTGTCAGCGGGTCTACGTGAGCGTCCATAAAGCGTGCGACGGTACACGGATGAGCGGGGGAAGAGGGGGGGGGGCTTTGAAGTCGAAAAAAAGGCAAGACCGCGAGGACTTTGAAAGGGAACGTAGCGACGGCGCTGCTCAGTGTGGCGCTGGCGAAATAGCTTCTTATACAAAATCGTGCGCGGCCTATATTTCCAAAGCGTGTGAAATTGTGTGATGTAGATGCTAATTTGCTTAAAAATGCTGAAACGGGGGGAAGAGAAGAACACGCGGGCCTTGAAATGCTAAAAGTGAGACTAAATTTGAATATGAAGAGCTCGTTTTTTGATGGAAAGACTTAAAACGTGAACTTGAACGGGGCAGATTTACTTCTACTACAGCTTTTACTTCGAGCGTACGGCTGTTGAAAGTATTAAAACGCATCTGATTAAACGTTAGGGAGGCTTACCTGGCACGGGTTTGACTTTAAAGGGTAAAGATTGTGTAGATTTCGCGTTAACGTAGCATTTTTACGAGCGAGGACCAAGCCGCGACACTTTTCTACGGTGAAAATGGTGTTGGTTTTTGGGTTGAAACATGAAAAAGAGACACGGGATGGAGTGCTGCCGGGATAGGATTGTAAAAACAGGGGCTTCTGGGTAATTAGAGGCGTGGCTGAGGTGAGTTGTGGTTCGCTGGAGGAGTTTGAGGCGTCGTCCTGCTCCTGAATCGCAGTTAAATCATAGAAACTCCATATATCTGGACGTTTAGTTTGGACTTTTCACCGTCTTATATCGGAAAAAATGTGACTGTGGAGTTGATTTTGAAAAATAGAGTTTAACGTTTACTGATATCAACTGTTTAAATCATGCGAAATAAGCATAAGGAAGTAAAAAAGTATGTAAAATTGAACAAAAAAAGTCCACGAAACGGCGAGATCGCAAAATAGTGAAGGTTTTTGAAAAGTTATGAGGTTGAATCTTTACCTGAGATCCAGAAGATAAACGTCTTCAATACTTTACGAAGATCTGATGGTCACTGGGGAATTTCCTCGTTTTAAATCGGACATGATTGACAGGTGGATTAGCCAATCAGGGCCAGGCATGATCCCCTCCTATCGGGAAAAAAATGAAAGAAAAAAATGTCACAAAAGCTGAAAAACATGTCGGATTTCTGTAGAATCAACAAGAGAAGTCTAAACTCTAATAATCTGAGGTGAGAGGAATGTGATTTTATTTGTAAATCATAGTCCAGTCCTGTCCAATGAGCTCCTTTGTTTCACATGTGTCACTGAAAAGAGCAAATCTGATTGGACGATCACGTTTGACCGGAATTGAGACGCAACGGAGGACGAGGAGACCAGACTGATATCAATCTACATGAAAAAATACAGAGATATCAGCTTGGATTTGCCAGGCAAGTTAAATCAATCAAATAAAACCTAATTTTAATAAATATCAATGTAAAAATACATTTATAGCATTTATAACTTTAATAAAGTTTGTTCATTTACGACGCTGTTTGTTTCTATGGGAATTCTCAGCCGCTGCACTGGTTGTAAAAAAGGTAAATAATAATTTATAAATAATAATTAATAAATTCTAATAAATAAATAAATCCTAATAAATGAATAAATAAATACAATATAATAAATAAATAAATAAATAAAAATTAATAAATCATAATAAATACATTAAAATAAATAAAAAATAAAAATAATTAATATCTTAAATTATGAAGTTAATGGGAGTGTTACAATAGTTGTAAATTTAGAATTACACAGCAAACTAAAATAACTAAAGAAGACAATTTTTTTTTTTTAAAGCAGTTATAAACTCATCGTGGTGACACACATCAAAATAAATAAATAATTATAAATCATAATAAATTAAATAAATTAAAAAATAATACAGCTTTAAACAAATAAATAATTATAAATAATAATAAATAAAATAAAAAAAATACATCTAAACAAATAAATAATTATACATCATAATAAATAATTTAAATAAATAAAAAATAATTGACATTTTGTGAACATCCTGGTGCACAACAATAATCCTCCATCTCTGAAACTGTGATAATTTGTTCATTTTCGTTGACGCTGTTCGTGTCAATGTGAATCCTCAGCTGCTCCACTGTCAGTACTGTCAGTTTTGGAGGTGCATGCTGGGATTGCGTGACTATAACTGCAGGAGCTCTTATATTCTCCATGGACTGAACAGGTGGATGTGATCACGAGCGTTTAGTCCACGTCTCTGTAAACGTGTACCTCGATTACGCCTCTATCAACACGACGCTCTCGATCAGCGCTAAAACATCACATGTACAGCACCATCTGGGCTACATGCTAACGCTAATGCTATTGGTTTAGAGCTGAGGAATCATGGGAGAGCGGAGGGAGCATGGGCCTGGGAAATGACTCATTTAATGTACATATGCACTCGCTCCATGGTACACGGTGTTCTGTGGATGGCTTTTTCTTTTTTTTAATGTAATTTTATGATTGGATATTCTTGTAAAACCTATTGAAAGGCAAAAAATATATAAAATTGTCGTTCAAATATATCAACTCCAGCTCTGGCAGCGCTGTGGGAAACGGCCATCATCGTTTTTGCCAAGTTTAAATGAAAGAATGTGTATTTTTAGTAGTGGCTCGAGGGAAAAAAGAACAGAACACAGGTTTGTACAAAAGGAAATGTGTATTTATGTTTATTTTTAATTGATTTAGTTGGTTCATTTTAGGTTAAAGAGGTGGTATTTTACTTCGATACATATTTAGATCAGCGCTTTTCGTTTTATTGCTTTGAAAATGTTATATTCACCGAAAACAGCGTATATTTTTGACACTCCTCTGCCTTTACTCTCCGTGCTAAGTCACTCCCCCTTCAGAGCGCTATCACAATACAGTCGCTGTGCATCCCGCTAATGAAACTACTTCAAAACGCGTCAGGTTTGTCAAGTTTGTGCACAGTTTTGCATCATGTTTTTGTATATTTATGGAGTATTGTCGCGTGGGAATATGGGTGATGTAGGCTTGTGGGCGGAGCCTCGTACTGAATCTCACAGCTAAACGTAAGGACAGTTTGAATATGGCCTGCTAGAGATCACTAGATTACTGAAACATGCATGGATGGCATTTAAAAAACCTCTTCAGGCATGTTTTTGATGAGGAACAACATTAAAACATGGTAGAAAGCTTTGCATAATACTCCATTAGAGGTTTGCAAAAATGTTGAAATATTTATATATCGTATAGTTTCATTTAATAAAACAGTATCGATATATCGCCAAGACAATTTTTTTTGTAGATTTTACGAAATTTTTCTGTCACAGCGCTACATTTGTGTGACTTTTTTAGAGGAAAGAAACTAATTTATGCAGAATATCTGACATTTAATTCACCATTTCACTGATGATTGAAACAGGTTTATTTCATATTAATCCTAGTTTAACAAAGTCTTTTAGTATCGCAGTTGTTTTAGTCGATATGTTTGATCCTTCTAAGCCGTTAAACTGCACATGTCGCTGTGTAAACGTAAATGTGAAGCTCGTATGTGCAAATAAGTGAGGTCTTAGTGTTTGAAGTGTGTTTGAGTGCATTATACAAACAAAAGTCATTAAAATTTGATTTGAGATGCCATAAAATACTGAGTAACACTAGTTCTAGTTAGTAAAATGTACCAAAAAATGCACTTTGTTATTTTCATTAATCTACAATAAATGGAAGCTAAATAAAAAATGTAAAAATAAACTTATATCTATTTTTTGTGAGAATGGGGTGGATCATTAACCCTTTAACGACTCAGTACATTATGAACCGTTATAGCTCGCCTAGACTCTCTTTTTTTACCCATACAAATCATGTTAAAGCAGGTATCAGCTTGTACGTTTACCTTTTTTCACACAACTACCTCTCCTTTACACCTCTGTCCATCCTTATTTTGCCATTAAAGCATCAAATAAATGTGGAATACCAGTTTAAGTAGAAGAAAAATATAAAAACGAATGTACTTTTGAGTAACTTTTATGCAAGAAAACACTGAAAAAACTATGTGGCCGGCTCAGAAACACTTTAAATTACATATATGAACAATAATCAACATTTATACAAGAGATTATGCAGATTGTGCTTAGGGTTAGGTTTTTACAGCTGTTCTTAGAAAAAAAAAGTCAGACGTTTACACAGCTAAGACATAGATTTTGCCAGGTCTTATTTTTTGGAATGTTTACTAAAGAATATCTGAAGTCCTGCTACGACGGAGTATAAGTTAAATAAAATTAATTATGCAGGCGCTACAAGAATAAAGTCGTAATATTAGGAGAATAAAGTCGTATTTTTATGAGAATATCGGCTGCTGTGCGTGAATGAGTGACCAGTGCGTTGTGTTTTATGAAGAATTTGGAGCATTTTGTTCAGATGTAGCAATTTCTTCCAAATCTGTGTAGTTCCTCTGACTAAACAAACTCAAATACTCGCAGTGTCCCTTCAAAGTACTTATACTGATGACACTCGGGCCTGTCATTTGCGATAATATCAGCGTCTAAATCCTCCCGTGCAGCAGGTCCAGGTCTGTCCCGGCAGTAGAAGTCCTCAGTTGGGACGTACGCCGTTGGACTTGGGATTCTCCTACAGGAGCTGGGGAGCGGGAGGTGTCTGGGGAGAGGGAAGGTCTACGCGTGAAGGTTAAAACTCGCGAGATGAAAGCTCCCCAGCAGCGACCTCGGAGCGCCACATGTCACAGATCTGCAGATTCCAGACGTCTGATTGTTGCGCCGAGTTGCAGCAGAACGGAATAATCCCCCAAGTCAATTATTCATCACTTTGGAATCTTATTTTGTGTTTCTACGTTTGTCAGAGTCACAAAACGAGAAATAATTCAGCCACGGTCAAAGGTACAAGCTTCAGTTTAATGAAATACAATGGCTGTGTCCCGGAAATCTGATCGTTATCTGATTTCTGGCGTTATCTCGTTTCTGAGGCGTCGTTTGAGTGATTTGAGGTTTGATTTTGTTCACACCTGTGCAGGTTTTGACACGGAAGATTATGCAAAAAAGAGAAAAATGAAAGAGAAAATGATTACAGCGGGTTTAAAATTCATAGTTTTTGTTGTTTTGTTTTCCGAATCCAACAGCTTTGAAAGAAAAATCTGAAAAATTAACAGTCGTGTGCCAAATATTTCCTGTAACTTAAATCGGTTTTGCTCCAGTGCAGGTTTATATATTGTAAATGTATTGTAACCATTCCTCAGGTTTAAGTCAACGTTTAGAGGCGTCATGTTAAAAAAATGTCAAATTTATGGTTTACAACTGTTTTTAGTGTGATAATAATCTGTATTTTGTTCTAGTCATTGTCCATGTGTTTTAACTCACAAAAGACTCATGTAAAGTTTATCTTCCTCTCTTTCTCTTCTTTTCCCTCTTTCTCTTCTTTTCTCTTCTTTTCCCTCTCTTTCTCTTCTTTTCCCTCTCTTCTCTCTCTTTCTCTTCTTTTCCCTCTCTTCCTCTTTCCCCTCTCTTCTCTCTCTTCTCTTCCCTCTCTTCTTTTCTTTTCCCTCTCTTCCTCTTCTTTTCCCTCTCTTCTCTCTTTTCTCTTCTTTTCCCTCTCTTCTCTCTCTTTCTCTTCTTTTCCCTCTCTTCCTCTTTCCCCTCTCTTCTCTCTCTTCTCTTCCCTCTCTTCTTTTCTTTTCCCTCTCTTCTCTCTCTCTTTCTCTTCTTTTCCCTCTCTTTTCTCTCTTCTTCCCTGTGTTCAGGTTGTTTGTCGTTTATTTGATCATTTTCTGTGTTTGACGTCATACCCTGCAGCTGGACAGTGTTTTTCTGTGCTGTGATTGGTTGATTCCTTTTAGGGGGCGGTCCCTGTGTTTTTCTGTGCTGTGATTGGTTGATTCCTTTTAGGGGGCGGTCCCTGTGTTTTTCTGTGCTGTGATTGGTTGATTCCTTTTAAGGGGCGGTCCCTGTGTTTTTCTGTGCTGTGATTGGTTGATTCCTTTAAGGGGGCGGTGCCTGAGCTTATATAAGTGCAGGGTCTTCAAACCTGAGGAAGGTCAGCGGGACAGAAACGTGTGAATAAAAGTGAACACAGTGTGAGGTAAAGGGTGAAAGGTCAAACGAAGCTGTTAACGTGAAAACTCCCACTTGACATCACAAGGTGGAACAGAGCATTTCGAGCTTTGGAGATGTGACAAACTAAAACTAAATGGTTACGAAAACATGTGCGAATGAAACAAAACACAACTCCAGGTCTGTTTTTGAGGAGGAAACATAAACACGACTCAAACCTCTCAGCTCGTTTTTGGTCGTGGAAATCGTTTTGTTCGTGTTAATCTCGTGTTTCTTCTTCACCAGTGGCGTGTTCTAAGCGTGTTCTAAGCGTGTTCTTAGCGTGTTCCCGTCTGTACATACACGTGTCCACATACAGGAGCAGAGCTGGGGTGATTAATTCCATGTGAGGACTTTTCCAGGTCATGTACAGAAGAAACGCTCCAGACCCCGGGACGCTCACAGCTGACGGTCCCTGTGGACACTGCCCCTAGAGGCGGCGCTCTGCACGTGCACCAGGACACTCCTCACACGGACGAGCAGGTCACACAGTTCGAGTCCGTTTGGAGAGTTTAAGACCAAATAAAGCAGCGTGTTTGTGCAGCTCTGTGGAGAGGAGAGCCTCAGAACCACTAATGATGATTAACACTTTCATTATTCTGCTGTGGCCTCACTCGTTCATGTCGTCAGTTTGTTCTGTGTTCTCTTTGCTCTCTGTCTCTCTCACTCTTTCTCTCCATATCTGCTCTCTCTCCCGTCTGCTCTGCCTCTCTCATCTTTTCTCTTCCTCTCTTTTCCCTATCTTCTGCCTCTCTCCATCTCTGTTCTGTCTCTCTCTCTTTTCCTCTCCTCCGCCTTTCTCTCTCTCTCTCCACCTCTGCTCTCTCTCTCCTTTTCCATCTCTTCTGCCTTTTCTCTCTCTCTGCTCTTTCCCCCTTTTCCCCATCCTCTGCCTATTTCTCCATCTTTTCTCTTAAATTTTTCTCTCTATATATCTGTCTCTCACTTCCTTCTCTTCTGCCTCTCTCTCCATCTCTGCTCTCTCTCTTTTCTGCCTCACTGTCTCTTCTCTTTCTCCTTTTCCTTCTCTTCTGCCTCTCTCTCCCTCTCTCTTCTTTTCCTTCTCTTCTGTCTCTTCTCTCTTCTTTTCCTTCTCTTCTGCCTCTCTCTCTCTCTTTGCAGCTCTGCTCTCTCTCTCTCTCTCCCTCTCTTCTCTCTTTCCCGTGTTTGTCGTTTGTTTAATCTCTGTCATTTTCTCCGTGTTAAACGTCAGAAAACAGCAGCTGGACAGTGACACAACATAACATTATGTTGGGGTGTTCTGCATTTGTGTCTATGGAGGAATGTTTAGCAGTTACCATGGCGACATAAAGCAGCCTGATGAGTTTTTAGATCATCTGAAAACTCAAGAAAAAAAATACAAAATGAATTTAAAGAGCACATCGATCTGAGCTTTACTGAAAACCTGTTGGCTAATGCTAATGCTAATGCTAATGCTAGCTCGTGACTGTAATGTTACGTAATGTCGTTTAACAGCACAAATCAGCTCAGCTGCTTTAGCTCCAGATAAATCAGTTCTTTCTGATCAGATTGTGTTAAAATAAAACTCAGATTAAAGTTTAATTTGAGCAGCAGAACTTCAGACAGAGCAGTGCCTCCAGTTGGTTTATCTCCAAGATCAGAATTTCATATATTTTAGTTTGTGGGTCTTTTGTAGTGGGTCCCAGGGTCTTAGGGGCCCAGAATTACACCCTTTTTGTATTGATTTATCTTAGAGTGGGGCCCGTGTCTTGAGGTAAAGTCACATTTTTATATTTTCACAGTTTTTCTCAAACTCCTGATTAATGTTTTAGTCTCTCCAGGTCAGACGGAGCATTGTGATGTTTGTGTTGTTTTTGTGTTGTTTCTGTGTTGTTTCTGTGTTTTTGTGCTGTTTTTGTGCTGTTTCTGTGTTGTTTCTGTGTTTTTGTGTTGTTTTTGTGTTGTTTCTGTGTTGTTTCTGTGTTTTTGTGCTGTTTTTGTGCTGTTTTTGTGTTGTTTTTGTGTTGTTTTTGTGCTGTTTCTGTGTTGTTTCTGTGTTTTTGTGTTGTTTTTGTGTTGTTTCTGTGTTGTTTTTGTGATGTTTTTGTGATGTTTTTGTGTTGTTTTTGTGCTGTTTTTGTGTTGTTTCTGTGTTGTTTGTGTTGTTTTTGTGTTGTTCACGTGCCTTTTGTCTGGGCTGTAACGTGGAGAAGTTTCAGATTTGGGGGATATTTTCAGGCTGTGAAATGAAACGATGCGACGGGAGAAAGAGAAACGCTCCACAGGCCACGGATCAGCTGCTTTCACTTGCAAATGGGACGAGTGGGAGGCAGCCGCTCTCAAACAAGAGAGAAGAGAGAGAGAAGAAAGAGGAGGAGAAGGACAGAGAGGAGAAAGAAAGAGAGGCAGGAGAGAAGAGGAGGAGAGAGGAGAGGAGAAGAGAGAAAATGAGGAGAGGAGAGAGGGACAAGAGAGGAGTGGGAGGCTGCTGTTCTCAAACGAGAAAAGAGAGTGGGAGGAAAAGAAGAAAGAGGAGGGGAAAGAGAGAGAGGAGGAAGAATGAGAGGCAGGAGAGAAGAGGGACAGAGAGGAGAGGGAGAAGAGAGAGAGAAAATGAGGAGAGGAGTGGGAGGCTGCTGTTCTCAAACAAGAGAGGAGAGAGACAGAAGAGAGAGAGAAAGAAAAGAGCGAGAAGAGAGTAGAGAGGAAAAAGAGAGGGGAGGGAGAGAAATCGAGGAGAAAGAGACAGAAGAGAAGAGAGAGAAAGCAGATGAGATGTGTAGGGAGAGAAAGGGAAGAAGACAGAGGATAGAGAGAAAAGAGAGATGTGTGAGGCCTGGACTGCAGTTGTTGGACACATCACAGACGAGTCTCATGAGGAGCTGGATCTGAGTCGTCACAGAATCAGATTCAAACACATGAGGCCAGAGCGACTCACAATCTGTTTAAAATCACCATCAACTATTCACTTTCATTTAATTTTAATCAAAAAACTACGTGATTTTTGCAGAAGGACAAGGATTTACTCATCGATATGGCCCAAAGTCTAATAATTCTAATAAACACTGATATTTATAGAGAGAAAATGAGAGAAGTCTGTTGTTTGACCTTCTTTATATTAATTTATGTGAGGGGGGCCCATTTGAGGCTTTTTGCCCCGGGGCCCCCAAAATGTCTGTTAACGGTCCTGGTTAAAACAATTTTAGACAGTGTTGTGATTAAATTTTAGTGTAAAAATACAGCAGAGCATTAAAAACAGCTTTATGTTTGTTTCTCACTGAAGAAAAAATGAAAAATGACACTTTATATTGATATTTTTCTCTCTAACGCTGCAGTTTGACCTAAATTATGTGAACAAATACCACCGCTGATTAAGTTTTAGGTTCGATTGAGTCTAAATAAACTATCACCCAGTTTGTGATGTATTTTTAAACCCGGCGTGTTCCCGCAGTTGCCGTCAAAACCTCCAAAAACAAAAACAAATAGCAGTAAAGTCGCGTTGAGCTCGTCCTTGTTGATCTGGCTCCTGGTGCACAGTTTGTTTTTTTTTCCCCGACGCTCCGCTCTCTTCACAAAGTGTCAAAAAGCAAAAACGAGCGCTCACCATCGCCCCCCGGTGTCAGAGCCAAGGTGACACCTGTCTGCCCCCCGTACAGCCATCCATCTTCAGATCTAATCCCCCTCCCCCTCTCTCCGTCTCTCCGTCTCGCTCTCTCCGGTCGGATTATCATGCAGCTGCTTCACCCAAACCTCCTGAATCAACACCACCGTCTACAGCAATAAGAGTCGGCTGCTCCGTCTTATGAGAACCAAACGCACATTTTGCAGACGGCGCGGAGAGAAGCGTTCGGACGTAGAGCTGTGCAACTATTTGGATTTTACTCGATATTGAGATTCTGTCTTTTCCAAACTGTCAGCGATGAACTCGGGTGTTTTTAATCCAGACGTCCGCAGATAATTTCAGTAAAATTCAGCGAAAACGTGTGGTTTGGAGCAGCGTAGACAAAGCTAACGAGCTAGCCGGTGTGTCGAAATAGGAAGAGAAGCGCCAGAAATGTTACGCAGTGCTCCTTTAGCGGTGGTTAGTTGCTAGTTAGCTTGATTTAGCTTTAAGTTGAGCCTATAAACTGTGACATAGCGAACAAAATACCAAACAGGAAGTGATCATGGGCGCACTTCCTGTTTCATTTCCAGAGGAGAGAGAAAGAGAGGAGAGAGAGAGGGACAAGAACGGCGAAGGAGAGAAAGAGGGGAGAGGGGAGAGAAAATGAGGAGAGGGACAAGAGAGCGAGAGGAGAGGGAAAAAGAAAAAAGAGAGGGAAGAGAGAGACAGGGTAGGGAGAAAAGAGAGGAGAGGGAGAGAGACAAGAGTAGAGAGATGAGACAGGAGAGGAAGAGAGGAGCGTGAGAGAAAGACAAGAGAGAGGGTAGGAGAGAAAGAGAGGGGAGAGGAAAGAGAAAGAGGAGACAGACAGGAGGGGGAGAGAAAAAGGAGAGAGAGACAAAGGAGGGAGGGAAGAGTGGAACGAGAAAAGAATAGAGAGAAACAGATGATTAGAGAAAGAGGAGAGAGACAGAAGAGGGAGAGAAAGAAAAGAGGAGAGAGAGAGAAAGAGAGGGAGCGAGGATAGAGGAGAGAGATGTGCGTTAGCGTTAACCTAGCTTGTTGGGTGGTTAGTTGCTAGTTAGCTTGATTCAGTTTTAAATTGAGCCTGAATTAACTATTTTAACTAAGATTCCTAAAGACAGCCTGAAGTTTAGTCTATAAACTCACTAGTTAACAAAATACCAAACAGGAAGTGATCATGGACGCACTTCCTGCTGCATCGTCTCTGGCTCCAATTCACTTTCTATAGAAAAACTGTGTCCTCTCTCTGTACCTGCTGCTGTCAGACTCGTCATTTTGGTCTTAAATGTTCATATTAACTCGCTCTACATGATCCTGGCTAACAAAATAATCCACACAAAGTGATCATTTCACTACCCGTGCTCTTATTTTGGCGGTACAGTCACATTAGTTAATGAAAAACCCCCTGTAGCCCACATCTTTGAGGCTAAACGTACATATTTGCACAGCTCTTACATTAGACCTAATCTTAAAGACTCTCTTGTGTCTCGTCGTACATTACAGAGATTACGCTGTTCTCGGTTCTGCAGCTCTGATTGGCTGCAGCGGCGCTCCCTCTGCTCCTTGATGACTCCCTATTTGATATGCCTGAATACTAATCCATGTCTAAATTACAAAGTGTCAAATCAATCACGGAAATACAGGCAAACAGAGCAAATACGGAGTAAATACAATAATTAGAAAAGACTGCCGCTGCCACAACCTGACAAGAATCTATCAGCGCAGACGCCCCGCTGTCCTCCAATGCAGCGCTGATTGGGATTTAACACAGTCGAAGGGGAAGTGTTTATACATTCAGAAAGAAAGAATTGATTTAAAGTTTACAAAGACGCTGCGTGGAAATTATAGTTTAGATTTAAGTAGAAGTAAAGTAGGACACATCACCAAAACCAGGTAATGTTGGGGGGAAAAAACTGTAATAACGAAAGGAAAACGCTGTCGGACATGTTATAGGGGTGATTTGTCTGTTATTAATGTTCATATATTGATTTTACGGACACAATGGCGACATAAAAACACAAGAATTGGATAGAGTGGGTTAATACGAACATTTTAAGCCCAAACACGACAAATCTGACAGCAGCAGCTACAGAAAGAGGAGCCACAGTTTTTCAATAGAAAGTGAATTGTAGTGAGTCGATGGAACAGGAAGTGCCCACGTGATCACTTCCTGTTTGGTATTTTGTTAGCTATGTCCATTTATACGTAGAGTTTATAGCCCAAACCCCAGGCTGTCTTAAGGAATCTTAGTTAAAATCGTTCATTCAAGCTTAATTTAAAGCTAAATCAAGCTAACTAGCGACTAACAAGCTAGATTAACGCTAAAGGTGCACTGTGTAACATTTCTCAGTGGTCTCAATTGTTGCTTTTCCTGGAATGTTCCACAGTATGGCATTAAAACTACATGTACAATTGATTTTATTGCAAGTGAAGTGTTTTTATTGCTAAAAGAAAATACATTTAAAAAAACATGTATTGTTACTGTAAATGGATTCGCCGCTCCATAGATCTGATCTGTAGCCTGGTGACGAAAGGTTTAATGCCATACAAAGGAATATCCCAGGCAATGCAGTAACATCTATGGAGAAAAACAGAAAAGTTACAAAACGCACATTAAAAACTAAACCAGACTCGTTTTTTAAGTTGAACGAGGCAAAACAAGAAGGAGGCGAATAGGAAAAAAACTTAAATTTAGAGATATGAGTTTGAAACTTCTTCTGTAGTTTAGTCACATAAACGTAAGAAAAAAATGTATTACAAGTTTTTCATCGTGTCGTGTTTTCATATAAAAATAAGGCTTTTTGTGTCAACAGTCAACAGTCAAAACAAGGAAAACAGAAACATGGAAGGAGCCAGGTGTAAATTTCTTGCTTTATTTTGTTCTCATATTAAATACTAAAACATATACAGAGGGGATTTTGGATCACTTATTTAATATTTCAAATAGATCTGACTAAAAAAATTGCCAAAAAAGGTAAAATTTCGCCTAAATTTTCCGACTTCAAACTTAAATAAATCAGACATGGAATCAAATGTCAAAAAATCCTTCTGTAAGTTTCGTTAAAATCTTGTAAAGTCCAACACTGTAAAGTTTGGTGTGTGTCGGTGCTTCTTTAACGGCTGATCCTTACGTCGCTTTGGAGAGAAAACGCATTTTCAGAAAACAGACTTTGAAGTTACAACGTCCCATAAAACTCTACGGCTGCAGGTTTGTTAAATTAAATATTAAAAGTGCAGAGTGGACAGTTGCAGAGTTTTGTTGAAAGCTTGTTGCTAAGAGACCAAACTGACCAAAAAACTTAAAAAAAAAAGCAAAAAAGAAAAGAGTTTTGCCTGTAATGTCTCCACTTAAATTAAACTAAACTCAAACATTAGTGATTTATTGCATTGTCTTAAACCTTTTTCTCCTGGGATTAGTTTTACCGAGGGTTTTCTGGTAAATTGCAATAAATATGAGCATCATTGTCTGTAAAAACCTCTTGTACTTCTGTAAACTCAGAGCTTTGACGTCTGTGATCGACGATAATAGTGATTCAAAATGTCTCTAAGGAACATTTAAGGTCCAGATACAAACTAAATAATAATATAAATTCACCACAGAACACACTGTAATCCAGTTATCGTTTTTTCTACAGTTAAAAAGTAAAAAACATAAAACAAACTGCGGTAAAGACGTGACCTGGGAGTACCACGCTGTTGTCGTGGCGCCTGAGAACCAACAGCTTGGCGCCTCTGTGGAAAACTTGAATGGTTTTAGTGCAAAGTTTGTAAAGTTTGGATGGACAGGCCATATCAGAGACTAAATTAAAAGAGAGGAATTAAAAATATGATGGTGTACATGTAATTCTGTTTTATTTATGTTTTATTTATTTTTTATGTATGTATTATTTATTTGTATTTTTATTTATGTATTATTTTTATTTATTTATGTATTATTATTTTTTATTTATGTATATTTATTTATTTATTTTTATTTATTATTTATTCATTTATTTATTTTATTTATGTATGTTTTATATATTTATTTTTTATTTATGTATTATTTATTCATTTATTTTTATTTATTTATTTATTTATGTATTTTTTATTTATGTATGTTTTATTTATTTATTTTTTATTTATGCATTATTTATTCATTTATTTTTATTTATTTATTTTTTATTTATGTATATTTATTTATTTTTATTTATTTATGTATTATTTATTTAATGCAAAACAAACATACATTGTGACCGTACATATACAATAGTGACAAGTGGTGAAAAGACACACCAAGACATGACATGGTTTGTGAACGTAACATCTATTTACAATTGTATGTGACAAGTTTGTGTTGTCTGTGTGTGTGTGTGTGTGTCTGTGTGGGGGTGTGTGTGTGTGTGTGTGTGTGTGTGTGTGTACCTGTGTGTGACATTTCCGTGATTCTGGAGGGGGGTCAGTTGAAGATGGGCGAGTGCTCGTAGTGCGGATGCAATTCTGATCGTCAATCGCATCAACGTGGACAGAAACAACGACGTGTATGACGCTACGACGCACGTGAATTCTGCTAAAACAAACTTAGATTAAAAGTAACGCTGACGACACACTGAATTAAAAGCTTCGTGTTTTGTTTCAGTGTTTAACAGTCCAACATTTCCTGAAAAAGTCCATAAAAACAGGTAGTTTACTGACACTGCTCATCACGTACGACGGCGAACACAAACGCAGACGTTCTTGGGCTCATTTCAATTTTACGAGGTAAAAATAATCTCGTGGGAATAGGACTTTAAATGGGCTCGAATAAAACAACCCATCTAAGACACCATAAATATGACAAATACATTAGCGAGCTCAGACCTGCTGTTTTTCCAATTCGACGTTAAAACGCTGATTGTGTTTTACCAGACTCAGGTGGGTCTTTTCAAACATTCAAAGTGAGTCTTGCATTGATTTAAGTGTGACGACGACAGGCTCCGCAAAGTGGAACGATCAAATCAAGTCAAAACAACACAATCTAAAGTTTGTGTTTATTGTTTCTGAGAGTCGTCCCCCGCTGGTCCATAGACAACAATGCAATTCAACGAGAAGCCGCGTTTATATTCAAAAACGTATTGAGTAGTGGCTTTTGTTGAACTATCATACTCAAACAAGTACAGAGAACGTAAAGAATACAGCTGCAAGTGAGATTAACTTATATCATATCTGTCTCAAAGGAGAATGTTGCGAAGTACAGCTTTAATTTACCATCTCCCCGTCCAGAAAGTTCGATACTGTCACTTTAAATGGATACACTTTTACAATGTGCGTCTAAACTTCCTGGTGCCACCTGCTTGTCTCCGTGACGATATTATTCATTTGATTGAAATGTTCCACGGTTTGATCGACATGTTTTAAAATCAGTTCGCCGCAGGTCGGTCCTGAAACTCGTCTGTTCAGATTATAAACCCTCAGGCTTTTCTGCAGGTCCCACAAGAACAACAAAAAATAAATAAAAATACTTTTGCTTTTCAGCCCTGTTCAAAAATGTAGTGGACTAATCCTAACTCTACTCATCCTAATTCACCCTAATACTACCCCTACCCTACCGACAACCCTACGCTACACTTAACCCTACCATACCCCTAACCCTACCTTTAACCCTACCATACCCCTAACCCTACACTAACCCTACTATACCCCTAAACCCTACACTAACCCTACTATACCCCTAAACCCTACACTAACCCTACCCCTACCTTTAACACTACCCCTAACCCTACCATACCCCCTAAACCCTACCCTAACCCACTCTAAATCTACCCTAACCCACTTTAAACCTACCCTAATCCTAAACCTACCCTACCCCTAATCCTACCTGTACCCCTACCTCTTACACTACCCCATCCCTAACCCTACCATACCCCTAAACTCTACACTAACCCACTCTAAATCTACCCTAACCCACTTTAAACCTACCCTAATCCGTAATCTACCCTAACGCTACCCTACCCCTAATCCTAACGCTACCCTACCCCTAACTCTACCCTACCTCTAACACAAACTATCTCTAAACCCTACCCTAACCCAAATCCTAACCTACCTCTACCCCTTCCTCTAACACTACCCCTATCCCTAACCCTACCTTAACCCACCTTAAACCTACCGTACCCCTGACACTAACTTCAACCATGAACATTTGAGTCCCGCTCTAGTCCCACACACTCAGTTTTTCAGTCAGCGACGCCTTTTTGAACCTCGTCTGATCTGAATCTCCAGCAGACTCCAGTAAAAACCACCTCCACAGAATAAAACACGACATCGAGAGGTAAAACAATCTAAATCTTCTGAATTTCCAGCCTCTATCTGTTTGTTCCCGGCATGTTTCCATTTACCAGGATGTGTCCATCTCCCAGACAGTGAAGGGGAAACCAAGAGAAACGAGCATTTAATCTGCAACGTCTTCAATTAGGTCCTCAGGCTCAATCCAATCGATGGTCCCATCTCAAGCTGGTCTGCTAAACACGCCGCTCATCAAGCAGCCTGGAAGAGACACTTAAAGAGGAATAATTAAATCAGACTTGTATTAAATTAAGCCAGACCATCATTTAAATAGTGAAAACAGAAGTAGACGGAGATAAAATATGATGAGGGTAAAAGGAACCACATTGATTAGGTTACAACGGAACTAAGACGTGGATAAAAACGTGATGGATTAGCCTTAGTTCATAACAAAACGAGTAGAATTGTGTAGTCAGAGGAGCTAATCCAGGATTAAAATTGAACATAGATGGAAACAATAAACTACTACTACGATTTCTGTGCAAAGAAATACGACTGCGACGAGTATTCGGCTCAAAACGAGACGAAACATGAAGGACCTGGTGGGGGGGGGGATCCTTTCTTTTACGAGTGAGGGAAGGATCGTCCGCGGTGGTGTCGCTGTATCGGACCATCGTGGTAAAGAAGGAGCTGAGTCGAAAGGCAAAGCTCTCGATTTACCGGTCAATCTACGCTGTTGCCCTCACCCACGGTCATGAGCTTTGGGTAATGATCGAAAGGACGAGATCGCGGACACAAGCGGCCGAAATTGGCTTCCTTCGCAGGGTGATGGGCGCTCCCTTAGAGATAGGGTGAGGCGCTCGGTCACGCAGGAGGAGCTTGGAGTAGAACCGTTGCTCCTACACATCGAGAGGAGCAGCTGAGGTGGATCGGACATCTGCTCAGGATGCTCGATGGGCATGTCCCACCAGGAGGAGGCCCCAAGGAAGATCTAGGAGGGACCATGTCTTTCGGTTGGCCTTGGGGTCCCAGTGAGGGAGCTGGAGGACGTGTCTGGGGTGAGGGAAGTCTGGGTGTTCCTGTTTAGACTGGACTAACCAGGACTAAACCAGGTCTAAACCAGGATTAAACCAGGTCTAAACTGGGTCAAACTGGGTCTAAACCAGGACTAAACCAGGATTAAACCAGGTCTAAACCAGGTCTAAACCAGGACTAAACCAGGACTAAACCAGGATTAAACCAGGTCTAAACGAGGTCTAGGAGGGAATATGTCTTTCGGTTGGCCTTGGGGTCCCACTGAAGGAGCTGGAGAACATGTCTGGGGCGAGGGAAGTCTGGGAGTTCCTGTTTAGACTGGACTAACCAGGACTAAACCGGGTCTAAACCAGGTCTAAACCAGGTCTAAACCGGGTCTAAACCGGGACTAAACCAGGACTAAACCGGGTCTAAACCAGGTCTAAACCAGGTCTAAACCGGGTCTAAACCGGGTCTAAACCGGGTCTAAACCAGGATTAAACCAGGTCTAGGAGTGACTATGTCTTTCAGTTGGCCTTGGGGTCCCACTGAAGGAGCTGGAGAACATGTCTGGGGTGAGGAAGTCTGGAAGTTCTCGCTTAGACCGCAGCCACCGCGATCCAACCTCAGATAAACGGAAGAAAACGGACGGATGGACGAACCTGGTGGGCGCCTGGTGAATGAAACACAAACACTGAAAAGATAATAATAAACCAAATTATCTTTAGAACGAACCAAACCAGATGACATCACAAACCCAACGTCCACATCTTATTATATTTTGAAAACTAGTGTGGTTTTAGTCGACTCAAATAAAATAAAAAATGTACAGAAAGAATCATTTGCAAAGACTAAGCCGTAGAAACTAAAACAGCCACTTTTATTCTAATAACTACAGCCGACTTTTCTTAACCTTGTCACGAATCCCACCTGGACAAACGAGGGATTACACAAAACAGACTAAATATACATCATTTCCTTAGTATACAGTGAGATCCAATTACACTCCATCGGCTTTACGCAGCGTTATACCGTAGAAGAGATCTTTTTTTAATTTATTGGACACTAGAGGGCAATGTAGAGACCTGCATCTGGAAGGAAATAATGCCCCACTGCGTCGCTTTTAACCCAAAGTTGTGGACATTTTTATTTCACTAAAACCTTGAAAAATCCGCGTGTCCGTTGCCAAGAAAACGCGACTGAAACAACTTAAAGCGTTCACTCTGTAGCTTTTCTGAACCTGCCCGTCTCCATGGAGATGTCATCGCCGGGCCTAGAATGTTTCACGGTGACAAATCTCCATGGAGACGAGCAGGTGACGCCACCAGGTCAAGTTGCAGGTCAGATCTGAGGAGTGGCAAGCTGCTCATACGCTGGTTTTACACGTTTTTTGAGTTTTCTCCGCAATAAACATGTAAGGAGTAAATGCAAGAGGCTAATGCTCTACTGTGGAGTATTTCAGGCAAAGTAATAACATCTCTATGGAGACGAGAGGGTAGTGGAGTAAAAGTACAGATACCAGGGCAAAAAATACTCTAGTAAAAGTATCATATAAAAAAATTAACTTTAGAGTATTTGTTTAAAAATGTACTTAAAGAGTAAAAAGTTAAAGTATTTATTTAAAGTTTTGCATTTTGTTCAACAGAAATAATTGATAATTTTTTCTGACTGTTTTTATTTGGATATTTTAGCTTTTTAAATAAATAAATCCACAGCCTTTTCAGCAGCTCTTAAACGATCATAACAAATACTTTTACTTTTCAGTCCTGCAGTGGAGTAGAAAGTACAGATACTACTCTCAAATGTACTAAAGTAAAAGTAAAAAGAGTCTTTAAAATAAACTTTCCAGGACTAAACTACCGGATTCTACTGACCCAAACCTGAACTTTGACCCACATAATCACAGTTTTCTTCTTCTGCTTCGTCAAATTGTTTCAAATAGTTTAACGCTTTTGAAATAAACTGTGGACTGTTTAAATCATCGAGAATATTCCATCGTTTTTTTTATTTTGTGTGATTTAAAACTTAGAACAGCTGCTCTTTGCACCTCAGCCTGTTTTTGTACTGGACACTAGGGGGCACTGTAGTTAACTGCATCTAACAGGACATGAGTGAAGCAGCAGTCGTCTCTTATAACAGTTTCATCTGCTCGTTTTAGTGGGATGTTTTAATGCTCCACTGTGCAACTTTTTAGGCAAAATATAGACACAAATAACAGCACAAGAATTATGGACATTTTTATTACACTAAAAAACCTTGAACATGATGCACCCCCCTCTCTCCTTCGGCCTCCACCTGCCCGTTACCAAGGAAACGTGATTACTTGTCCTGGTCAAGTCCAGGTTTATGTCAGGTCTAGTCCAGGTCTAGTCCAGGTTTAGTCCAGGTTTATGTCAGGTCTAGTCCAGGTTTAGTCCAGGTTTATGTCAGGTCTAGTCCAGATTTAGTCCAGGTCTAGTTCAGGTCTAGTTCAGGGTTAGTCCAGGTCTAGTCCAGGTCTAGCCCAGATTTAGTCCAGGTTTACTCCAGGTTTGGTCCAGGTCTAGTCCACATTTAGACCCGGTTTAGTCCAGGTCTAGGCCAGGTTTAGTCCATGTCTAGTCCGGGTCTAGTCCAAGTCTAGCCCAGATTTAGTCCAGATTTAGTCCAGGTCTACTCCAGGTTTGGTCCAGGTTTGGTCCAGGTCTAGTCCACGTTTAGACCCGGTTTAGTCCAGGTCTTGGCCAGGTTTAGTCCATGTCTAGTCCAGGTTTTGTCTACATCTAGTCCAGGTCTAGTCAAGGTTTACTCCAGGTCTAGTTCAGGTCTAGTCCAGGCCTAGTCCAGGTCTAGTCCAGGTCTAGTCCAGGTCTAGTCCAGGTCTAGTCCAGGTCCAGGTCTCATGTCTCTCCTCCTGTCATTCCTCTGCTGCAGTTCCCTGTCTGACCAGTAGATGGCGCTGTAGTTCCACTCGTCTCTTCGTGTCCTGTCTCACTCACAGCTCGTCCATCACAGGCTCCAGCTCCTGATTCTAGGAGAAAAACCCAGAAGACGACGCGGATTATCCCACATTTGGTAAAGTTGATTTGAGTAAATCCTGTTTTATAATTGGTAAAACGCAGCCCCAGAGCGCTCACTCTGTGGAGCGGCGAGCACAGACTCTCCATCTGCATCATGTGTCACAGCGCCACCTGCACCTGAAACACACAAGGAGGAGGAAAATCCAAATCAGGAAATCCACTCATGTGTTTAAGAACGAGGAAGAGGAGGAAGAAGAGCAGCAGAGGCTCAGTGAAGCTGTGGACCTCTACTAAGGCACTGGACCTATCTCGCAATGGTGAACATATAGTGCCCACTGTTCAGAAGGATTATTTTAGTTTGAGAGGTTTTTTTTCTGATATGACATGTGCGCTGATTTCTTTTTATGCCAGATGCCCTCCCACATCCATCATGAAAAGCTTTATCCATGTGTTATTGAAACAAGTGTAAACCAGGACTGAACCAGGACTGAACCAGGACTGAACCAGGACTGAACCAGGACTGAACCAGGGACTAAACCAGGGACTAAACCAGGGACTAAACCAGGGACTGAACCAGGGACTGAACCAGGGACTGAACCAGGGACTAAACCAGGACTAAACCAGGACTAAACCAGGACTAAACCAGGACTAAACCAGGTCTAAACCAGGTCTAAACCAGGTCTAAACCGGGGACTAAACCAGGACTACAATATCTTATTTAAAGGAGCACTGTGTAACTTTTCTGGTCACCTGCTTGTTTCCATAGAGATGTCATTGTTTGAGCTCATGTTAAAACCCCATGTGAGCCTCTTGTATTTGATCTATTATTATATGATGTTATATTATGGTTGTAGTGTTTGAATCCTCTGGCTCTGCTACAGACGCTTGTGTCGTGGAGATACATTTAATGCCATAGTGTGGAACATAAGCAACATCAGGAAAAGCAATAACATCTCTGTGGAGACGAGCAGACCCTCCGCCAGAGCTGAAATGAGCCAAATGATTCTAGAAATGAAGGTGTGTGGAGTTTAAAAACGCAGCAGAGCACTTCCTGTATTGCCACTTGATGACATCACGAGGTGGAACACGTTCAATCTGACCGAGCTGCATTTGAGTTTTGGTCCAGACTTTTTCGTTCAGTTTCATGCCTGAACCAGGATGAAAATGGAAGTGCAAACCTTTTATAAATAAGGTCACAGCGCTCCCTTTTGCACCAAAGACACTCATACACACACATTTACAGTAGAGCGGCTGCGGCGTCCTGCTGCGGAGTGACACGCTGCAGCCGCCGGAGCCACTGGAGCGAAGGATGAGGAGGAGAGGGAAACGCAGGGAAGAGAGGGAAGAGCACGAGGAATCGAGAGCAAACGCAGAGCGACACCAGAGGACACGGCCGGTCGCCACGGTAACACACAGACACACAGACCGGTCCCCCACGACGGGTCAGGACGGACAGAGGAAATGGAAACGCTGATTTTCTGTACAGATTTAGGTTTTGGTTTTGAAATCAGTGGAGTTTTTAATGTACGACCTGTAAAATGTTTGGACAGTGTCTCATTCAGGGTTTTTACTCTTATGTTTGACACTTTCTACAGCAGAAACACCGAGGGCCACATGACCAAAATGGCCGCTCTCAAAGGGACAGATGTCAAATAAATAACTACTTTTGCTTGTTAATGAACTCTTTCTGTGTTTATTACTTATTCAAGTTACAAATATTGCACGTGCACTTGCCTAGATGTAAAAATCTGTCTGTGTATCTGCGTATTTCTGGATAAATTGAGATTTTAAGACCATCAGACCTTTTAATTTACCACGTCGAGGGCCACGTAAAATGAGTCTGACATATGTGTTCTACAGTTTATAAACAGAGAAAAGACGTCACATTTATGAAGCTAAATAACTGGAAAAGTGCAAAAAAAAAAGTGCAAAACAGGGCGCAAAGCAAAGGGTAAAGGCTTTTTTACAAAGACAAGTTATTTTTCGTTCGTTTTATGTTTTTCCGCGTATGTCGAGTCATATTTTTGATGCCTTCAGTGCGAATCCACGATGGAAATAATCACAGAAATAAAATTAAAACGTGTGTTCAAACTTTTGAGCGGTCGAGTAAATGCAACGGTGGAACGTAACGAAGTAAAAGTACTAAAGTCGTGTACTTGATTTAAAATTTTAGGTATCTGTGCATTACTTAAGTACATTTTACAGTTGATACTTTTTACTTTTACTCCACTACGTTTGAGAGCAGTATCTGTACTTTCTACTGCACTACGTTTTTGAACAGGACTGAAAAGTAAAACAATAATACAAAATACTGAAGGTTTATTTTTAACACGTTCATAATTTGAGCAAAACAAAAATATACAAATAAAAACAGCTGGAAAAAAAAACATTGATTCGTTTGTTTCTGTTGAACAAAATCCAGTGCAAATCTTCATCAAAATCACCACAAATGGCTTTATAAGACTCAAAAACTCCACGAAATACTGCTACTTTTTACTCTTGAAGTACATTTTTAAACTTTTACTTGCGTAGACTTTTTTATGTGATACTTTTACGTGAATATTTTATATAATCGAGTAACAAAATGCAGTACTTTTTCCATCTCCGCTCACGTTAAACACTCTTCATTTTCGTGTCGTTTTGTGAATTCTAAACAGACTTCTCCTCGGTATAATTTTTTACCCAGAAGCCCCTGCTGCGGTTCGTCCAATATCTCGTCCTGGTGTATTTACTATTCCAGGATGAGGTCAACTCTCCCAATACTTCATTCCTTCTTAAACTTTGCTTTCCCTGCTTTGCCCTTATTGCCTTTGACCTTTGAACCACAGATTATGACTTATCGATATTTTGGCTCAAATAAAATGTAATTACGTCGTGTTTGATTGACATTAAACAGTTATTAAAAAGCATGGATCTGTTCGCCCGTGTTCTCCCGGCTCATTGTGCGAAATAAATCCTAAAATGGATCCGCGGCTGGTCGTCCAAGTGCATTAAGGAAAAATCTGAAAATGTGTGTTGAGTTTGTGTTAAAATGTACAGTATCTGCGCGCAAAGTTCTCAAAAAGTAGATTTGTACGTACTGAGTAGTATTTTCAGTGTATTCTGTGCTCTCCTCTAAAACTGCAGTAGTATTTTTTCAATTTGAGTTTTGGAAGCGTATTCCTTTAAATCAGTAAAGTGCAGTGATGTGATGAATACTTTGAAAATGTATTTACTGTATTTTTTGGATTATAAATCACACTTTTTTCATAGTTTGTCCAGGAGTGTGACTCATATGTTGTTATCATATGTTTTTTCTTTATTATTATGCAGTTTTTGGCTGGTGCGACTTATACTCCAGTACGACTTATACTCCAATACGACTTATACTCCAGTACGACTTATACTCCAGTACGACTTATACTCCGGTGCGACTTATACTCCAGTACGACTTATACTCCAATACGACTTATACTCCAGTACGACTTATACTCCAGTACGACTTATACTCCAGAGCGACTTATACTCCAATACGACTTATACTCCAGTACGACTTATACTCCAGTGCGACTTATACTCCAGTACGACTTATACTCCGGTGCGACTTATACTCTGGTGCGACTTATACTCCAGACCGACTTATTCTCCAGACCGATTTATACTCCAGTACGACTTATACTCCAGACCGACTTATACTCCAGTACGACTTATACTCCAGTACGACTTATACTCCGGTGCGACTTATACTCTGGTGCGACTTATACTCCAGACCGACTTATTCTCCAGACCGACTTATTCTCCAGACCGACTTATACTCCAATACGACTTATACTCCAGTGCGACTTATACTCCAATACGACTTATACTCCAGTACGACTTATACTCTGGTGCGACTTATACTCCAGTACGACTTATACTCCGGTGCGACTTATACTCCAGTACGACTTATACTCCGGTGCGACTTATACTCTGGTGCGACTTATACTCCAGACCGACTTATTCTCCAGACCGATTTATACTCCAGTACGACTTATACTCCAGACTGACTTATACTCCAGTACGACTTATACTCCAGACCGACTTATACTCCAGACCGATTTATACTCCAGACCGACTTATACTCCAGACCGACTTATTCTCCAGTACGACTTATACTCCAGTACGACTTATACTCCAGTACGACTTATACTCCAGACCGACTTATACTCCAGAGCGACTTATACTCCAGTACGATTTATACTCCGGTGCGACTTATACTCCAGATACTCCAGAGCGACTTATACTCTGGTGCGACTTATACTCCAGACTGATTTATACTCCAGAGCGACTTATACTCCAGTACGACTTATACTCCGGTGCGACTTATACTCCAGTACGACTTATACTCCAGAGAAAATACTTTAGTTACATGCAGTTACAGATTATAAAATACTTGTATTAAAATGCATAGATTATTAAGTCTCTATTTAAAAGGCAAAAGGATCAAATATATGAGTGAGTTTTGTTTTGTTGCACTCATTGGTTATAAAAGTTTTTATTCATGTTGCATTTTTGTATTTCAGGCGTCCTGTTGATTAAAGAAGCCTCTTTTTTGAATAAACCCGTAAGAAACGGCTCCTCCTCCAGAGAAGTACAGTGTGTATCCTGGTTCTGTGGGGCCGTGTTAAAGAAATCGTGAATCAAACAAAGATACGGGACGTTATTGAACTAAAGCGAAAGACACGACTGAACCACTGATGAGACTCTGCGACAGCGAAACACGGCAAGAAATTCAGTCCCGCGTCGATGCTCCGTGTGACAAATGGAGCTCATAAAGAGGTGTGTTTTACTCAAATTTCAAACTCGATTTCGATAAGAAGGAATAGACGTGACACTGATTCCGATACCACAATGATTATAATAAAAACACTTTCTTTAGACGACAGGATGTAATTTCCAGCGTTAAATGGTTCTACTTTCTTTTGTATTCCCACGTGGCCTTAAATCTGTGACTTTTTTAGTATCAATTTATAGTTTTTAACCGTCTGATGCATGAATTATCAAAGCCTTCGTCAAGATTTTTTTTCTCAAGTGTTTTTATTCTTCTCAGGACATGAAACAACATTGTGAGCTGCCTGTAAAAATGAATTAACTTGTGTTTTATTGTAAATATACAGACACATGTTTCTTTTTATGCTTTGAAAAACATTTCAACACTTTTTTGGGGGAAATTTCAACAGTTTAGACCTGAATAAGAAAACCAGAGGAAATGTACTTGCAGTTACACCGACTGACCACTGAATTGACCTCAATGGAGTGTGGCAGCAGAGAGCACTCTAGAGGCTCCACCACATAAACCAATGCATTAAAGAGAGAGTTATGTTTTAGTATCTGTCCACTGCAGTGACCGCTGTGCACCAGAGGGTTAATACTAGCTCCTTTTGCGAACCTTACTTTACGCCGCCATTTTGCGTCGAAAACCTTTAAAAACAGGCATAGCTGGACTAGACCAGATTGTGACTAGACTGGACTTGAATGGAAAATATGATCACAATTTCTTAAAAGTTTATGTCTCTCCGCCTCTTCTTCCAACTTTCTGACAACTTCAATTTATTCTACAGCAATTAACAATTCTTGAGTTTTGAGTTACCGTATTTTCCGCATTATAAGTCGCACTTTTTTCATAGTTTGTCCCAGGGTGCGACTTGTACTCAGATGCGATTTACACGTGAAATATGTTTTTTTTTCCTTCATTATTATCCTTTTTTTTTTTGGCTGGTGCGACTTATACTCCAGAAAATACTGTATTATTGGAGTGTGGAGTTTGAAAATTTCAAACTGGATTTCGGTTCTAAGGAGTAAACGTGATATTTGATAGCGATTACGATGAAAAAACACTCTTTTTTTAGACAATAGAATGCGATTTCCGACGTTAAATGGTCGTACTTTCTTTTTTTGTCCCACGTGGCCTTATATTTGTGACTTTTTTATTATCATTTTATAGTTTCGATACTAGTTCCCTTCACCAATCTTACTTTGCACCACCATTTTGCGTCGAAAATCTTTGAAAACAGGAGCCATAAAAAGACACAGAGGTGGATTAAATGAGGTCAAACAGGACGAGTCTGATTAAAATATCTGATCAACTGCCTTTGTAATACAGTTAATAATAATTTTAAACTGTAAAGAGACTCCTTGTAGTCTGTAATATTCTCATACATGGTCCAATCAGAGTACTGCATTCTTAATACTTCAAATACTTTTACATTATAGTGTTAAAACGCAAAATCGTAAGGAAAAAAACCCCAGCTTTTTTGTTTGTTCAGCTTTTCCTGCCACTAATTAAGAGCTGCGTTTTGGATTTTTTTGTCCAGTTTGAAGCCTAAATTATGTGATCAAATACTACAACGTGTTCCTTTTGATTGTAGGAAAGTAACTGTACTCTGAATACCGCCAAATACAGCAGTAACTCAACCAGAATAGTTACTTCCCGACATTCGTTAAGTCCACGTTTTCTATCGGAACCAGATCATTTTCAGCTGAAGTAAAAGCCCCTAAAAACTCAAAATGTGTAAGTACTCGGTGTATTTTGAATGTAGTACTTCTACGCACTCACAAACCATCAGCCAAAGTGTCAGTCTAACCACAACACGACATCAGAACCGCCGTAATCTCCCTCCGCCGCGCGCTCGTCTTTTTATATCTGTGTCTCTTTAGGTGGATTTTAACACAAACTGCGCTCGTGCTACTCCTCTCATCTTCATTTTCCTCCCGTTTCCACACCTCCTCTCCTCTCTCCTCTCCCACAATCCTTTGCTCCTCAGCCTACCTCCACCGCTCGCTCTAATAATAGCCGTAATGCGTTAGCGTGCATCCGCGGTAGTTCTGGTGTCAGTATTCTCTCCGTGTTTCCGCTTTGGTCTGTTTTATGTTTCTTTGGTGCAGGTGATGACACGAGGTCGTTATGTGCACCTGGTCCGGATGTGCTCGTTTGAAAGCTTCCGTCGTTTTGCTCCTTTTTTACCTCTTTTCTGTGCTTTTTTTTTCTATAAATCGCATTGAATATTACGTAGCAGATAGCAGACTCTACATATTTATGTTTAGTTACAGCATTTACGCACCAACCCAAAGATCAGAGGACGGATTCTCGCTCGGACCAAATTCTGTCCGAGTTGTGTCGTTACGCAAGACACTTATATACGTACGTACCAAAGACGTGTATAAAGACGTGAGTGTGACGTCACCCGCAGCGTTCGGCTCCAGTCAAATGACGCTAATCGAAGCTAGAGCTGTTATAGCGGTGAATTTGGAGCAGAGTTACATTTATGGAGTATCGTAGCAACCAAAGAGCCAATCCAGTGCGAGGTTGTTGAAAGTAAAGCCCCTTCTCGCCCGCGTCGCCGGTTCAGAACTGAGCGGGCGCTTAGCAACGCTGTCAGTCAAACAGGTTGCTAACGCTAGCGAGAGTGACCTTGGCGAAAGAAGGCGCCTGATTTGTCTGTTAACGTTTATATAATGTAATGAAGGTTGACGGAGCAGATGACTTGGCGCGGGGTCGTACGCAGTATCTTTCCAGCGGGTCGTGGGCAGCGGGGTCAGAGGCGAGGAAAGTCCATACCTGGTCGAGGAGAGCTGGGTCGGAGGCGGAGGCGCTGTGCAGGTTCAGGGAGCGGGATTTATGGAGGAATGTGCGGACGATCTGGCGCCGAGTGTTTCAGGTCCTCGCTCCCTTTGTCCTCCCCGGGTGCAGCTTGACTACGGGTGAGTTGCAGGTGTGTGTGTGTGGGAGGAGCCAGACTCTCCGCCCAGCTCCAGGCTTCGACACAGAAGAGAGGAGGAAAACAGCAGAGCAGAGTGGGATTTTGACACAGGATCATGTAGAGGGTTAATACGAACATTTAAGACCAAAATGACGAGTCTGACAGCAGCAGTTAAAGTGAATTGGAGCCAGAGTCGATGGAGCCGTACGTCACTTCCTATTTGGAACGCAGCGGCTAGTAGTTTAGCTACGTCCATTTCTATATACAGTCTATGGTATGAAATATATGTATGCAAGGGATTGAGCGTGGTCGGAAGGGAAGATGGCGCACAGTGACTTAATCAGTGGTATAATACTCCCTACAGGGAACAGACTTGAAACAAAAAACATCCATTTCTTATTTCTTGAAGGTTCCTGCCTCTTCTCCCAACTCTCTGACGACTTCAGTTTATTCTCCAGCAATTAGCAATCGTCCAAACTTCCTGGGTTTTCAGTTACCGTATTTTCCGGGTTATAAGTTGCACTTTTTTTCATAGTTTGGCCGAGGGTGCGACTTATATGTGAAATGTTTGTGTTTTTTTTCTTCATTATTATGCATTTTTTGGCTGGTGCGACTTATACTCCAGAAAATACGGCTCCTGACGGGTCGAATGTGGCGGGATGAGGAAATACTCCAGTTATATCGTACATATTTTGCATTAGTCTTGTCACAATACTAAAATGTCAAACTCGACTTCGATATTTCCAGCGTTAAATGGTCGTACTTTATTTTTTATTCCCATGTGGCCTTAAATCTGTGACTTTTTTAGTATCGATTTACAGTTTCGATAATAGTTCCTTACTTTGCGCCGCCATTTTACGTCGAAAACCTTTGAAAACAGGAGCCATTTCATCCTCATCTCACCGTAATGTGTCTGCATACCCACATCCGCTCGATACACAAGCCTAATAAGACACGTTCTATTGTAAAAACTGCATAAATGTGCGTATAATAACCTTACACAGCGACGGAACCTCACTGCTTCATTAAATATGCACCTCCATATCGGCACATCCCCTTTACACAACGTGGGACATTTTTGGGCTTTAATTCTCAGTGTTGCCGCGGTACCCAGACCTCATTATAGCGCTCAGGTAGAGATGGCAGAAGACGCGGAACAACAGAGAAAGCGAGGTGAATGTCTGCTTCCCTTTGCACACAATTAGAAAGGCACGCAGACGCTATAGAAGAGGAAGGGCTAAAGCAGGAATACACAAACACACGCACTTTAGGAAGCACCGGGAGGCTAAGAATAGAAGCTAGAGCTGTCGCGATACGGAAATTTCAACCTCTATTTCGATATTAAGGAACAGACTCGATGCTCAATGCTGATACCACGATGATAATATGATAGTGTTAAATCTTACATGCATTTTTTTTCTCTAAATGGGACTTCCGGTTAAGCAGAAATCCCGTTTTGCGGAAAGTTTTGCTGCTAAAATATGATCTAAAAGAGGATCATTTCAGTTAAATGTTCGATGTTCATGTGGACAACAAGTCAACACTGAACCGACGCTCTGGAGGCTTTAAAACGGCGCTGTGATAAAACATATAGAGCTTATTTGCTGTTAAATCAGGAGCCACGTGAGAAATAATATAACCCGAATAACGATGGCGGTAACCACGGTGACGTCCAGAATAAAGTGGATATGTTTAGACCGACGTCAAAATCATAATTAGTATTATGCAAAATCAACTTTTTGGAGGTTTCTATGCATCTTCTAAGGTTGTTCCCTCATTAAAAACATGTGTGAAGACGTTTTAAATGTCATCGCATGTTTGAGTAATCTAGAGATCTCTCCGGAGCCCTATTCGAAACCTTTTTACAGTTAGCAGTGGTTTAGACCTGGTTTAGTCCTGGTTTAGTCCTGGTTTAGACCTGGTATAGATCTGGTTCAGTTTTGTTTTAGTTCTAGTTTAGTCCTGGTTTAGTTTTGCTTTAGTCCTGGTCTACTCCTGGTTTAATCCTGGTCTAGTCCTGGTTTAGGCCTGGTTTAGTCCCAGTTTAGGCCTGGTTTAGTCCTGGTTTAGGCCTAGTTTAGTCCTGGTTTAGACCTGGTTTAGTTTTGCTTTAGTCCCGGTTTAGTGCTGGTTTAGTCCTGGTTCAGTCCCGGTTCAGTCCTGGTTTAGTCCCGGTTAAACTCTGGTTTAGTCGCAGTTTAGTCCTGTTTTAATCCTGGTTCTATCCAAGCCCAGAATTTTAGATCACTCATCATTTATACAAAAATCTAAACATATAACATGTGATCAATAATACTCCATAAACTCTGTTTAAAGCAGCACAGAGTCAGAGCTCAGAGACGCAGCTACAGCAGAATCAGACTGAAGGGGGAGCTCAGCGGGACGGAGAGGGAGGCAGGTGGCAGTCACTGAATGTCATCAAACCGCACTATGCCACACCGTAGACTCCACACATAATCCCTCCAGCAGTGAATCTATTTAGGTCTATATATATCACAGAATAATGCAGCGGGTCACAAACTGGGGTGCAGGATTCATTTTTTTGTTAACTAAACCCGGATTTTTCAGTCTTAAATGATTTTTAAATGTGCGACAAAAAACACAGACCACAGACACGAGGAGAATTGGTTAAGTGGGATATGGCAGCGAAGAGACGGTACACCACAAGCTAAAAAACGGCTTTAAAGCGTCCAAAAATCAGAGTGTTGCACTTCTACTTTCGATACAAGTCTAAACTGTGTTATTATTCGTAAAAATGTGGTACAGTTGTTCAGATAAATGTGTTTAACGCAAGAAAAGGCTGGAGATAAACGACACGGGAAGTAGAGTCGCTATCGCTAATCTGCAGCAGCTTCAGCCTGATCCTCGCTGTGTGGATGTGAACAGACACAGGTGAGGTTCTACGTACGTTTTTACTTTTTAAACAACGCTTCAAACTGGATAATAGCCTTGTTTTGTGGACTGGAGGTCACTATTTGCAGAGGACACATTCAAATGGATAATACAGACGACAACGCTGCAGTTTAACTTTACAACATAAACGCCTAATTATTTTCTGTTTCCCGAGTTTGCATCCTGCGCCTCTGCGTCCGTCACACCGTCTGCCTCTGATGTTCTGTTTTATTGGCTGTTGCCGTGGTGATGTTTTGCGGTTACGAATTTACAATATCACAGAGGCGCTCAGAGTCGCTCGGGCGTGTAAAGGAGGTAAACAAACGCCGCTGTCTGACAAAAAGTTTAAAGCCGAACACACAATGAACCTTCGCCAAAAGCCTCGGGACAGTTGTAAATGTGGACGTACAGTAGAAATATTCAGCAAAATGGACTTTTCAGAGATTTTAATCGTGTTGTGTCTCATTTACCGTCTGTTGAAGTTGTTTTTGTTTTCTTTAATCACTTTTCAGGACGCCGTTTTGCCGATCAACCGCCATTTTCACCTCCACTGGGACACGCCCACTGTGACGTTTGCACTTTGTTCTTCAATTTTATTTTCTTAATCAGTTGAATTAGCAGATTTTTTTTCCCATTTGTCATCCTACGAATATCACTGGAGCGTTCTACTGCTCAAACGCTCGGAGCTAAACCTAAAACATTTCCTGCTGGTCCGACTTACAAACCAAAATCACGATCTGAATATCCTGCGTATCTGTTTTTGTGTCATCTGGAAGCTTCTGTCAAACTGTCGATTCATAAAAGATACACAATATGTACACGCTCAGTTCTTTTTTTCTTCTTTTTTATGTGTGATGCAATTTCTGCTGATGTTTTTTGATGGAGGAAATTTGCAATTACTGTACGGAAGGAATTCAAACCTGGACAGGATTACAGAAATAATTTAGCTTTTCATATTATTATTATTATTATTACTATTATTATTTCTATATTCTTATTTTTTCTTCTACTACTTCTTCTATTTCTTCTACTACTTCTACTTCTTCTACTTCTACTACTTCTTGTTCTACTACTACTTCTACTACTTCTTCTACTGCTTCTTCTACTACTTCTTCATCTACTTCTACTTCTACTTCTACTACTTCTTCGACTACTACTTCTACTATTTCTTCTACTTCTTCTACTACTTCTACTACTTCTTGTTCTACTTCTACTACTACTTCTACTTCTTCTTCTACTTCTACTACTATTACTTCTTCTACTTCTTCTTCTTCTACTACTTCTACTACTACTTCTTCTAATATTTCTTCTACTTCTTTTACTTCTTCTCCTACTTCTTCTTCTTCTTCTTGTAACAAATGTAATCAAAGTGTAACCTGTGTAGCAGCAGATGAGATTAATACTTCAATAAAAACTTGATCACAAAAAGAAAAAAAATCTGCTACTCTCTTAATGTGATTCACATCTGTCCATAGGGGGCGCCAACATCTACATGTCTACACAGCTCCCACTGGACACCGCAGTTTTCTGACACAGAACCCAACGGACTTGTTTCTTTTTTTTAAACCGTTTTAGATGAATATTGTGATTTAGATTTAGATTATAAATACAGATCAGACACGTTAGCCGAGGTTTGGATTCATTTTAGCCACGATAATGAGCGTTACATAAACACACTGAGCGTTGACGGTGCAGTTGGCGGTGTATTTCCACTCTAATCTATAACTTAGACTCAACAAACCAGCAGTGGATTTCTACATTACGTCGTATCAATATTTCAGGAGTGACTAAAACCACGGTCCCGTTGATGTAACCGACGCCGTACGGGGACAGTCATGCATACATTTATTTACTGTACTTGTACCTCACGAATGATTCATACTCCTTCACTGTATCTGCTGTAGGAGACGTAATCCTCCCCCTGAACCTCTGATCAGACGGAGGGCCCGGTGCAGACGCAGGAAGGTCACATCTTAAGAGCTTTACAAGTACTCGCAGGTCCAATCTTGGCATTTTCTTCCCATCCGAGAGACGAGACCGAAGCAATTCAGTTTGATGAATGGAGCGGATTGGCACTTTAGAGCAGTGATCCCCAACCGTAAAGGACTGGTACTGTTCCTTTACACCACGTGTCAAACTCAAGGCCCGTGGGTCAAATGTGGCCCTCCAGATCATTTTATGTGGCCCCGGACAGGGTAAATTAAAAGGTTTGATGGTCTTAAAATGTCATTTAACCAGGACAGTTACACAGCCGTATTTTACATCTAGGCAAATTCATGTGCAATATTTGTAACTTGAATAAGTAATAAACACAGAAACGGTTAATTAAGTTAAAAAAGTAGTTAGATTTATTTTACATCTGGCCCTTTGAGAGCGGACATTTTGCTGATGTGGCCCTCGTTGAAAATGTGTTTGACGCTCCTGATTTACGCATTTGCTACCAGGACGCACAAAAACAGGCGGTTGCGATCGCATCTTCTCCGATGTAACTTTCGCCCGTCCCTCATGACACGATAATAAGCTCGTCTGTAGATATGTAATGATAATCCTGGCAGGAAATAGCCACAGAAATCCATTTGATATAACGGCGAGTTTATTATATCTGTGCTGGATCTGCTCTTGTCTCCACGACGACGAATCACGTAAAACGCATCAGACATGACGCACAAAAGTAGAGCCACGAGCGAGTGAAAATGAGCCAAAACAAGTCTTTGGCGAGCGTTTTTGCAAAGAGGAAAAGGCCAAAAGAGGAGCCAGAAGAGGAGACTACGACCTCCAAGAAAAAGAAAGATACATTTAACAGACGACACCAGGAGTCCTACGTAAAATATGAGTTTGTCGCTACAGGTGAGTCTCAAACAAAAGCGAATGAGGCGATGAAACAGTCAAAAAAACTGCTTCAACACATGGAGACTAAGCACCCGGGATTAAAAGATAAGCCTTTAAAGTTTTTTGAAAGAAACAAACGTGAACAAGAAGGAAACAAAGAAGAAACAAGCGCTGGTCCGTGAAAATAAAACTTGCGTTATCCCGGTCCGTGGTGCAAAAAAGTTTGGGGATCCTGCCGTACAGAAGTCGACATTTCGTTTAGCTCTGCACGGTTAAATAACAGACACCAGCCCACGTGTTGTATACCAAGCATTTTCACTTTATTTGTTGATAATTGTCACGATCATAGCCAGGATTAGCAACAAAACAGGATTAGCCCAAAGCCGCTCCCCGTTCGAAAACATTCCACCCGATCCTGTGTGATTCTGACAATCTCATATCACGTTTACATAGTAGTATTCAGCTTAAATATTGACGACGTTTTGCTCAAAAAAGTGCTTTAAACATTCCTGGCTTGTTCACATGGTTACTGCATTGGACAATAATGCACCAGTATGTAACATTATTGTTTGATCCTTGCGCTTGAGTAGAACCAAGAGTCACTGGTCCACGCCGTTTGAGGGAAATCCAGCAGCATTTGGGATCAAGATTTTCAAAATAAAGCGGCGGTTTAGACGTTAGCGCTGTGACGTTAGCAAGAGGATGAAAGGATAATAAAAAATAAAATAAAAAACACGAGAGAATTTGCGGCGTTGTCAAATTGTGTTTGATAATTGGGTCAAACTATCTCCAGAAAAGCAGCTCGTTTGAGACGTGAAGAGGAACGCAAAAATAAAATAAAATAAAATAAAAAACATCTACGTCTCGATTAGCCTAAATAACACATGAACAAACTCAGGCTTAGCAGCTACTTAAAGGTGCACTCTGGAACTTTTCTGATCTTTCCTTGCTTTGAATATGGCATTAAACTGGCCTATTTCCATGGAGACACGAAGTCGGTCATGTCAGATCTGTGGAAAAGCAAGAACGCTCACAGTAATAATGCGTTTTAAGAGAAATAAAACAAACGTAAAATAGATATGTTTCTCTATGCTGTGGAACATTCCAGGCAAAGCGATAACATCTCCATGGAGACGAGCAGGTTGTTTAGCTGCCACCGAAAAAGTTACAGAATGCACCTTTAATGCAGCTTTAATTAAGCGGCTAGAAGTTCGGGGATTAGTTGCGTAGCTGCTAAACCTGAATCATTCTTGATAATGTGTTGCCGGGCAGATCCAGAATGATCTCTCTTTACATTTTTTTTTTCCAAACGTGATCGTCCAATTGGATTTGTCTTTTTTTAGTGGCATTTTAAAACGAAGGAGCTCATTGGTCGGCTACGGTTAACAAATAAAATCACATTTCTCTCACGTCAGATTAACAGAGTTTAGGCTTCGCTCGTCGATTTGACAGAAATCCGCCATGTTTTTCAGTCTCACGTGACATATTTTTCCAATACGGACAGATCATACTCTGATTTACCAATGACCAGACCACATTTTCGTAAAGTATTGAAGTATTGTATAATCAAAATAATGCGTTAATTGTGCGTTAAATCCTATTAAAAAAAACAAAAACATTATAATGAAAATACTCATCTCAAATGCGGCGGGACTTCACACCTCCTCGATCAAACTGAGGATGTTTTTTACAGTGTTTGGGCATAAAACCGCCCGATGACCACGAGAGACAACAAACACGTCAGTCCGATATTGTTCAGTGTCGAGTGTGAGCCGTAACTGTTCCAAACCGTTCAGTGAGCACAAAGTCTACAGATGATTAAAACGGTGTTCGGAGACGTATAAATGTGACGTTAATATGGGCTTTGGGTCAAAATGTCCAAAAAAAAGCAAAAGAAGAAGAAGAAGTGAACGTCGTGTCGCTTGTATCAAAATGACCCCAACTGTTGTGGAAAGCTTTTCGAAATGAATGAAGTTAGAGGTTATTGCTTTTCACACTGCGAACTGGACTAGGCCTACGTAAACTCGGATTTGTGTTCAGATAATTCCATTACGCAGATGGTTAGTACAAAGCTACGACGTCCCCTAGTGTGCAACAAAAACTTTAAACCAATCGGGAGTTATGTGTCCATTTCGTGGGGCGGTGGAGGATTCAGTCAATAATCGAAAATGGTTTGTTCCTGAGTGTCGCCGTTTTGAATTAGTCTCCTGCCACAAATCAAACGGATAAAGTCACGGGGCTGATTTAATTTGTAGATGAGTTAAAGAGAGTCTGAATATCGTCTGCTAAATTAAGTTTTTGAATGTGAAATGTGGTGTTTAATGTGTAACGACCAAAGTGTGGCACAGGAATGCAGCATCAACTCAAATCCTGAGGAGTGAAGTGAGCGCGACGCAAAGGCAACAGTTTCATGCTTCAGCGCGTTTCGAAACATTAGGTTCATTTAAGTCTAGTCTAAAATCAGCTCTGTGCACTTGGTTTAAGATACTGAAATTCAGAATCTTTTTAATTGGAGTAGTTTTAACTTGTTTAGTAGTAATTGTTTATACGGAGCAGACAGTTTAACTTTCAACAGTAGGTGATTTGAAGATGGGTGCATAAATTCTTCCACTAAAATTAAACATATTATTCTGAATTTAAGTACCTGAAACAAACGCAGATCTTCCCTTTGCATTGTGGGTATAGCTGCTGTTAACTGTAGTGACTAAACATGCAAAAGCACATGTGAGACATCATGGAGTTCTCTTGGCACACTGGAAGCAGCTGAAGACACAAGTGAAACAATCCAACAGTGAGCATCAGTAAAACTGTGTACTGTGCAGAGGCTAAGGCTGAGCCACAGATCTGTGCGGGACAGAGGGATACACAGGTCTGCGTGGGACAGAGGGATGTAGAGGTCTGTGGGGGACAGAGGGATACACAGGTCTGTGGGGGACAGAGGGATGTAGAGGTCTGTGGGGGACAGAGGGATACACAGGTCTGCGTGGGACAGAGGGATGTACAGGTCTGCGTGGGACAGAGGGATGTAGAGGTCTGTGGGGGACAGAGGGATACACAGGTCTGTGGGGGACAGAGGGATGTAGAGGTCTGTGGGGGACAGAGGGATACACAGGTCTGCGTGGGACAGAGGGATGTACAGGTCTGTGGGGGACAGAGGGATACACAGGTCTGTGCGGGACAGGGATGTAGAGGTCTGCGTGGGACAGAGGGATACAGGTCTGTGGGGGACAGAGGGATGTACAGGTCTACGTGGGACAGAGGGATGTAGAGGTCTGCGTGGGACAGAGGGATACACAGGTCTGCAGGACAGAGGGATACACAGAATACTGTGGTTAGTCTGGGACTCATCTTTACCTAATAGTTGAGAGTCACAGCCTGTGTGACCCCTGACCTCTGCACAGTACTGCACATTCACACTCATTCACAAATGTGTAAACAGCAGCTCAGAATTTACACGAGGAAAATGACCTGAACTCAACAGTATAAATAAATATGGTCTGGGATTGAGTACATTTAGGAGCTTTGTGAAGTCAAACAGGAGGTAACGTGAGCTGTTTGATGTTAGTCCAAAAGACACTAATGATGCCACAGTCCAGATGAAGAGTTCTACAAGTAAAAAAGTCTCATTTGTCCTGCTCAGTTGTCAGCTCCTCAGACAGAACACAGCTCCAGGTTCTGTTCGTCCTGTAGATCCTTTGTGCCAAACATAGACTGTGTATATACAGACAGTATGTATACAGATTGTGTATATACCATAGACTGTACATATAAACGGACATAGCTAATCTCCTAGCCACTGCGTTCCAAATAGGAAGTGATGATGGGTGCACTTCCGGCTCCATTGACTCTGACTCCAATTCCAATAACTGCTGCTGTCAGAGTCCTTTATACTTCAGACTCCTTTATACTTCAGACTCCTTTATACTTCAGACTCCTTTATACTTTAGACTCCTTTACCTTCAACAGCCTCGCTCTGGATTGGCTCTTTGGTTGCTATGATACTCGCGGCTGGAATTCCTCATATGCAACTTGGCTCTAGCCCTTTTAGCTGCTAGCCTCGATGAGCTTCATTTGACTGTCTTGGGTGACTTCGCGCTCACTTAGTCCACTTCTTTACACAGCCGATGGTATATAGAGTCTGTATGTACACACTGTATACACAGACAGTACATGAACAGTCTGGTGAATGCTGCCTCGTCTCAGCTCCATTAAACGTCATGTGAGGAGTCATTGTGTGCCCTGTTCAAACTGGGCCATGGATTTGTTCTACTTTTCTTTGTGACAGTTACATTTGTGGAGCGTCCTTCTGCTGAATCCAGGTTAGCTGCATGTTGTTAAGGCCGTGCAGTCGCTGCACTGTGCTTTCCAAAGTTAGCTTTACATCTTATGTTTTATTCATATAAAGGAAAACTTTCAATGGGGCAAAGTGGCTCAGTTTTCTGGGAGCGATGCTGGAAATCCAATTTCCTTCTACTGCAGACAAAAACCATGACAGTCAAAGAATAAGATGTTTAGAGCAGCAAATGCTAGAGAAATATAAAGTATGAGTCATTCTTTTGATCACAGTAAAATGCCACAAACTGCTCAGATGATCAGAGACCATATACTGAGCAGTCACAATATCTTTTATCATAAAGGTTTGTCTTTCTGTGTGACATTCATGTTCTGCCTTTGTTTGAACTACATCATCAGATGTATAATACTCCCTACAGTAGATGCATTTCCAGACAATACTACAGTGTGTAGTGTTCATGTGTCCAGACTGATGTAAATACTCTTCTCATACTTTAGACATGCAGAGTCTACTGCACTTTTCCTCTTTACCTCTCAGATTCTTTCCACATGTCTCTGATCCACATGTGTCTCTGATCATCTCGCTGGTTGATGTTACAGAACTTTACAGTAAAAATGTTTACAGTATAATTCATGCAACAGCAGCTGTCAGTCGCAGGGATGCACCAAGACGCACTGGTGCAGATATGGAACATTCTGATCTATAAACAGGTAATAACATGACATTAGACTGGCCAATGTTGGATCTAAACACCTCGTAACAGTTTGAGTTTTTCTGTAGTTATTTAATTATAAATAGTTAATTATAAATGGTTACAAATCACATTTGAATGATTTTCTGCCATATGCTGTTTAGGTTTAAAGGAAATAAATAACATTTCCAGTCTCTGCCCTGGTATCGTTTGATATCGACAGAACAGTCTGGATCGGTGCATCCCTGGTCAGTATTGACTGTATAGTTTATGCACATGTCTGACATAGTGCACATGCACAGAAGCTCTGGTGAATCTTTCATAGTTTAAACCTCATCAGTTGTGATGTATTACGCCCCCTGGTGGTGGGCTCACACATGTCCTGCTCCTAATGGGCTTGTTCTGAACGCTCACGTTTGTCTAATGGCATCACGTTTGCTACATTTGGGCTGCTATGATTAGCTCATGCTCTGCACCTACAGGAAGTGTCAGGCTCATCTACAGTAAGGCCATGTCTCACAGAGCTGTGTGTGTGTGTGTGTGTCTGTGTGTGTATCTGTGTGTGTATCTGTGTGTATCTGTGTGTATACGTGTGTATACGTGTGTGTGGGGGTGTGTGTGTGTGTGTGTGCAGTGAGAGGAGGTAGAGTCACCAGTATTCTTCTGTACTGTACACCTGTACATTATGTAGATCATCAGGAGCCTCCCTGCTGCTCTGAGGTTGTTTAGGACGCACTGATAAAGTGGGACATTTCTCTGTTGGACAAAATGGGTCTAATGATGATTCTAACATATTTGTGTGACACAGAAAAATCCATGTTTCTGTCTACAGTTCTGCAGGTAAACGACACACTTAAAACAGCCCGTGTTTAGCAACCTCTTGATCCAGTGGACATAAAAATATCTCCATCTGCATTTGTGTTTCCAGAGACATGTGAGGAGAGTGAAATCTGAGCCTGAGCATCTGATCGGCTTCGCTCTAAAAGCAGGAAGAGAAGGGTGGAGCTCACTGGTCAAACATTAAGAATTATTGATTATTATCAACAGAACGCAGCCTGCCAGGATTTCAAATGTGGACTGAGAGAAAGACTCGTGGGTTGATACGAGGGCGGGGACGTATCGCTCATGATATTAGGTTTTTTTAATATAAATTTCAATATGAAATCCTGAATATCATGACAGCACTGCACACACACTGATCAGAGCAGCTTAAAAACCGACTGTGGAGGCGGAAAAAAAACACGATGACAAATGAATAAATAAATAAATCCAATACGTTTTGATTAACTGATGTAAAAGGATCAAAAGATTGCTATTCACAGCCTGCTCACCTCCTGCTGTATTATTTTGGAAATGGGCCGTGGGTCTTTGAAGCTTTATAAACTGTCTCACTCTCTGCCTCGCACAAAGACGTTTTATTGTCCGTTTGATCGACTTCTCTCTCGTCTGCAGCTTTTCGTCGTGCCACTGTGCCGTTTGTCTGAGCACATTCTCCGCCCTTTGAGTCTTTTCAGAAACTGTGGAGGAACTTTTATAGTGATGATTTTCTGTGGGTTATTTATGCATGAGGGAAATTACATTGAAATATTTGATTACACTGGACTCCCCGGTGGCCGTCTGAGCTCCACGCCACACTGTGATCGCTCGGTCCGTCTCTCCTAGCTGCTCTTTAAACTCCTCCTCTACTCATTTACTTGCATAGATTTGGTCTAAAACTCTTTTCTTTCGTCTAAATCCTCCTCCGCTCTCGAGTCCTTCAGCCCTGACACTATCGCCACATCTCAGCCTCACAGTCAGCTCCCGTCTCCTGATGGTGTCCTTAAACCTGCGCGTCCCCGTCTCGCCGTTTATACAGTCCACCCACTGCGCTCCTCTGTCCTCTCCAGCTCTTCTTCTCACACTCTGTCCTCGTCTTCCTCACACTTTTTCCCTGTGCTCCTCTCACCTCGTCGTCTCACGCCCGCTTTGTCCTTCTCCTTCTCTCAAACTCTTTGTCCGCATCTTCCTCACATTTGCTTTGTCCCTGCCTTTCTCTCTCACTCTCTTTGTCCCTGTCCTCCTCACTCTACCTCTTTGTCCCTGTCCTCTTCGCTCTCTCTCTTTGTCCCTGTCCTCCTCACACTCTCTCGTCCCTGTCCTCCTCTCACTCTTCCTCACTCTCTTTGTCCCTGTCCTCCTCACTCTTTGTCTCTGTCCTCCTCTCACTCTTCTTCTCTCTTTGTCCATGTCCTCCTCTCTCTCTTTGTCCCTGTCCTCCTCTCTCTCTCTCTTTGTCCCTGTCCTCCTCTCACTCTTCTCTCTTTGTCCCTGTCCTCCTCTCTCTCTTTGTCCCCGTCCTCCTCTCACTCTTCTCTCTCTTTGTCCCTGTCCTCCTCTCCCTCTTCTTCTCTCTCTTTGTCCCCGTCCTCCTCTCTCTCTCTCTTTGTCCCCGTCCTCCTCTCACTCTTCTCTCTCTTTGTCCCTGTCCTCCTCTCTCTCTCTTTGTCCCCGTCCTCCTCTCACTCTTCTCTCTCTTTGTCCCTCTTTGTGGTTGTGAGCTGCTCTGAGCGTGTCCCATGTCCCTCACATGTGGTCTGCGTGGCAGCTCTCCTCTCCGTGGATGATGAGCACAGGGAAGAAGAAGGCCTCCTGGTAGGACGGGGGGCGCTCTCTGTCCCCGTCCTGTCTGTCTGAAGTGTCCTGCTCTGTCTCGTCCTCTCTCTCCTGTCCCGTCCTCGCTCTGTCTTCCCTCGTGTGCACTTCTTCGTCCGGCTGTTCCTCCTCTTCCTCCCCCTCTCCCTCCAGGACGCCTCTGGTCTCTTCATTGTCCTGTCCCTGTCTGGAGCCGATGCCTAAAAACCCCGTGGTGCTGCCGCCGCCGCCGCCCCCTCCCTCCTCTCTGCCGCCGGCCAGTCCTCCGCCCATGCTCCTGGAGTGGAAGAGGTTCTGACGCCCGGTGCCCAGACGTCCCAAAGAGAAGCCGCTGCGGCTCAGCACCATCCGGCCCCCGGCCCCCGCGCCCCCCTGTCCCGCCGCTCGGATGCCGGCCACGGTGGCGTTGAGCAGGGCGGTGGTGCCCATGGGCGCCCTCAGCCTGGACGGCAGACTGGAGCTGGAGGTCGTCCTGCGGCAGCGCGGGCAGCTCTGCAGGAGATAGGCCGAGTTGAAAAGCACAGGTAGAGCCAGCGCGGGAGGGTGGGGGGGCTGCAGGGGGGTGGTCCCGGGGCCCGACAGAGGAGTGCTGGCTGTGGGGTTGGTGCCTGCGCTGGAGTCCAGGTCCATAAGTAGAGCCTCAGAGTAACTGGGCACCAGCTGCTGGTTACAGCGGATGTGCCACTCCAGCTCCGTCATGTCCACAGTGTTGACCCGAGAGATGGCTCTGTAGCTGTTCCCGTTCAGGCCCATCCCGATGGACACGCCCCCGGGGTGTATGCCGTTCTCAGTGTCTGCCCCGTCCCGCACCCCTCCCCCCATCCCTCCTACCCCCACAGAGTCCTCGTCCTCTCCAAACAGCTTCTCCACGTGGTAGTGCACGTAGGCCGTGCGGTACTCCGACACCACGCGCAGAGGCCACGACAGCAGGAAGGCAGAGGCCAACCAGAACAGCCTGTGCCGAGAGAACCAGGGCGGGTGAGTCGGGTCCGGGAACGCCAGGATGTGCTCCCGGAAGTCCACGTTCTTCAGGTGCATCCCCTCCCGTGCCTCCATGTAGTCGTCCAAACCCTCGTTCTCTCCAAAGAAGCGCGCTCGCTGAACAAACACAACATTATGAATATTATAGTTTTGAGGATAAATGACTCATTTAAACTCACCTGAGTGAGGTAGGCCGCTTCAGCGCGGGCACTGGAGAAGCTACACGAGCACAAACACAGTTAATGTTCCACATTAGTACACCACATGTGTCCTTGTGTAGTGCGCCCCCTGCTGGTCTGACCTGAAACACTTGGTGAAGCGCAGGCGCACGGCCGGGTGCAGGGGCAGGTCCAGCAGCTCTTTGGACACGTCTTTCACGCCGTAGCGAGCGTAGTCGAACTCCGAGCTGGAGGCGTGAGTGTTGACGCGCTCATGGTACACCTGAGGCACACAGTACACACAGTACACACAGTACACACAGTACTGTTAAAACCATGTACAGAGTAATGTGGGTATGAGAAAACAACTTCTAAATGCATAAGGTCTAAAGAGAATGGTATTTTCTTACTGCGCACAGCTGTTTGCCCCGTAATACTGCACTATGGGAGAAATTAAAACATGCACGGCACGTATTATTACAGCATGCAAAATGATAAATGGAGCAGATACAGAGCAGAGACGGTCGTGCACACGAGTTCACGTGTTTGAGTCTCACCTGTGTGGTTGTGTAAGCGTCTCCGTTGCGATATCGCGTCACTTGTCTGGTTCTACGCACATAGTGATAACTAATGGCCTTCCACCAAATACACGGAGTGGCCTGCTGGAGGCGCTGCACTCGCTCGTACACCTCCTGCAGGGGGAAAGGGTCAAAGGTTTAGGATTATTTAACTTTACAGTAGAAAAATCAAAGCCAAGCTCTCGGTGTTTGGACGATGCTAAATGGCTTGAACAAAGTATTCAAATATTCATTTCATTATAATTAAGCACAGTCTGTTCCCTTGGGCCTTATGAATAAAGTCAAATAAATGTGGAGGTGGAGCGGCCTGTAAAGTGAAGAATTCTGGGAAAAGCTCATAATGAGCAAAGACAGACAGCCTGAGGTCAGGCATTCATTACAGAAACTCAAACACCAGCAGAAACACACATTAAGAGCACCCCCTGCTGTTGGAACACTTAAATGAGCTCCATGAAAAGTGATTCTTGAACATAACAAACGTCTCTGGATGCTTAGAACCACAGTCCATCTCTCCGAGCCTTTGATCAGTTTAGTGTTGTACCTGAAACTCTGCGTGGGCGAGCATGGCGGTCTTGGAGAAGCAGTGCCAGCACTCGACCAGGTAGACGACGTAGAGCATGGCGAGGAAGGCCAGAGGGATGTACACATAACCACTGGAGCAGGGGCTCTCCAGGTGCACCATGTCGCTGTAGTAAGCAGCGGCGGCAGGATCATCGTCGCCCCCCAGAGGCAGAGACGGGCCCAGCACCGGCACACGACACAGGGCGCACCAGGCCAGCGTGGCAAAGCAGCCGTACATGAGCAGGGTGAGGAGCAGGCACTTCCAATGGGACTCTCTGCACAGAGACGAGGCCAGGGACTGCTGCTGGGGCCTCTGCTGCAGGGACAGAGCGAGACAGGAGTCAGGCACAAGGTCACGGGACAAGGACGGTCACCTGGTCTTTTGTTCTTTTACTTTTAGATTTTTTCAGACCACGGTTTGTTTAATTTCAAGCCTGATCATACGGAAACATGCCCACGGGACTATACACCGGGACGAGGGGACCTTTTTACTCTCACACACCTGGGAAACTGTCCTGAAGAAAAAAACGGTTTAAATGAGATGATCGGACACGTCACAGCAACATCATGTGACCACAGTGAGGCGTCCAAACAGTCAGGCATGAAAACAAACTGAACCTTTGTCTGGAAACATAATCTATTTAAATAAAAAATAAAATAAATGCAATGATACAGGGTTTAGGATGTGGATTTAGAAGGTAACTGCCGCAAATAAACGTGTATTCTCAAACATGAAAGCTTTTTATACACTTTTTTATACACTTATTCAATGCAGTGGTCTTATTAAAGCTGAACTCTCCCTTTCCCTCTAAAGTTACACCAGTATTTTTGAAGTTGGTGAATGTCATAACTCCATTTATGTCAAATACAATATGTGAACTCTCTTTCCTGGCTCTGCCCCTGCTGACTTTGAACCACATAAACCGTTTGTTAAGCCAGTGTGCGGTGGTCCGTGTAGTTTGAGGTCTGCAGCAGAGGAAAGCGTTTCTCCGTCCACAGCTACAGCTAAAGCTCCTAAGTGCCACTAATCTTACACACACGCTGGGTTTCTACGCTTTTAGGGGACATTACGCTGGCATTTATTCACTTCCTGGAGTCTGGGCTTTACCTTAAACAGTCGCTGCTCGTCTAACGTTAACCATAACCCTGATGTGAACTTAAATTAACCACTATCTTGACTTTTAACTGTTGATCTGATGTTAAAGCATTCACGCAGGGTGCTAACGTTTGTCCCATTAAAAAGAGGCACAAGTCTGGTCCCTATAATGTGTAGCATGTCAAGATATCAAATAAAAATGTTCAGATTATTCACGATAAATGACACCATAAACAAAACAACAGCGAGATCCTTAAATTCGCTTTGATTCACTTTAATAAAGCACCATTCTGTGACCAGCTTCATGAAACCACATTATCTGTAAAGTAAAGTAAACGTGACTTAAAACAGACAAAGACATACACTTTTGTTCTTATTACACATCGTGATCTAAATATTCATAATCATCGATGAAATGAAAGATCTTGACATCTCCAGTGTATATCCGTGAGTTCTTTTGTTTACCAGATCATTCAAATGGTTAAATGATCCTCAGATGTTGCTTCAAACAGGACGCTGAGGCCCATGAACACAGGCCCGAGTCCTCATAATGTAACAGATACGCCCCACACACACATGAGGTGTGCCTAAGTGCACCGGGCTCACTCCACTACATCATATTAGAGCTCTCAGACTCAGCAGCAGCAGAGACAGACGCCGCCTCTGTCTCTACTCAACCAACAAGAGCCTGTGTCAATAATTTACAACACGGCAGGATTCTTCTGGACTGTTCTACAGCGAGGAGGTCACAGTCAAAGCCAGAAGCAAAGAGCGACTCAAACTCCATCTGGTCAAGTGCAAACGAGAAAGAAAAACAACACAACGCCAACATGTGAAAAGAGGGACGTTTATCTGTACAGAACTATTTATATTCAAAGTGATTCAAAGAATAAGACATTAACATCACAACACAAACAAAACAGAAATAATCAGGATAAAACTGGAGGAAAACGCTGAATAAACAGCAGCTAAACAGAACCGTTTGAGTCTGGGTTTAAATATTGTCAAAGTCGAGGCCACGTCTCACGGGACTAAACCAGGACTAAACCAGGACAAAACATGGGCTAAACCAGGACAAAACTAGGACTAAACCAGGACTAAACCAGGACTAAATCAGGACTAAACCAGGACTAAACCAGGACTAAACCATGGGCTGAACCAGGACTAAACCAGGAAAAACATTGGGTAAAATGGGACTAAACCAGGACAAAACATTGGCTAAAACAGGACTAAATCAGGACTAAACCAGGATTAAACCAGGATTAAACCAGGATTAAACCAGGACTAAACATGGGCTAAACCAGGAAAAACATTGGGTAAAATGGGACTAAATCAGGACTAAACATTGGCTAAACCAGGACTAAACCAAGACTAAACCAGGACCATCAGGTGGGTCCCTTACGTCCTCCTCATGTGAGATGGTTCTTGTGGCTCATGTGGGAGATGTTCTTTGGTGCTGGTCCATGGAGAGACTTGTTCACACAGAGCTGCTTTAAAGTCTCTGAGTTCATTTATAGCGTGTTGTGTTTCAGCCGTGTGGTCGTCTTCGGGCATTTTGCAGGACAGAAACGCTGCACACAATAAACTTACACTTAGGTTTGAGTGTGTGGGATTCTTTTGCTGCTTGTTTTTCGTCAGGTTACTCTCATTCACCCGCCTCATGTGCGATGTCTGCTGCTTTTTAAATGTCCGTGTGAAACAACTGTGTGAGAAATACACAGATCACACTGAAGTGGAGCAGGTCATCACTTTTAAAATCAGGATTTCAATTATTGCTCTGTTCAAAAATGAAATTAACAGCTACTGAAAATGATGTGTGAACTTTGGGAAAGGTTCATTCTGTCTTGGACGAGCAGCGAAAGGTCTTCACTCTTACAACGATTTGTCCAGTTGAGAGATTTAAACTTCGTCTTTATCTATGAAATAACAGTTGTTTTTGACAGACAGGACGAGGAGCGGAAACATGTAAAGCAGGTAAACAAAACTCACCTGAGATCACACGACAACAGAGCATTTTTATGACAAAATCGAGTTCAAAACACATTTTACAGAGGATTCAGACACAAGAATGAAAGCTCTGTGCAAGAGGACTTCAATTGTGAACTAAACTTGTAATCGAACAATCGTTATCTGGAATATACAGACTCCAAAAACACCATGTCCTGAGAGAAAAAACATTATTTGTCTGTAATTCTCCTCCATCAGTGTCCATGTTCTCAACCAGCAGCTTTATCTGGTCTAATGTGCTGTTATTCATTCTCTTTTGGCCTCTAACAACTCATTTATTAATAAAAAATACAAAAATCGATTAGCACAATTATCATTCGATGCAGCTCTAACGTTGATTATGTAGATTTCCAACTTTGAGCAGAACAAACACGACTTTATAAACAGAGAAAGAAGAGAAAGAGAGAGAGAAAATGCAGTAAAGACTGACTCTCTAAGCTGATGACAAAAGTGTTGGCTGACACTGATGTCCTCTGTCTCGCCTCCAGTGGGCCTGTCCTGTCAGCAGATACCCCCCCCCCTCCCTTTGCCTCCTCTCTCTCCTCTCTCTCCTCCTCCTCTCTCCTTCTGCAGCCTCCCTCCTCCCTCTCTCTCTCCTTTCTCTCCCGTCTTTCCCGTCCGCTGCAGTTGTAATTCTGTCCGCGAGTATAAAGAGCAGAGAGTGACACGCGCCCCTGTCCCTTTTCACTACAGACGGGCACAAAAGTCAGACGTAGTGAAGCGTCGGCCGTACGTCATCCTCCGTCCTATTTCATTTCACGTCTGTTTTGTTTATGTGCAGAAAATTCATATCATGTCACTTTTTCACTCCGGAGGCTGAAGTCTGCGTGTGAATTATATCTCCATAATCCAGCAGAGAGAAAGGTGCAGTGAACACTTTATTTTCTGTGATTCAATGGGAAAATTTGTTTCTATATGATGAGAATTTAGATTTTAAACTCGTATATAATTCTGAGGTGTGTATTTTAAAGGATATGTTTTCGTCGAGCTGAAAACAAAGATATTTCATTCATTTATTTCAATCAGTGTAAAATTTAGTGTAACCAGATTTATAGCTATAGTTTTTTTTTGTTTTTTTTAATCATATACATATAATACATCATATACGTTTTATTTATATTTAATGATCATTTAAGATTTTTGAGGGAATTTTACATTTTTAGACTTTGCCTGAGCAGCAGAGGGAGCACAAACAAAACAGCATCATCTGTATATAAATGTATGAGGCTTTCTCTTAAACGGCAACCAATGAAATTAATAAATACCGTAAAAAGTAGCGGGCCCAAAATGGAGCCTTGGGGCACTCCATCGCCTACAGTAAAATAATTAGATTTAAACTCACCGTCTACTACTTCCTGTGTTCTGTTTCAAAGATAATTTTGGAACTAATCACATGTAGTATTGTCAAATCCAAAATGATTCAGACGCTTCAGGACGACTCCATGATCCACTGAATCAAAAACTTTCGTTAAATCAAGAAACAGAGCGACACAATCGAGTTTGTCGTCAACGGCTGTGAAAATGTCAGTTCTCTGCCCTTTTCTGAAACCTGATTAACTTCAAAAGAGACAAATTGTACCTTAATTTGCAACTAACTTTTCTAAAACTCTTGCAAGTAAAAGTCATTTAAATATTGTCCGGAAATTATTTAGATTTTTTGTTGTCCCATCTTGATGTTCAGGCCGTTTTCCATTATCCTGGTATGAATATTCTTGTTAAATTAAATATGGGGCAGTTGATAATAGACGTTTTGAATCAAGGCCATTGAAAAAGGTCCTTCAAAGTTTCACTCTTTTTCCCAAATTTAATATTACAGTTAATATTTATATCTCCCTTTATTAGGACCGTGTAGTTTTCCAGTTTAAAAAGCATCGTGAACAGATCATTAAGAGGATTTTTTGGTGCTGAATTTACATTTAGAACATTTAGGCTTTGAGCAGAAGAATAAAAAGTCCACAGATGGTGATTTTTAACATAAACGTCAACGATAAACTTTGCACATTTTTAAACAGACACTTCAGTACTTTTACTTGAATAGATTTTTCATGTGATGCTTTTACTTTTCCTTCACTACTTCTTCCACCACTGCACTTTTTTAATAAAGGATAATAAAAATCACAAAAAAACGTCTATTTATTTCTATGACATGACCCAGGACTATCTCTGACCGTGTTACAAACGCAGCTCGTTTACTCGTTTACTCGTTTACTCGTCATCTCCGAGGCGTTTCCAGGAGCGGACGGCCTCTGGGGGGAGCACGTTCATTCAGCGCAATCTCTTTTCCCAAATGTTGTCCCTGCTCGAACTTTTCTCTGAATCAATGGAGCCAAAAAGAGAAGCAGAAACAATAAAAAGCTCCACTGTGTACGAGTGTGAAACGGCTGAGTCGCCTCCAGCCCCGATCTGCCATAAGTGACTCATTCCTCTCGCACAAATGGACCATTAGAACAGAGGGTGGCTTTGCTGCTCCGGGCGCGGTTTAGATCAACATATTCTCAAACAAAAATAAAGCGGAGGAATATACACGCCGAGTTATTTTAGGAGCGTTTTGTGATTCACCTGGACTGGGTTGTGTGGGGACGAGTGCAGCTCAGACATGATCACACATAACACTGACCACATGACGAGTCCTTTTCACAACTTGAAGTGCGTACGTAAATATAGATGGTAAACGATAATATTGAAACCAAAAAACAACAATTATCCACAAAAATGTGTTCTAAATGTGCAATATTAAAAAAAAAAAACATATTACGCTGTTTTCTGATCTGTTCTAATGTCGTTTCCTCGTCACAAACAGACCTGGAGTTGTGTTTTGTTTCATTCACGCATGTTTAAAGCTTCTCCTCAAGCTGAAAACGCTCTGCTCCACCTTGTGATGTCATCGTGTGGTGATACAGGAAGTGCTTCAGTGTGTTTTTAAACTCCACGCACCTTCATTTCTAGAATCAGTTGGATCATTTCAGCCTGGGAAATGCAAATCTCTACTGAGCTAAACGTAAAATGCGGCTGATAACTTGAAAACTACCACTTGATGACATCACAAGGTGTAACGGAGCATTTTGAAGTTTGGAGATGTTACAGACGAATAATAAAGTGTGACTCAAACATGTGTGAATGAAACAAAACACAACTCTGGTATGTTTTTGAGGAGGTAACGGTGTTAGAACATGGATTAAACACACTAGAGTACATTTTGTGTAACGTGGGACCTTTAAAAAACACGAGCTGCAATAAATAAACAGAATGAAACACTTAATTAGATTGTATAGTTTTAGTTCATAATTCAACCCCGTATAGCTCAAATCTGATCATGTTGCAGAAAAAAAAGTGATCAAAAATTCCCTCTAGTATAAAGAACAATGTACATCCCACCATCTGTCGCACACTGAACAATGAGCCGAGTGTTAACAGTGACAGGAGCACCACAATATACAATGGAACAGAAATCACTATTTGAGTTGGCGTAAAGATCAAATCACAAACGCTGCGATATTTACATCACAGAATGTCCTCTGCAAAGAACAAAATGTCCAGTTTTATATAGAAACATCTACCTGTAGTAAAATTGGAACAAGTGTTGCATTTTGTTACTTAAGTTGATTTTTTCATGTGATACTTTTTACTTTTACTTGCGTATTTTTTGCTCTGGTATCTGTGCTTTTACTTAAGAAGAAGTATTAAAGTACCTGTTTAAAAATGTTAAGTATTTATTGCATATTTTGACTTTAATAAAGCTTCAAATGTGGTGATTTTGAGAAAGATTTGAGCTGAATTTTGTTCAACAGAAACAAATGAGTTGATATTTTTTTACAGTTTTAATTTGTATATTTTAGTTTTGCTCAAATTATGAACATGTTAAAAATAAAACCTCGGCCTTTTCAGCAGGTCTCAAAACTATAATAAAAATACTTTTCAGTCCTGTTCAAAAATGTAGTAGAGTAGAAAGTACAGATACTGCTCTCAGATGTAGTGAAGTAAAAGTAAAAAGTATACGCTGTAAAATGTACTCAAGTCAACTACAGATACGTGAAATTTAAACTTAAGTAGCTCTACAGACATGTTCATATATAAACTGATAAACTAAAACAAGAATTTCATATCTTCTCTTCTCAAATTTTAATGCTCCTGGAGTTGTTTACACAGTCCTGAACAGAATCTTACCACGAGGCCTCTCTGTCCCACAGAGGAGTCGGCTCTGGCCCTGCAATCTTCAACTCTATCTGCAAATGGATGTGCATTAGTCCTGCACACATCTGCAGCTGCCTGCCCTGGTTTAGCCCTGGTTTAGCCCTGGTTTAGCCCTGGTTTAGCCCTGGTTTAGCCCTGGTTTAGCCCTGGTTTAGCCCTGGTTTAGCCCTGGTTTAGCCCTGGTTTAGCCCTGGTTTAGCCCTGGTTTAGCCCTGGTTTAGCCCTGGTTTAGCCCTGGTTTAGCCCTGGTTTAGCCCTCCTTTAGCCCTCCTTTAGCCCTCCTTTCGCCCTCCTTTAGTCCACCTTTAGTCCACCTTTAGTCCACCTTTAGTCCTGGTTCAGTCCTGGTTCAGTCCAGGTTTAGTCCAGGTTTAGTCCAGGTTTAGTCCAGGTTTAGTCCAGGTTTAGTCCAGGTTTAGTCCTGGTTCAGTCCAGGTTTAGTCCAGGTTTAGTCCAGGTTTAGTCCTGGTTTAGTCCTGGTTTAGTCCATGGAAGTGGATTTCTTCTTCACTGTTATTCTCCTTGAAGTTTCTCTTTTTCCCACTGAGTTTTTGGATTTTTTCCTTTGCCGAGGAGCAGGGTCTAAGGACAGGGGGCGCTCTGGGACATTTGCTCGTTTTCTGTTGATCTGCTTGTCTGTTATTGACCACTTTGTTTCATTGTCGATTTTCTAACTTTCTGTTGGTTAAATCATTTCTCATGTTCAGATCTAAGAGCCGACTGACTGCTGTTGTGATTTTGAGCTTTGCAAAAATAAATTGAATGAACTTTTTAAAGATATATATCACTGATCTGTCCCACATTTCAAATTACAAACATAAAAACAGAAAGCACATCCCTGCTTCTTGTTGCATCATGTGACACAAATTCACCAGATCAACCCTTCTGTCAACTCATCGCATTGTAACTTCAAAAACAGCCAGTTTAAAGTCTCCAAAATGGTCGACAAAGCTTAAATAAAGGGCTGGGAGCACTGAGTGTGGCGTCATGATGCAACGCAAACTTAGTCCATCTGAGAAACTGCTGACGTCCAGATTTCAACCGCAGCTGTGTCTTAGGTTTACAGAGGAAGAGGAGGATGCCAGAGGTCAGAGGAAGACCACCAGACTGATCAGAGACGATACTCTATAGCACAGGGGTGTTCATTACGTCGATCGTGATCTACAAGTCGATCGCGATGGCATTTTGAGTAGATCACGTCCCGTCATCCATCCAGTCACATGACTAATATACAGGACAGTCAGATTACACCTGACCCTGGTCACATGGGCGCTGCATAAACAAGCGTGAGTTAGTTTAACCCTATAGCGTCGGATCCTATCGTCGCTGATACAGCGGGTTGCGTACTTTCCAGCAGCGTAACTCCGCCCAGTCGTGCTCTCATGTAAATTCAAACGGCGTCTCAAAGCGGAGACATGGGGCTATCTAAATATTTTACCGTCATTACGGTAATCTGCCTCTGTAAAAGTAGCTCACATACTGAAAAAGTCTGAGCACCTCTGCTATAGCACATGTTCAAGGCCCGGGGGCCAAATGCGGCCCGCCATGTCATTTTATGTGGCCCGTGAGAAGATAAATTAATGCTTGACTGTCATTTTTAAATAAGTCTAAACTGCTTTAATGTGTGCACTGACAATAAACTAATGAGATTATTTGCAAATAATCATCCCAAATTGTTCAGGAAGAGGAAAACTGTCGGCGTGGAAGGCAGTTTCAAGAAAGACGCTAAAGGTGAATACAAGTTTGTGCTTTAAGGAGAAAATCTGTATGTTTTTTGTGTTATGAGGCGCGGTCGGTCCAATCAAACGACATTTTGACACCAAACATGGAGCTAAGTATGCACAAGTCAGCCTTCAAGAAAAACAACAAACTGTCCAATAATTAAAAGTCTGTTTTTTAAGCAGAGCTGAAGGTTCTGACCAGATACACACTTTTAAAAATGTCAGTTTATCAGGAAATACACAGTTACACAGACACATAATATTTACAACTTTAATAACTAATAAATACAGAAACAGTTATTTAACAAGTTTAAAAGTCGTTATATTTATTTTACTTGACATTTGTTTACATTTAGTGACATTTATCCTGTCGCACAGTCACATCTGGCCCTTGATGGCGGCCATTTTGCTGATGTGGCCCTCGGTGAAAATGAGTTTGATGCCTCTGCTCTATCGCTTTTCACTGTCGATATTTCTTAAAGGGGATTTTCGTGGCCGTTTTGATGCTGTTTTTGTCAAATATAGGAAGAAGAAACAGGGTATTCCACATTAGTTCAGTTCAGTTCTATTGTATTTGATCTTATTTAAAAGATGCAGCGTTTCGATATTGAAAAATTTGCTGGATCGAACGTCGGCGCCCAGATATCGGCTCATCGATATCCCGTTTAGACATATAATCTGATGTAATAAGACTATTTACTGGTCATAATCGGCCCAGAAAGTCTCATAATGTTTGAACTTTGATTTACACAAAGTTGTTCTGTGAAATAAGTAACAGCTACAGAACACATTTGGAGCAGTTTTATGTTATTTTGTTTAAATAAATGTTGTTTTCGTTCTAAACTGGTATTGGTTGACATCAGGTATTGACAGATTCTTAAAACTATAATATTGAAATCGGTATCGAAGCTGAAAAGGCTGGATCGGTGCCTCAAAAATCTTATTAGTGTGTTTCAGATTCCAGATGGAGGCGTAAGAGCCAGTTTTTCCTGTTGATAACACTGTACTTTGTCATGAAATATCCAAAAAATAAACTCACAAATGTTGAACTTGATCATTTCTATTTGTGACTAGACCCAAGACAAAAACGTTCAAACTATTTTATTTTAACATCCTTAATCTGTCTTAAATTTTATTGATCTATAACAGGGGCGTCAAACACATTTTCACCAAGAGCCACATCAACAAAATGGCTGCTCTGGTCGAATGTAAAATAAATAACTACTTTTTTAACTTGTTAATTAACTGTTTCTATATTTATTACTTATTCAAGTTACAAATATTGCATATGGATTTGCCTAGATATAAAAATATGGCTGTGTAACTGCGTATCTCCTGCTAAAACAATATTTTAAGACCATCAAACCTTTTCATTTACCCTGTCGAGGGCCATATAAAATGATGCAGAGGGCCACATTTGACCCGCGGGCCTTGAGTTTGACACATGTGATCTATAGAATGTTGTGATGTCATTTGAAACAGAGCAATAAAATGCAAATAATAGAAGCACCAAATAATAAGGTTCATTTTATTTTCTCCTTCAGTTATCTAGAAGTGCTCCATGAAATCAAAAGTCGTCTGAACTACGTCGTAAAAGCCAAAGTTAAATCTCAACTGGACAAAAAGTTGTAGAAGTGAAGATGTTTCTCTGCTCGTCCAAGACTCTTCTTCAGTTCTGGTCAGATTACTGCTGGACACTGCCTTAAATCTATCTGAAGGGAGGAGCTAACTACACTGATGTTTACACTTTCAGCCTTAATGGGCCTACTGGCTAGCTCTATTGTCCCCTTTGTTGTCTTTGTTTGCTTTGGGTCTGAGGATGGGGTTATACATGATATAAGGCAGTGTCCAGCAGTAATCTGACCAGAACTGATGAAGCGACCTGGATAATCCTCCCACTTTTTGTCCAGTTGACAGATTTTACTTTTGGCTTTTATGATGGATCAGACGTGGACGACTGAAGATCACACAAACATCTGTACTACGTCTTTAACTTCCATCTACACGTCACTTTCAGTTCTTAAAGTTCTGCTGTGGGGAGCTACATTATCATTAATATTATGGTTCTCTTGAGTTCAGGAAAACATCTTTTACTCCTTTACGTCGCAAAAGAAGATGATAAAATGAAGTGATTAGCGGCAGACATTATTTTAAAATATACTGATAATATTGTAGATGTTTTTTTTTTTTAAATGTGTCAAATTTGAATATCAACTGTATCTAAAAATAAATAAATAAATGAATGAATAAATAAATAAATAAATGCTGTAATTAATATGCGGGAAAAACATCGGATGATTTTTTAACATTTTTTATTAATTTTTTTAATGTATTAAGATCCCAGATTAGAATAAAATGATATTTCTGCACTTGTGGAGAATTTAACATTTGACTGATAACACAATAAATCACAACCAATACATTTAGACATAATTTAGCACATTTCTGTTGGATTGTCATAATATTGTTGCAAGGGAGCGGGCCATTAGCAACGCCGTCAATCAAACCTGCTGCTAACGCTAGCGGGTGCGACCTCAGGGAACGACGGCACCTGATTTGTGCGTTTTTAATGTTCGTATCTTGACTTACAGACACAATAGTGAAATAAAAACACAGGGATCATGTAGAGGGTTAATACGAACATGTTGAAAGGCGTTTTGTTATACGTGACACATACAGAGGCAACTTCCTGCTAGAAACAGTTCAGGTTTCACTCATGGTTACAAATCAGGTAAGGCTTTTCTCTCCAAACCACCGAGTATTTAGGCTGGGGGCACAGGATACTCCACACAGCTGTGACTTTACTCTGAATATCCCCGTCTTTCTTTCCCTTGGGACCTATTGAAATGTCAAACACTAATTATATAACAGAACGGCGCTTATTCCAGTTCATTTTCTCTGTCACAATCGAATGAGCCCTTTAATGAGTGAAAGGGAGCTCGGTAAAGTGAGATTATGGGATTTCATTAAGAGACCTGCTTTTGACGGACTCACAGTTGGAGCAGCAAAAATTGTTCGATTCACAGCAGAATTGTACTTTTTTTAAATGATTTTTGGGAAGTATAAAAACAAACGAATAAACTAGCCTATTTTCTGGAGTATAAGTCGCGCTGGAGTATAAGTCACAGCCAAAAAAAAAGTAGAATAATGAAGAAAAAACATACTTCACGTATAAAATCGCATCTGAGTATAAGTCGCACCAGCCAAAAAATGCAAAATAATGAAGAAAAAAAACAATCCAAACTGTGAAAAAAGTGCAACATAAAGTCCGGAAAATATGGTAATAATAATAATGCCAGTTAATACAATGACTGTGGAGGTTTTACATGTTTTTTCGGCTGTAAAAATCATTCAGATCGGAGCAAATGACACCGAGAGACGCAGCAAAGTCTGGAGAGTGAAATGAGACTCGGTTTGACTCAGAATGACTTGGGCGGTTATGGTATGAGCTGGATGAAATGGAAGTAAAAAAAAAAAAAGCAGCTGGTCCCATCGTACTCTCACAGCTCGTCTCCAGAGCGGCACGTTTCTAAATGGCCTCATCAAAGGAAAGTTGTATTGCACGTCGCCCATTTGCTCAAAGTCACGCAAGGAGAGAATCTAAAGAGCCGATTATGGCGGCTGTAGAGGAGCAGAGGAGGAGGCGTGAGGACAGTTGTGATCCTGGTCTGAACGGCAAATAGATGGGAATGAAATAGGTCTGGGTAAATTTAGACAGTAGAGTGTGATTTTCAGTATTAAATTGTAGTATTTTCTTTTCTGTTCCACAGGGTGTAAACTTGTTCTGACACAGCTCAACTTCATTCTTAAGATCATCAGGAAACGTTCATTTCTATCCTGCGAATGTGGTGTTTTTAGTATTGATACCTGCTCAAATAGAATCTAGTTCTGATACTAGTTTTAGTATCAGTTAGTATCTGATTTTTGATATTTCTGACGACGGGGAAGAATTGTGTCAGGAAGGGCATCCTACATAATACCTTTGACTGACTTAGCTGATATTTGAATACAATAAGTATTTTAGACTAAGCAGCAAAAGCATCTGTACTAAACATAGGTAGGCTAAGCTAACTGACTAGAACAAGGCTAACTGAGTAGCACAAGGCTAACTCACTGGAACAAGGCTAACTGACTATCACAAGGCTAACTGACTCGAACAAGGCTAACCAATTGGAACAAGGCTAACCGACTGGAACAAGGCTAACCGACTGGAACAAGGCTAACCGACTCAAACAAGGCTAACCAATTGGAACAAGGCTAAACGACAGAAAACAAGGCTAACTCACTGGAATAAAGCAAACTGACAGGAACAAAGCTAACAGAACAGAACAAGGCTAACTCATTGGGACAAAGCTAACTGGGTAGAACAATTCTAACTCACTGGAACAAGGCTAACTGAGTAGACTATGGGTAACTGACTGGCGCTAAAAGCTAACTGGAACAGGGCTAACTGACTGGAATAAAGCTAACTGGGTAGAACGTGGCTAACTAACTGGAACAAGAAACAGCTGGTAAGCGAAAGAACTTTGGGCCGCTCTCTCCGTGTAGATGGAAAACTTTAACAAGTATGAAACAGACACTGACAACTGTACTTGTGTTTCTCAATATAACTTTGTATTAGAACTAGTACTACACTACAATAATAATAAAACATCCACAGTGTAATACAGCGGTGGACAGGTCGTCTCATAATCAGAAGGGAGTCTCCTGTTGCCGTTTCCTTGGGCAGGGTGGTCCTCGAGGTCGTTGGCGCAGATTGGCAGCCATGTTTTCACCAGTCAAGTAAATTAATCACGTCTTTCATGCTTAAATTGCTTTTCACCAAGGCTGTGTCTACTGGGGGACGAGAGCCGTGTCTGAGAAAAGCGATAAGAACTGGACTTGCGACATGAGTACAGCTAATTTTGAAATGGTGGAAGTAGTTCAATACTCCTACACTGAAAATGTGGGAGGAAGAAGATGTGCTTCAGACTGTGCTGCGTGAAATGTTGGGGAGGGTCAAAGGAACAGGCCAAGTAGTGACTGAGCAGTGGGATATAGATTTTGTTTGCAAATGCCTCCAACTGTCTAAATGTGTAAGTGTCTATAAGTGTCCGCCCCTCAGTTTTTTTTGTTCGACTTACTCTGGAATTTGCCGTGGGCGCCGCCATTGTCATTTGGGTTGTATTATTTTGTACGGAGCTTCTTATTTGGACAGCGAATAAAAGCTTCGCGGAGAATCGGTGCAGTGTTGACTTGTTCTTGCGCGTAACCATTGAACATTTGACACAAATCAACCTACTTTATATAATATTCTAGCACCGAAACACCAAAACCGAAGCGCTACTACAAAGAAAGCGCGGTTTAGTTGCATTTATGTGAAAAGTGGGCGAGGCAGAATAAGGTCAGTTCCATCTTTGTCTTCAAATTGTGAAAAATCTTGCATACTTTTTAAAATTAACAATATATATCCTGTTGTTTTTGCAGTAAAAATCAGTTTTTGTTAAAAAAAACAACAAAAAAACAAAACAGGATAAGGTACAAGATCCAGTTTAAAGTGTAGTTCTTAGGATATGACTGTGGTAAAATGGTAACTGGTCACGCTTTTATATTGCTCTTTTCTGCTGGGTTAAATGTCTTGCCCAAGGACACAACAACAGCCCTGCCAACCTGTGGATCAATGGATCTGACAGCTCAAGCAAAGATGTTTACGTCAAGAGCGGGATTCGAACCGCCAATCTTCGAATCAAAAGGACAAACGCTCTACCTGCTGCACCTTCGCTCTCCATCATTACAGTGAAGTCGAATATTTTCTTGAACAAACCTCAATTATTCAGTATTTGTTTGGAAAGTCACATCGCGGGGCCGTGATACATTTTCCAGACCGTGTTTCTTATTAACGTCTGCTGTCGGGCCGAGAGAAAAGAAAGAAAAATGTCCCGGTCTGCCCATCCGTCTCTCCAATCACACGTTTGTTCACCTGCACCTGTGTCTCTCTGCAAACGGCTCTTCGTGTCATTACAGGAAATGTGTTTTGCTTTCCTCACGGTTGCTTATAAGACTCGGATGACTAGGTGTGCCTGGAGTGTCTATAATTAGCCCTCGGAGCATGTGGGAGGCAAATGAAGTGAGTGAATTGTAGACGCCGTTCGTTTTCTATGGCAGGTATCTATTAGCCCTGTCGCCGCAATTATCCGGTTCAGTTTTTTCTCAGTTCACTTGGAATGGGAAATACCTCGGTAAACATTTACGTGGGCGAATTTGTGTTTACTCAACGGCAAAATTAAGGTTGTTGGGAATTAACGCCTTACGAAGCCACTTTACGCTGGTGTAAAGTGTCACCGGGTTGTTTTTGGAAAGACTGGAATCAGCGGTTAGAAACTGACACCGGCCTCGTGGGAGAGAAGATACTGAAATCAACCAGATATGAGGGTGTAGCCAACGTGACGGAGCAAACGAGAGAGTCACGGAGAGAGGAGGATAAAGGCAGCATGATTGGGAGTGAGAAGGAAAAGGATGAGAGCGAGTTATGGAGGCAAATGCGGCAGGCTGGGTTCATTGAATTACATTATACCACACACTTAACGCCACAATTAGCTGGTGCGCTCCACTGTTTGTGAAGTGATGGCAATTAGTATTAGTTTTAGAACGTGCTTTTATATCCTGTGTTTGAGATGTTATGTTTTAAGTACAAAAATGTTAGCGAACCCACTGCCCACATAAACATACTAAGATTAAAATTTCCAGCTTGATTTTGATGCTAAAGTATAGACCCGATACCGATTCCAATACCACAATTATAATAAAAACATTCTTTCTTTAGATGATAAAAAGTGATTTTCAACATTAAATGGTAGTATTTTCTTTTCTATTCCTATGTGACCTTAGTATTTTAAACTAAGCAGTAAAAGTACCTATACTAAACATAGGTAGACGAAGCTAACTGACTAAAACAAAGCTAACCGACTAGAGCACGGCTAACTGACTAGAGCAGGCTTAACTGCTAACTGACCAGAACAAGGCTAACTGACCAGAACAAGGCTAACTGACTAGAGCAAGGCTAACTGACCAGAACAAGGCTAACTGACTAGAGCAAGGCTAACTGACCAGAACAAGGCTAACTGACCAGAACAAGGCTAACTGACCAGAACAAAGCTAACTGACTAGAACAAAGCTAACTGACTAGAGCAAGGCTAACTGATTAGAACAGAGTTAACTGACCAGAACAAAGCTAACTGAATAGAACAAAGCTAACTGACTAGAACAAGGCTAACTGACCAGAACAAGGCTAACTGACCAGAACAAAGCTAACTGACTAGAACAAAGCTAACTGACTAGAGCAAGGCTAACTGATTAGAACAGAGTTAACTGACCAGAACAAAGCTAACTGAATAGAACAAAGCTAACTGACCAAAACAAAGCTAGCCGCCTACAACAAAGCTAACTGATTAGAACAAAGCTAGCCGCCTACAACAAAGCTAACTGACCAGAACAAAGCTAACTGACAAGAACAGACCTAACTGATTAGAACACAGTTAGCCGCCAAGAACAAAGCTAATTGACCAGAACAAAGCTAACTCACTTGAGCAAGAAACAACTGTCTACTAAACAGAGATAAAAAGCTAAATTCAAAGAGAGGAACTGCTGTGTCAGAGTGGGCCCAAGTTAGATTTGTGTGTAGGCCTGGAGCAAAAATATCGTGCTTAAAATATTAATAATGTAACTTTGCCTGCTTATTTATTTCCATAATAGATGAAGACAGATTTATATAGCAGGACGTGGTAGAAATGATGGTAGAAAACATTTTAATATGCAAAATCTAAATGTTATAACGCTGCATTTTTAAAACCGGGAATGCACCGCAAATTTTAGTAGTTCTTTTGGTATATTTAACCCACACAGATTTCCCCCACATGTGCCAAAAGCGAGCGTAAACTCCAGGGACCGAGGGCGAAACCCACATCCTGAGCTCCCAGTCGTCTCATTATATCGTCTTTTGCAACAGAAATCTCTATATTATTCAGCCATGACTCGTCCCTTTCTCATGATAAATAAGTGATGGTGCCACTCACACGCCAACGGTGCATGTGACGAGGTGCATGGCAGTGTGACAACCCTCAAAGCGAAGGATACTCCCTTTTTATAAGATTTTAAGCTAGTCTGTGAATAAAAACTAGCATAAACATATATTCTTTGCATGTTTATAGAGAGAAATCACCTGATATGTGCTTTGGGGGTGCTGGTTAAAAACATGTAGTAAGCAGGGCCGGTTCTGCCTTTTAGCAGACTAAGCAGCTACTTAGGGTCCCGAGGCCAGCAGGGGGCCCCCCAACAGCCCAAACATTTACATTGAAAATAATATAATACAGGGCTTGTGCGTTTACTGCAGCGTTTGAGAGGGATTTTCAAACTAATAACAAATTACTTTTGTTTTGCATCTATAAAAGCAAAATATCTGCTGCTGCTACGTTTGTTTTTGAGTCGGGCAGAGGTGAGGGCAGCTTTGTGTTTACACTGGTGCAAGGATCCTTTATATTGTAAATGTAAGACCACTGTCGCCAACTAGAACACATTAAAATCTAACAGAAATGTGGCTAGAATTTCACCCCCTTACATGTTTGTTTACTGTTCTTGTGGCTGTAGTATCTGTGACATTCTGGATGTTTTCAGTCTGATGTTAGTCACATAAACACAAAAACAATTGGTCAAGGTGATGAGAGAATAATTATAATGTGTCAAAAGTGAATCACCAACAGCTGAGGAGAGGGGGCCCCAGAGACAAATTCAGCTGAGGGCCCCCCTGAAAGCTGGGACCGGCCCTGGTAGTAAGTATGTTATAATAGATGATAAAACAGGAGTGCTCCATCTGTGTGCCAGTCTGGAACACCCTGGTCTGGCTGTAAATTGGCCAGAGTCCGGAGTGTCCTTGCACGCTGAGGAGGAGAGTGAAAACGTGACTGTGTTTTGACAGAGCAGAGCAGACGAGGCACTCTGCAGAATTTAGAGATCTACACTGACAGTGAAAACATATGAAAACAGATGCATATGTCTACATCACCCTGGTGCACTTGAGAGGACGCGCGCACGCCTCTCCTCGTGACACACCTGACGCTCATTAGTCTGGGTAAAATGTCCTTGTTACCTGCTCTCGTCCTGACCCTTCCTCCAAAATGGGCTCTTGTGCTGCGGCCGTGTCCTCCTCCGCCCGCATCTTTCCTCTGCCTCTGCTTCCCTCCCGAGCAGCGGGCTGAGGCGGCTCCCTCCCCGGCGCTGTCCGAAGGCAGGGACCTCCCCGGCGGAGCAGAGACCGAGCTCACCCCATCCGCCGCAACTTAGTCTCCGGTGTCATGATGGCGGGGCCTGCGGCACGCGCCTGGTCTCGTGCGGGTTGAGCGCGCGTGTCGTTTCTCCGCGGCGTGTCCGTGCGCTCAGTGTTTACGTCGCCTCTCCATCGCGCCCTCGCCTCGGTCTAAGCCTGAAGATCCTCCCCTGTGAAGCCCCTCTCTCCTCCTCCTCTTCCTCCTCCTCACGCCGCGTGCACTGCTCCGTGTGCAGCGCGTGAGCAGGTGCACGCGCGCACGGAACCCCAGAGCCCTGACGTAACGGCTCTGTGTTTACCTGCGTGTCCCCTCAGTGTGAGACAGACCCTCGTGTCTCTGTCCCCTGCTCTGAGCGTGTCTGTGTCTGTTTTTTTATTATTCAACCTCACGATGCCCGCATCTAGTCCTGCTGACGTCACACACCAACATCCCGCGAGCGCGCGCACAGGCACGGCTCTTCTCGTTCAGATCCGAACAGTGGACACGGTGTGATGTCAGGAGTGAGACAGAGCGGGTCTAACGAGTAGAAAAGACAGTGTAATGTGCATGTTTTCTTTGGATTGTAAAGATGTCATTATATTTTGGAAAACTCTACATTCTTATCTAACTAAAATATTAAAAGAATTTAGTTTTTCCCCACATATCTTTTTAAATAACCATGTTTCAAATTGACTAAACTGGTTCTTATCTCACAAAAAGATTCTACTGGCAGGATTAACAGCAGCGGAAAAAAAACTGCTGGCCCTTCACTGGTAAATATCCAATAAATTGACTCCTAATCACTGGATCAATATATTTGTTTTATTTTCATCGTGGGATTATCAGGAGCTCAAATGTATGAAGTCATTGTCTCATTGTGGAGTAAAACCTTATTAGAGCTGGATCATCTCAAATAAGCAAAGTTCAACTATTTATAATAAGTGAAAGAGATTTTTATAATGCAAATATCCTGTAAACAAAAGGTAAACTGAGTAACTGTGTGTGTACATGTGTATATGTGTGTTTTATGGTATAAGTGTGTGTATTTGAGTTTCCATCTATGTATTAATTGTTGTTTTTTGTTGTTTTTTTTGTACTTTGGTGGTGTATGTGTGCATATTTGTCCACGATGTCCCTGAATCTTCTACTTTCCCCCATGTAATCGTGCTGTGTGATCCCTCGCCTGTGATTGGACGACTGTTTCCCAGCCTTGTCCAATCCTGCGCTCCACCTTCAGCCGCCTCCCCCCATTTAAGAAGATGCAGTTCACCTGTGTGTGTCCAGTCTGTCATATTTGTGCGTCTCTTTTGTGTTTCTGACTCTGTGTTTTGCTTTGTTTTTTCGTCAAGACTTTGTTATGTCACTGTAAAATCTGTGTTTCATTTAACTTTACCTTTCGTTTCCGTTTAAACCTCGCAAGGCACCGTCTGTTTCAATATTTTTACACCCCTTTTTCTTTAGTTTACCCTTAACGTCCCCGTTGTTTAAATCACTTCTCACTTTACCATTTTCCGTCGTCGTTTCGTTCGCTACTTCCTTATCCACGCACGAGCTCGGTCATGACAAACGTTCATACTTTTATTTTATTTCCGGACGTCGCTTTGCCAAAAAAAATCTTGAAATAAAAAACACTGACGACCCCTCAAAGACTGACTCTGGAATCACAATCTAAAACGAACAAAAACACACATGTACAAACAAACGTGATGATAAAACAGTTCGGATAAAGGCGTGTGTTTTGTCGTAGATACCTGGTTGCGTCGGGGGGCTGTCGGGGAGCTTGGACGTCCCGGTGGAGGCTCTTTTGCCGCGCCCTGTGGACCTTTCCCGCCTCCAGATGTCATAAAGCCGCTCAGAAAGGACGGGTGAATATTATTAAGGGACATAAAACAGTTAAGCTGCGTCCGTAAAGGCGGTTTGAGGTGCTGTAATTACGCTTAAATCGATTCCGAAATATATCAGGACATTTGTGAGCGGCTTAATAACGCGACACGTGATTTAGCCGTTACTATTAGCCAAGAGTTGGTTGCACGAAGGATATTAGCGACGACGGGCAGGTGGATGATGTCCGTCTCGGTGTGGATGGCGATGTCCTGAGAGAGCGTTTTTTTTCTCGTCTCGGTTTCTCCGGGTTGGACCGAATACAAGGCGAGGAGCTGGACTTGTAGCTCGACGTGCAAACCGGCGGCGACCTACGGACGAGAATAAGGATTAACGGGAGAAATGTGTACGGGAAAATTAAGGAAAAAAGCGTAATTAAGTGAAGTTTTACCGGGCCAGGATTGTAGACGACGCGAAGACCAGTGGAAGGAGGAGGCTGTTTGATACTGAACCTTGGAATAGAAAAAAGAAAATGAATAGTTGGTTAGTTTTCTGCATGGAGATGTTGTTTCTTTGCCTCCTTAAGCTTATCTATATATCCATGGAGACAAACAGGTGACGCCAACAAGCCGAGTTACAGGTCAGATCTGTGCAGATGCAGATTATTTACGCAAAAAATCGACTTTTCAGAGCCTTTGTAGCCGTTTCCCCGTCTCATTTATCCTCTCAAAGTTGCGTGTGTGCATGTCTGAACAATCTTTAATCGCTTATTTTCAAGATGCTCTAAAGGAAATTTGAATATTGTGAGATTATTTTACCGTTTAGAAATCACGTGGTCTTGTAACTAAAACTTATTTGGTTTTGGTCGTCAAAGACAGTGTTAGAAAACTTTAAATGTAAACTCTTTTGTTCCCTTTTGATGGCTAATCTTGTCAAAATATCAGCACATGTATTACTATTTATCAGCCCAAACAGTTGATTTAAGATCTCTCTCCTTTAAAATCTATGACACCTTGTATTGTTTTGACTCTTGAGGAGCTCGTCTGACCTCAGTAGAAGTTTCACATCTTTACTTTGAAATGTACGTCCTCTGGTTCATCTCAAACTGTATAAACCTGCTGATTTCCTTCATTCAGGGTCTGACATTTGGGGGAGATGCTGTCGGACCCATTTCTTGCAAGAAATAAACTCTCGTCTTTGCTTCAACGTTCATCAGAGCCTGCAAAAGGAGTCTTATGTCCAGAACAACGCCATTTTGTCCATCGTACTTCGTTCTCTAATGTTGTTTTCTTAATCGGTGATAAACAGGATTTGGCAGAGTTGCGTAGTCATTTTGGTATAATTGATAAAAGAATCGGCTGCTCGTTAGCGTGAGTGCTGTTGTTTAAAAATCCTGGGTTAAATCACGTGTCTTAAATAAATGAAAGAAATGTATGTCGTGTATAGAGAATGTGTCATTACTCTAAATAAAAAAGCGCTGTGAAACGAGAGAAGTCGGAGAAGCAGTGAGGCAAACATTCGAAGCTCTTTGTCTGTGCTTTTTCTCCCCTCTGATCGGTGCAGAAAAAAAGTCTAACACTTGTCTTGAGTCTTTTTGGGGTAAACAGCGCGTCAAGAACAGTTTTATCGACATGATGTTTACACGGCGACCTCAGCTTCCATTGGGCACCGCAGTTTTGTAACGTGGAAGTGGTCGTTTTAGATAAATAAAAGGTCGTTTTAGATAAATATCGCGACGTAAAATGTGCAAATTCTGTCATAATGATGCACGGGTGTCTGAGATTATAGCTACAGAGCGACACAAGCACAATATAAGGTCAATTTCAAGCAATAAAATGACCAGAAAAGCGACACGGTGTGGCTTTAGATGTGATTGTAGTTGTATAGACTCACCTGCACGTGTCCACGCCCACGTTCTTCATGAGCACAGTGACAGACGAGGTGGTTCCCTCCAGCACCGACCCAAAGTCCACGCGGGACGGGTGGAGGTGGAAGCCCCTCACGACACGGTCTGGATTTATGAGAGAAACAGTGCGGCACTTTCTCCTCACGGGCTCCTCTACAGACAGAAACTGGAAGGACGCGTTTGTTATGAGCAATTTTTTATGTAATTATTAATGTAGGACTTAAAGATCTTTAGGTTTTAATACGTGCTGTACCTGGTGGTTGGGGACACTGGCGGGTTTAGTCGTCTGGATACAAGTTGGAAGTCTGACTTTAGATCTTCTGGGTTGTCCGGTCACGTCTACACTGACAGATTTGTACAGCGCCGATGTTTTCAGACGACTCTCGGCTAAAGACGACGCACAAGACGCACGTTTGAACACAGCAGGTTGTGAGAACTTTGAGCAAACTGAGATCAAATGCTTTGTCCTGGTGAATATTACAGCAATTAACAGTCCTGTCCGCATGTTTTTGTTTTATTTTTTATCTACATTTACTTATTGTTTACTTGCTAACCTACACTAACAGTCAGATGTTTGGACACATCCTTTCAATGTTTTTATTTTATTTATTTTTTTTACTATTTTCTACATTTCTACAAGACATCAAATATATGAAGCAAGATATATGGAATTATGTAAATGACTAACTGATAATAATAATAATAATAATAATACCAATAACAACAATAATAACAATAATAATAATAATAATAATAATAATAATAATACCAATAACAACAATAACAACAATAATAATAATAATGATAATAATAATAATAATAATAATAATAATAATGATAATAATAATGATAATAATAATGATAATAATAATGATGATAATAATAATAATAATGATAATAATAATAATAATAATAATGATAATAATAATGATAATAATAATAATGATAATGATAATAATAATAATAATAATAATAACAATAACAACAACAATAATAATAATAATAATAATTTTATTTATAATGCACTCTCCATTTCATAGAATCTCAGAGCGCTACAATAAAACTAACTAATTTTTTTTATATATTTTATATTCAAATCCTCAAAGTGGACATTCTTTGCTTTGTCAGTGAAATATTTAGTAGATGGAGATGTTATTTCTTTGCCTGGAGTTTTCCACAGTATTAAAATGATCTATCTCCACAGAGACAAGCAGGCGATGCCCTCAGGCCACGTTAATGGTCAGATCTGTGGAGAGGCGGGCCTGTTTTTCAAGGTAAATTTTAAGCAAAACAACTGTATTTTAGTAAAGGCAAGATAGATACATTTATTGCTATTATTTAACTAAACAAGCTCATATTTCTTGCTTCATATATTTGACGTCTTCTGTATGTATATAAAATGTAGAAAGTAGTAAAAATAAAGAAAAAAAACAGTGAAAGAGGGGGCTTGTCCGGACTTTTGACTGGTAATAAGACCGTCTGGGATTTGGCTCAGGACCAGCTGTTATAAAACACAAATAGGCTCATTGTTGATGAACAGAGGCGTGATTTAAATACAGCAAAAATGTAGTTTTATACAGTTCTCATTAATTAAATTCGACTGTGTATGTTTAAACTACACACGTCAGAAGCTTGGACACACTTTGAACACAAGCTCGTACCAGTATTCATTAGTTTCAGCCAAAGTATTCCTCCTAAAACTCCTAAAAGAATCTATTAAAATGCATTACCGGGAGACCAGATGATCCTCTTTGGACTATTCCTCCCTGATTTGTAGATTTATTTGTGCAGATACATCATATGGACGACTGCCAAAGCTCGGAGCCCATGAATATGCAGCAAAGTATTGAAGTCCGCGCGGCCACTCCACCCATGTACACGCCTGTAATTGGCTGGTACATGCACTGGTTTGTTTTTGTACTAAAAATAGGATTTGGAGCGTGTCCTTCAGTGTTTTCAAATGGATTATAAAGGAGCGGACGCAGGTTAATTAACTCCTTACATCCAGAACTAACCTGCAGTCTGATGAGGAGAGTCGGCGGGGCTTTTAGCGGAGGACTTTAATGCCACGGGGCTAAAAACAAACAAACAGGGAATGAATTTTGCAACTGTTTAACCAGATGTAAACGTGGGATTGTAAAATGTGGATACAGAGAAATCGTGTCCAGACCTTGGTGACAAACAGGCGCTCGACTTGATGGGTTTTGGAGCTGCGTTTAAAAGCACAAAACAAATGTTAAGTTCGTTTGGATCAGAGATTGTGCACAAAGGTGTGTGAATTCAGGAGGAGACAGGGAGAGGAGAGGAGGAGAGAGGGAATGAGGAGGAAAAGGGAGAGGAGGAGAGAGGGGGTGAGAGGGAGGAGACAGGGAGAGGAGGAGAGAGGAGGAAGAGAAGAGGAGGAGAAAAGCTTTTAATACAAGATCTCATGATGGTTTAAGTCCAAAAACTGAACAATAGAGAAGAGAAGAGAAGAGAAGAGAGGGAGGAGAGAGGAGGAGAGAGGGAGTGAGAGGGAATGAGGAGGAGAGAGGAGAGGGGGAAGAGAAGAGGAGGAGAAAAACGTTTAATACAAGATCTAAAAATTGAACAATAGAGAAGAGGAGAGAGGGAGTGAGAGGGAGGAGGGGGAGAGGAGACGAGGAGAGAGGGAGTGAAGAGGAGAGAGGGGGAAGAAAAGAGGAGGAGAAAAGCTTTTAATACAAGATCTCATTATTGTCCAAGTCTAAAAACTGAAATGGAAAAAAGCTTTTGGTTCTTTTGCTTTTCAAGGACATGCAAAACTCAACACTTTAATAATGTGGAGATAAACATTTACACTCACACCTGCTCCTGTTTTTAATCTTTTAAATGGCCCTGTTATGTGTTTTATTTGTTTTATTTGTTTTATGTGTTTTATGTGTTTTATGTGTTTTATTTGTATTGTCACGGTGCTCTCTTTAGGCTCTTCCTGTATAAATAAACACAAACACACAACATAAACTCACAGGTTCTTTTCTTGCTCTTTTCTTGTCTCTCTACATCAGGTTTTTGGGACGTTGGAGAAGCTTGAATCCCTGAGTTGCATAATTCTTGATGAAGCAGACTCTAGATTACATAACAGACAAGTTCAAAACCCGCTACTACAAAAGCCGACAAAGTGTTTAATGTTTTTCTTTTTGAGATATTTTTAAACACATATTACCTCATAAAGTGGAAGGTTCTCCAAATGGAAATAGGGGACAACAGATTTTTTTCTCAAAGCGTCTCTGCAAGTTTTCTCCTCACAAAGATCCTGCCTGAGAAACACACACTGTACTGAACACACACACTGAACACACACACTGTACTGAACACACACACACTGTACTGAACACACACACACACACAGTACTGAACACACACACACTGTACTGAACACACACACTGTACACACACACTGTACTGAACACACACACTGTACTGAACACACACACTGTACTGAACACACACACACACACTGTACTGAACACACACACTGTACACACACACTGTACTGAACACACACACTGTACTGAACACACACACTGTACTGAACACACACACTGAACACACACACTGTACTGAACACACACACTGTACTGAACACACACACACTGTACTGAACACACACACTGAACACACACATTGTACTGAACACACACGCTGTACACACACACACTGTACTGAACACACACACTGTACTGAACACACACACACACTGTACTGAACACACACACTGTACACACACACTGTACTGAACTGAACACACACACTGTACACACACACTGTACTGAACACACACACTGTACACACACACTGTATTGAACACACACACTGTACACACACACTGTACTGAACACACACACTGTACTGAACACACACACTGAACACACACACTGAACACACACACACTGTACACACACACTGTACTGAACACACACACACTGTACTGAACACACACACACTGTACTGAACACACACACTGAACACACACACTGTACTGAACACACACACTGAACACACACACTGTACTGAACACACACACTGTACTGAACACACACACACTGTACTGAACACACACACTGAACACACACACTGTACTGAACACACACACTGAACACACACACTGTACTGAACACACACACTGTACTGAACACACACACTGTACTGAACACACACACACTGTACTGAACACACACACTGTACTGAACACACACACACACTGTACTGAACACACACACACCCCACACACACACTGTACTGTACACACACACTGTACTGAACACACACACACTGTACTGAACACACACACTGTACTGAACACACACGCTGTACTGAACACACACACTGTACTGAACACACACACTGTACACACACACTGTACTCGAGCAGAATACTGATGAGTTTTACCTATACACTACGAGCCTCCGTGTCCACTGTGAGTCGCTTCTAGTGGCAAAACTACAAGGCAGAATCAACAATATTATAATTATTTTCCCAAAAAACCTCAAATCTAGGTCAGTTTTGTGAGCGTTACCTCTCACTCGCTGGCGTGCTTGTGGCTTCAGACGGATCGGATTCAACTGGTCCGCCAATCCCTTGCATGTAAAGACTGCTTATATCTAAAAAACACAGCGAAAACTAAATTATAAAACATATTTGGTCAACTGAAACTTAATAAATAAGTCAAAACAAGCCGTTGCTAACCTGAAATCTGTTTTTCATTGGTCTGTGATGAATCTTCTTCTTCTGCAAAAGACTAAACGTTTCATTGCGTTAAAGTACATTTTAGCGTTTTATTTGAGGACGTGAAAATGTTGTTTGTTTGGTGCCATAAACTGTATAAAGAAGTGACTGAGTGAGTGTGACGTGAACGCTGTGGGTGACGAATGAAGCTAATCGAGACTAGCAGTTGTAGCGGCGAATTCGGAGCCGAGTTTTGTATTTGGAGTATTGTAGCAACCAAAGAGCCAATCAGGAGCGAGGTTGTTGAAAACTAACACCCCTTCCTGCCAGTGCAACTTGTTTAGCAGGAAGCAGACGCCTTAGCAACTCTGTCAGTCTGACTTGTTGCTAACGCTAGCGGGAGTGACCTCGGGGAAAGAAGGCGTCTGATTTGTCTGTTATTAATGTTCATATTTTGATTTACAGACACAATAGTAAAATAAAAACCCCAGGATCATGTAGAGGGTTAATACGAACATTTAAGACCAAAATGAAGAGCGTGACAGCAGCAGATACAGAGAGAGGAGTGATAATTTTTTCAATGTAAGTTCCTTCCTATTTAAACTGCAGCAGCTAGCACGTTAGCTTTGTCCATTTATATAAAGAGTCTACGGTTGGTGCTCACCAGAACCAGCTGGAGCAGATCACTGGCACGGCCGCTCTCCTTCTCGGAGCGAGGGTCTTTAATCTTCATCTGTTCTGATCGTTGCTCCTTTTCCATTAAACTTTCGATGTATTCCTATCGGCACAGTCACACCGCACATACATCATCAGTTTCTTTTGTGCAATTTCATTTCTGCCATTTTTTTTTTTCCTTTTTTCTTATTAAACAAATCCTGCGTCACAATAGGATTCTAACGTTGTGTAAATGTGTTGATTTTGTGTAATTAAGTAGCAGATATACTGTAAAAGCAGATTAGAGTTAAAATGAGACTGTTGTGTGGCGTCTGCGTCTAATAATAAAGTGTTTTTATCAGGAAGTAACACTGGTGCACTGTTAGTTTGCTAGTTGTCATAACAGTAAAACATTTCAAAACTCCTCCCAGATTTGTGTCCCGAACCCCAGGGACTTAGGGGCCCAGAATTGGAATCGCTTCCTGTTAATTTATATTATAGGGGGGGCCCACGTGAGGATTTTTGCCCCTGGGCCCCCACATTTCTGCCGACGGGCCTGTTTCTAGAATATAACCTTGAGTTTTGCGTCCAGAGCGTTCCTGAGTGGAGACGTGAACGGCCGGTGCTGCCGCATTTCCCTCATCTCCAAAACTTTGGGACAGCTCCTCACTGGAACGTTTTGTGTCACAGAAGCAGCACATCTGGGGCTGAGGGACAGAGATCGACCCATGTCTGTGCCAAAGGGAGGCCCGGCAGGTGGTTTCTAGGAAGGAAAATAAATATACCGTTAAGTAAAATAGAAAGTGTAAAGACTGGTTGGTAAAGACGTATTTGGTGACTCGTACCTCTGCTCTGGGGAAGTCGTTCCAGCTGCGGTTCCTGAGGTTTGGAGGAGTAATGTCTGACTTTTGTTTGGCTAATAACCACCGTGACCACACGCTCTCATGACGAGGCCTCAGGAGGGTGATGCCAAACTCATCTGCACCGACAAAAACAACATCCAACTCATTATGACCTGATTAAACGTGTTTAGTTTAGAACTTCAATAAAATCCACTTCGTTTATATTTCCTGAATAAGTTTACGAAATTAAGTACACAAAGGATGGAGTAACATATGTGCTATGCAGTGGTGAAAGAAGTACTTCATTTTGATAAGTAAAAGTACAGATACTGGAGCAAAAAAAACCTCAAGTGAAGTAAAAGTATCACATGAAAGAATTGATTAGTAAAAGTATTTAAATACCTGTACTTTCTTACTTTAAAATGCGCTTAAAAAGTTAAATTTAAAAGCATTTTGTGCAGATTTTGAGTCTTATAAGCTTTCAAATGTAGTGATTTTGATAAAGACTTGTGCTGAATTTTCTTCAACAGAAACAACTTAATCAATCGTGTTTTTCTAATTTTTTTGTTTTTTTGTTTATTTGCTCAAATTATGAACATGTTCAAAAATAAACCCTCAGCCTTTTCAGCAGATTTCAAACAATAACAAAAAATCTGTTTACGTTTCAGTCCTGTTCAAAAATGTAGTACAGTAAAAGTAAAAAGTAAAGAATTCAATTTAAAAGTACAGATACCTAAAACTTGTACTTTTCTACTTTTACTTTGTCTTACATTCCACCACTGGTACTATGTAAGACAAAATAAATATTTAGCTCCACCAAGAGGGAAGGATGAAGTACTTTCCAGTTTTAAACATTTACATTTAAAGTGACAATAATAATCATCATAATCATAATCCATTTAAAACAACCCAGGCGCAATAAAAAGGCAAAATAAAGAACAAATATAGAATAATAAAATAAATCAAAGCTGTAAATGAAGCGTGTACCTTGCGTGTCGGGCAGTGGCTCCTTCATGATGGCCACAGTGGGGTCAGAGTACGCCTCAAACAGCCGATCCTCCACCGTCTGAGAGAGAAGCAGCTCAGTCCCAGAGCCGTTCTCATGAGCAATAAAAAGTCTGCAACATACGTAATGTTACATAGATTTTTAAAACAAAATAACATAATATCATTTCAGTGCAGGTTTTTTATAGGTGAACACTGTAAGACTGTTTACTGCAGGGGAGTCAAACTCATTTACACCGAGGGCCACATCAGCAAAATGGCCGCCATCGAGGGCCAGATGTGACTGTGCGGCAGGATAAATGTCACTAAATGTAACCGAATGTCATGTAAAATAAAGGTAATTACTTTCTAACTTGTTAAATAAAGGTTTCTGTGATAAACTGACATTTTTAAAGTGTGTATCTGGTCGGGACACACCTCCTCACAGACCTTCAGCTCTGCTTCAAATACGGACTTTTAATTATTGAACAATTTGTTGTTTTTCTTGCAGACTCACTTTTTCATACTTAGCTCCGTGTTTGGTGTCAAAATGTCGACGTAGATTGTACCGACCACGTCATAACACAAAAAACATACAGTTTTTTTCTCCTCAAAGCACAAACTTGTATTGGCCTTCACTTTTCTTCCTTCCAACTTCCTTCCATGTCAACAATTTTCCTCTTCATGAACATTTTGTGATGATTTACAAATATTTCTCAGTTCCACTTGCTGGGAAAATCTCATTAGTTTACTGTCAGTGCAAACATTAAAGCAGCATAGACTTATTGTAAAATGACAGTCATGTCTTTTCATTTATCTTCTCGCGGGCCACATAAAATGACGTGGCGGGCCGCATTTGGCTCCCGGGCCTTGAGTTTGACACATGTGGTTTGGTCATATATATGTCTGTAATTGGCTTGTCAGATCCTCTCAGTCTTTAACGCGGTTTAAGACTAGACTGAAAACCCACCTCTTCTCCCTGGCATTTAATAATAGCTAGACATAATACACAGGTGTTTTATTGTTCTTTCCCTCCGTATCATGTTATATTTGCTTTTTTGTTGACTTTTATGTGAAGCACTTTGTTCAGCTCAAGCTATTTTAAATGTGCTATAGAAATAAACTTGAACTGAAGTCATTATAAGTATAAATCTGCGTCCCAAGATCAGCCCGGTTGACCCCAGTCCTGCTCAAAGTTGTTCAACCCGCCTGTGAGCGTCACCTGGGGCTGTGCTCATAGCGTCCTCCAGCCATCTCTAAGTCCTCTTCATCCTCTTTCCCAAACGTGCCAGACGCCGGGCTTAGGTTTAAAACAGATACGGTCCCGTCGTCCATCACCTGCAGTGAAAGAACCAGAGTGAGGTTAGAGGCTGCGATGCGAGACAGGGTTTGTATTTTAATTTGCTCTTTTTGTTGGAGGCGTAAACAAGCCGACACGACCCGCCCCCGTCCCCGAGCTGCTTGTCTGAATCTTTAAATAGAGCCCCCTGTTATTACAGCTCTGACAAAGACGGGTCATCAGTATGCGAGTCCGCGGGCCTCGACAACTATTGTGTTTTTGTGAATCTGGAGCATCTAAATAAGTGAGAATATAAGCAGAGGATAACGCCAAAGTGCTGATATAAGACAGAATAATTAGTTCATTCTAGATTCATTTGATTCATTTGACAAATTGAAAAACTGTCTCAGGAATCTAATATCGATTCGTTTGTAATAATATTAATAATGCATCAGGTTTATAAAGTGCTTTTTTGGACTGAGAGGAGTGAGGCGGCCGATCTGCACCAACGCTCCACTTTTATACGAGGCAATGTTGGGTGAAGTGTCTTGCCTAAGGACACAATGACAGCTTTTTTTTTCAAGCTGAGCATCAGGTAGGACAGTGGTTCTGATGATTATTTGACTCGAGTACTTCCTGCGTTTGGTCTCGCACTTTGAAGATGTAAAATATAGTACACAGAACGTTACATTTTCAAAAAGGAGTCAGTTTCGAGCTTAACTGATGGACTCGGTTTTACGCAAATGAACGTTTCCAATAATTATAGATACAGGGCGGCTCAAAAGTCACTGACAGTTGAAAAAGAAAAATCCTAACTCTTTTGTTTCTAAATATTTGTCTTCTATTTTTCCAGAGCATTTAGAACGACCCTTCCCACATTAATCTGAGCAAATCCAGCACCGAGGAACGAACCCTCATTGTCCAGTGGAACTTTGAGTCACATGGGTCAAATTTGACCCAATACCACAGATGCCCCGAGCGTAAATGACATTAAAGGAATAATAAGTGTTTTTCAAAGACAGGGGGCAGTATGTGATCTCCACAGACCTGACTAGTCCTGAGTTCTTCCTGTGGGACGATCTTAAAGAAAAGGTGTTTGTGAATAAACCTCAGACGACTTAATAAACGACTTAAAACGTAATATCGAGGATCAAATAAGAGCCGTAAACCCGGAAATGCTTTCAAATGTTATGTAAAGTGTGTTGGATCGGGCTGTTCAGGGCGAAAGCGAAAATGGTGGACACTTAAAAAACATTATTACTTCCCCTAGTTTAAGTACTGATACGTCCAAGTGTAAGTGAACAATTATAACCGTATATTTCGCCAAAAATCTCGGAAGGTTCAGTTTACGTACTGCTAAAATTTGGTGCGTATAACTTAAGAATTATAAGAGCTATTGAAGATTTAAAAGTGTACATTGGTGGGTAGGAATATGAAAAAAACATATTACAATTAGATTAGTTAGTGCCAGATCACCATTTTGATTTGATCACGACTCACATAAACTGTATTTTTGCTTTTTGTATTGTTGATTTAAAAGGTAAATAAAATGATGAGCTTCTTCTGAAAGTTCATACTCTTCTGTCATTGGGTAAATCCAGCTGTCACTCACTCTGAGCCTTTTACAGAGTCTTAAAAATCTGTATATCGAGGAATAGTTGAAGCAGATTGTCTCAGAGGTGAGATCGCGGTTCAGTTTGTACCATTATACTGCACAAACTTTACTTATTTTTCCAGTTTTTCTTCTTAATATTGAACATTTTGAGTTTCATCATCATCTTTACAGAGCTAATATAACAGTAAACTGCTGAAATACAGTCTGCCCCCTCTGCGGTCCATGTTTACATCTACATTACGTCTTCTTCTATTGACAGTAAGTGTGATGGCGTCTTTGTGGTCCCATTACTCCTCTGAGCTAATGCTGAATCTGACGTCTCACTGTGGGCCACGCTCTGGGCTCGGACCTGAAAATGATTCCCGTCCTGATCCGTGACATCACAGGCCACGCCGTCGCAGTGACTCATGGCGTACGTCCCACACTGGTTTACGGTGGCGCCTCCTCCTGGCCGGGGTGTGTCAAGCGGGTCGGACGTGTACACGCATTTTCCGTCGCTGTGGATCTGGAGTAAGCCCACGTTTGAAAAAGCGTTTGGAAACACCTAGAATGACAAAACAAATAATTACTGCGCAGAAAATGAAAGATTATCTCTATATTGTTTCATTTAGGGCTTGAGATTTATCCAACAACAAAACTGTGAGTATTACTGTAATGGTTAGACTGGATTAGAGGATATTTTAAACTACAGTTCTTGGTCAATCCATCAGGAGATTGTATTTGAAAGACAAAAATACTAATAATGCAATCAGTTTCTACTCAAAGTTTACGTTAAAGTGATTGACTAAACCTGCCAGTCACTCACTTTTACATGAGAAAATTGACAAACACGAGCAGTGGGTGAAAAAAAGTGTCTGTTTTGAGAATAGACTAGAGCAGATGTGTCAAACTCAAGGCCCAGGGGCAAAATGCGGCCCACCACATCACTTTATGTGGCCCGCGACAAGGTAAATGAAAACGTATGACTGTCTTAAAATATCAGTTTATCAGGAGATACACAGTTAAACAGACATTTTTTCATATCTATGCAATTCTTATGCAATATTTGTAACTTGAATAAGTAATAAATACAAAAAACGGTTAAATAACAAGATAAAAAAAAAGTTACATTTATTTCACCTAACATTTGGTTCTATTTAGTTACATTTATACTGTCTTACATTTGTATCTGTGGCCCTCGGTGAAAATGAGTCTGACACCCCTGGACTAGAGAATAGCACGCCAGCTAGCCACAGTGTGTCAAAGCTAACAATCACTTTTATTAAAATCGGAAAACATAAAATAAACAACGTATTAAAATTCTAATCAATTAAAATAAAGACAATCCAATCATTTTCACATGTAGAATACTTCAGTTTGTGGTGTTGTTTTAATATTTATTATGCCTCAAAGTTAGCATTAGCGTTAGCATTGAGACACAAACATGTCCCTTTCTAAACACAGGACTGTCTCTGGTGAAGTATTTTATTTGTGTATTTTTTAACATTTTGACAGTGACTTCCACCTGTTCACTGTCTGATCTTTAAATATTTATGAGGTTTTTGCAAAGTTACGCTAAAATGAAGGGATAAAACTGGACAGGAAGTAGTGATGTTAACAGTGTGAACAAAGCAAATAGAGCTGCATTAACCTCCAAGCACTGAATCAAAATATAACCATCAGATCTTTATAGAGTCAGAAACAAAACATCTCGACACAGACAAATACACAGTTTATAGATGCCAGAACACAAAGCATCAGTTTCACGTGTATTGCTTCTCATACGCGATCATAGAATCTCGTTACTCATTAAATACTCACCTGATACGCCGCCTTATTGTTCCCCGTGATGACAGTACCATCTGCCAGGAAGACGTGAGCCATGCGGCGGTCCGGGTACATGACCACAGTGGCACATCCCTCCTTCTCCACTAAAAACACTCTCTCTTTTATGGGCACGCACTCGTTTTCGCTTTTGCTGCTTGTGCGACTGTCAGACAAACTCTCGTGGCTGTTTTCGTAGATGGTGGCCTGAGCTTTTCCTTTATTCCCCAGCTGTAAATACACGGAGTCTGTGTTGTCTCCAGTGCGGTCTTCCAGGCTCGCTTCACGCTCGGCAGAGGAGGACTTGAGGGTTGTAATTTCAGGCCGTTCTCCTGCAAAGTCAACAGAGTTAGATCGAAGAAGGTTTCACATATAGTTGATAAAATCTTGCTGGATTGGGCATCAGTTCCGAGTTCAGCTGATATCCTGATGTAATTAGATGTTTACTGGATGTTATTACCTCCTAATGTCACATAATGTTTGAGCTTTTAATATACAAAGCTTTTCTTTAGCAACATTAAAGGCTAAACGTGACAATTTTGAAGCAGTTTTGTCAGTTTAAAGGTCCTATATTACACAAAACCAACTCTTGTGAGCTTTAATCCATGTTCTAATGTCGTTTCCTCATCAAAAACAGACCTGAAGTCGCGTTTTGTTTCATTCACACATGTTTGAGTAACTTTGTCTGCAACTCCGACGCTCAAAATGCTCTGTCCCACATTGTGATGTCATGAAGTGCTAGTTTTCAAGTTAAGAGCTACGTTTTACCTTTAGTTCAGGAGAGATTAGCAATTCCAGGGCTGAAATTATCCAAATGATTCTAGAAATGAAGGCGTGTGGAGTTTGAAAACACAGTGGAGCACTTCCTGTATCGCCACATGATGACATCACAAGGTGGAGCAGAGTGTTGTCAGTTTGAGACCAGAGCACAGCTTGAATATGCCGGGTTTGTGTGTTAAACATGTGTGAATGAAACAAAAAAAAACACAACTCCAGGTCTGTTTGTGACGAGGAAACAACATTAGAATGGATCAGAAAATAGCGTAGTATGAGCACTTTAATTGCGTTTAAAAGAAAAACACACTATTCTCAGTCTCTGCCCTGGTATCAACTGATATCAGGTATTGGCAGATAAATAAATAAATTCAAATAAAGTTTCAATATTGGTGCTGGAGATAAAAAAGCAGGATTGTAGGCTACTTGAAACTTATACACCCAGAAAAACTAAACTTCAATCCGTCCATTTCATATGACATGACCCGGCTGATACTGTGTCTATTTGTAAACTAGACAGAGTGTTTATCCAGTGACTCACAGGTTGGCGGTGTGATTCCAGCTCCCACAGATGAACACTGTAGTGCTGTAGTGTCCATGGGCAAGACACTTCACCCACCTGTGTTAATACGTGTGTGAATTTGTGAGCGTTTCCTTGATGTAAAGTGTTTTGAGAGGCTTGAAAGTGGAAAAGTGCGATAAAAATGTGACGATTTTACTATTTCCTATGTGCTTTTTTTATTTTACTACCTCCACGTTACAAATGTTGTGTAAAATATACGGTTAAAGTGTCACGATATGATGATAAATGTCAGTTTGAAGCTCCACCTCTGTGAATGGGCAGAGACTCTTCGTAGAGACTTGTGATCCTGGTCCCGTCCGCGTGCTCCACCGTCATCGATCCATCGGGGTTTTGAACAGACACTACTCCATCTTCCCTGGTCAGCATCACCTGAGGTTACACCGCCAAGGTCAATCATCATCATCATCATCATCATCATCAGAGCTCCACTGGCTCCACATCACACAATCAATACAACCTCGCACCTCCATCTCTAACTCCTCCACACTGTCACACCCGCCTGCTCCTCCTCCTCTCTCCAGCTCTCTGTTCCCTCTGCTCCTCCTCTCCCTCTCTTCCATTCCTCCTCCTCTCTGTGGCTCTCTGTTCCCTCTGCTCCTCCTCTCCCTCTCTTCCACTCCTCCTCCTCTCTGTGGCTCTCTGTTCCCTCTGCTCCTCCTCTCCCTCTCTTCCACTCCTCCTCCTCTCTGTGGCTCTCTGTTCCCTCTGCTCCTCCTCTCCCTCTCTTCCACTCCTCCTCCTCTCTCCAGCTCTCTGTTCCCTCTGCTCCTCCTCCTCTCTGTGGCTCTCTGTTCCCTCTGTTCCTACTCTCCCTCTCTTCCACTCCTCCTCCTCCTCCGCCTCACTCACTCCCTCACGTCAAATCCAAACTCAAAACAACTCGATTTGTTAAAAAAACGGTGACGCTTTAGAGTAACCACATTATTTACAGCCTCATTAAAGCAGGAACAAAGACTTAATTCATAAAGTACAAATAGTTATAAAGTACAAATAGTTATAAAGTACAAATAGTTATAAAGTACACTGTAGTTATTGTAAACTGTTACAAAAGTAAATCTGAGATCACCTCTTTGGTCATTGGATCCGTGGCTTTAAAAACCAGCAGAGATGAGGTGGGTAAACGTTTGTTGCGAGTCCCGACGGTGCTGATGCGGCCTCCAGATGGCGTCGTTGTCGACCAGAATCCTCTCTCAGTGTCTTCATTATGCGCGGGGCTTCGTTCTGCGTAAACAAACAGAATGACATTGGGGTAGGGCACTGAACGCAAATCAATCGTCAACCGCAAAAGAATCTAATTTTCAATGTTCTTTCCCTTTGCTCAAGTGAAACCTTTTGCGTCGTCTGCAGCTTCTTCAGTCGTGTCCATCCAGACAGGACCCGAATCCTGACTGGAGCTCACAGACCCATCTGCAAACAGCACCTGCACGTAAACAAACATCAGTCTCACTTTACAGATTTAGTTGGAATACAGTTTGTTCTATCTGTAAATTGTATTGTCCGCTGCATTTGACCCAGAGCGGGAGGACCCAGCTCGAGGATTAACACCGTCTATGCCTTTTGTGAGGAAAAACTAGAGAAATTCAGCTGCAAGTCCTGGCACCAAAATAACTTTTATTATCACTATTTTTTATTATTATTAAAAAATCATTTACCCCAAAAATCTGCACTTTGTTTGCACATATTTGTTTTATATTACCTCGTGTTCAAGATCATTCTAAAGATATTCAGGAAAGGTTCATTTCTGTCGTGTGAATGTGACTTTTTTTAGTATCGATACCCGCTCAAATGAGTATCTAATTTCAATCCTAGTTTTAGTGTCGATTAATATCTGACTTTGGATATTTTTGACAACTGTAGACCAACTTGGAACATTTCTGAACAGATTTATAAATGATCTTCATCTAAACCTGAACTAGTAGCCTATTTCTTAATACTGAAATCGACTTTACTAATACTAATCCACAGCACCATTAAATGCAGAGTCCACCCTGAAAAATCAAATATTATAAAACATACTGTACGATACTGTGCAATCAGAACAATACATAAGTCAAACTGTTTAACTTCCTTTTGTTTTACATTTGAATTCACATGTACACGACCAGACAAAGTTTTTTTCTTTCTTTGTTTTACTACTTTCTGCATTTTATATAAATACTGAACACATAAAATATATGAAGTAAGATACATGGAATTATGCAGCAAAAAAGTTAAACTACTCCACTAATTAAAAAAAAAAAAAAAAAATTATATTCAAATCCTTAAATTTTCCACACATTGCTCTGTGGAAAAAATATTTAGTAGAGTAATTTCACTTTTTTTCTTTACTACATAATTCCATATATCTTAATTTATATATCTGATGTCTTCTGTGTGTTTATAAAATGAAGAAAGAAAAAAACATGTAACAAGAAGGTGTGTCCAAACCTTTGCCTGGGAGTGTCATTCAACTACATTTGTCACATAATTCCATACATCTTACTTCATATATTTGTACTATTTTCTACATTTTCTATACATAAGGAAAACATCAAATAAAGAAAAAAAAATTGAATGAGAGGGTGTGTCTTTAAACTACACAAGTCAAAGGTTTTGGAGTCAATGTGTTGGGTTTTGCTGTTTTTTGTTTTTTTTTTACAAGGCAAGGCAAGTTTATTTGTACAGCACAATTGGTACACAAAGTAATTCAAAGTGCTTTACAGAATAAGAAGGATATTAAAATCACACAAATAAAATAATAAATAATCATAAATAATCATCATAGAATTACCATTAAAACAGAAGAGTGCAGAATAAAAACCTTTCAGTCGAATGCACAGATAAACAGAGCCGTTTTGAGTCTGGATTTAAATATTGAAAAGTAGAGGCCTGTCTCACATCTTCAGGAAGACTGTTTCAGGTTTTAGCTGCATAAAACTGAAACACTGATTCTCCATGTTTAGTCCTGACTCTGGGCACCAGCAGGAGGCCGGTCCCTGAAGTCCTCAGAGTGTGAGATGGTTCATGTGGCACTAACATGTCGGAGATGTACTTTGGACCTAGGCCATGGAGAGACTTATACACAAGCAGAGCTGCTTTAAAGTCTATTCTTTGAGCTACAGGAGCCAGAGACCTGAGCACAGGACTTATGTGTGAAGTACTTCCTGGTTCTAGTCAGGACCCGAGCAGCAGCGTTCTGGATGTTCTGTTCTGTGTTAAGGCTCGTTTGGAGAGGCCAGTGAGCAGGACGTTACAGTAGTCTAACCTACTGGACACAAATGCAGGATGAGTCCTTACCTTTGATTTTTGCAATGTTTTTTAGGTGATAAAAAGCTGCAGATGTTACTGATTTGATGTGGCTGTTAAAGTTCAAGTCTGAGTCCATTATTACCCCTGGATTTCTTGCCTGATTTGAAGGTTTTAGAGAAAGAGACTGGAGGTGACTGCTGACACTACTTTCTACATTTTACATACACACAGAAGACATTAAAAATATGAAGTGAGATATAAAGAAACAAAGAAAAACAAATAACTCTAATAAACATTTTTCAACAAAGCAAAGGGTGACTACTTTGAGGATTTGAATATAAACGATTAAATAAAATGAGTACAGCCATTTACCTTTTCCATTGCTACATAATCCCACATATCTTTACTTCATATGTTTGACATCTTCTGTACGTAAATAAATGTAGCAAAAATAAAGAATACAGGGTGTGTCCAGACTTTTGACTTGACTTTTGACTTTGATTCGTACCTCAGTGGATCTGTCTTTCATTTTGCGGATTACAGCGCCTTGACTCGTGACCAGACGGGACATTTCTTTGGACAACGACAAATCGGGAATCTGTCCACTGAAAGAAAAGCTCTGTCTGACCAGCATCCCCAGCTCTGCAGATCTGACACCTAGAACACAAAATATACAGCTTTAGAAAGGTAACAGCAGTAGAAATAGTAATAGAAGTAGAGATATTTGTCCCGGTATAACACTGTGTGAAGGGCACTTTAATTTGACTCGTTTAATCTCCACGGGGCAGGAGCAGACGCTGACCTTGTGAATCCTCGCGTAGCAACTGCAGCAGGAGGCCACTGGGGAGAGATACGCTGAGGCTGTTAAACGGGCAACAGGGGGCGCCCAACCCAGTTTCAACTTCCTAAACAGACACAAAACATCATTATAACACGTTGGATTTTGTCAGTTTTATTGCGAAAATGGGAAGAGCGGGTTAATTTAGGGAACGGTGAAGCGAAAATGGAACGGTGAGGTCTAAAAGCATGAAAAGAGGAGAAGAAAAACGGTGTAGAAGAGGAGATAAAAGTGTTATTAAGGCAGGAGTTTTACCCTACAAAAAAAGTTAACATTATAGTCTTTTTCTGTTAACGTTTTTTGTAGGCTATAATGTTAACTTTTTTTTGAAGGCTAAAACTTCTGCCTTAATAACAGAAAAAGTTAACAGAAAAAGACTATAATGTTAACTTTTTTTGTAGGGTAAAGTTAACATTATAGTCTTTTTCTGTTAGCGTTTTCTGTTATTAAGGCAGGAGTTTTAGCCTACAAAAAAAAGTTAACATTATAATCTTTTTCTGTTTTATTTGCAAGACCTGAGCTGTTGTCGGTTCAGCTGGAAGTGATGCATTCTGGGGCTCGTTTTGTAAAACCGATTGCGTTTCCCTTGGGTTTTGATTGTCAGTTTTATTAGTGAAACTCTCAGGTTGTTCCATTGCTGGTTCTTGAGTGTCCTCTGAAAAAAAAAATCACATGAACGTTAGCGATGTTGTCTCCGGCGCAGCGTTCAAGGTTTTAAAAACACACGGTGAACCTATGCGTCGTCCCGTCGCGCCGTAGAAACTGTAAGAAAGACGAACGCCGTCGTCCAGCACGGCGGTGAGAGAGCCCTGCTTTACTTTAACTGTTCCTGCAGACGCTGACACAGAAAAGCAGACGAGCAGACGAGGTATTTCAGCACAAGGTCACGACAAAACAAAGACAGAATCGGTTTGGTGCAGAAGTGAAAACAAAAGCCGCTCACCTGTGTTGTCCTGTTTGGGCGTATAGAGCTCGTTGGGTTGAATTTGCAGAGACGCTGTGGTCAGTTCTTCAACAAAATGGTTTATATGTGTGTAGAAACTGTGCCCATCCTTTTTAACAGCAATTTTTATTAGACTGGAACCTACATAAAAAAACAAAACAAAATTTAAAAAGCTGACAGCAACGTAATTACTTAATACATCTTTTTTTCCATTTTTTATCAAATTTAGTAATTACTACAAGCACGGGAGTTGACAGGGACGGTCTGATTGGCCCAAAATTGGACCGTCTTTCATTTAATTTATATTAGAGGGAGGGGGGGGGCCCATGTGAGGTTTCTTGCCCCAGGACTCCAAATTTCTGTCAACGGGTCTGACTATAAACATCACTTCCTGCCACATTCTCTTTTCATTTTGCGGCTAAAACGGTGGATAATTAGAACAAATTTTGTAATCAAATAAAAAAAATTGAGTCGCAAAATAATTGTTACCGGTAGTTGCAGCTCGGCGTGGGACGATACTGAAGTTTAGTGTCACGATGATCATGACCAAAATAATTGCGATTAATGATAATTATATATATCACGATAATTATTAAAGTTGCTGACAGTTTAAAATGTTATGGATATAAATAATTTGAATCTTAACTTCCATGTTTAAAGTACTGTTATAGTCTTGTACTTCAGTGTCGTTACTGAAAACAACTACGATCTAGCGGAGAATATTCTAGATGAGCAGGGCCGTCAACTGAAATTTGGGGGCCCAGGGCAAGACGTCTCACATGGGCCCCCCTCTAATACAAATTAACAGAGTCTAATTCTGGGCCCCTAAACCCCAGGATAACAGACCTTTTGTCCCCCCTGTCGACTCCCCTGTGAATAAGTACATTTTTTTCTGCATATTTTGGTGATACAATGACGATTATCTTTGTCGTCGATTATCACGATCATAAAAAACGTGATTATTGTCGACCCTTTTTATCACGATTATTGTCCCATCCCGAGTTGCAGCCCATTAATTTTGAGCGTTGTGGTTTAGTCAAGTGTAAAATATTCAAAAATAAGGTATATTCAGTACTGTCACTTGTCATACCTTCAACATAACTGTCCGTTTCTACCGTGATGCATCCTCCGTCTGACGGGTAAAGGTGATGAAGCTTTCCTGAAACATGGATCAACTTCCCGTCCATGTCGTAACCTATAAACCCCTGTAAGTCACACAGTCACGTTTTGTCTTTTTTCAGACCAAGGTTTAGTTTGTTTTCATACAGAAACATGTCTATGGAACTCTAAACCGGGACGAGGGGGCCTTTTTACTCTCACACGCCTGGAATATATTGTCTTGAAGAAGATAAACTGCAGATGGCGCTGTTCTTCTGCCTCCACCGGTAGAAAGACACTGCCTAAATCCGTTTAAACCAGTTAACCGGACGTGTCGCAGTACCGTAACGTGACCACAAAGAGCGCCAGTGAGCAGTCGAAATGATCACGTATGAAAACAAACTAAACATCGGTCTGGAAAAATAATAGATTAAAATACATTATCGGACAACCAGGTCAACTTCTTTGGGCTATAAACAACACGATAAATATGTAATAAAACCATCTTACATTAAACTCTTCCTGTGTTTCCGTGGTGTCCTTGTTCTCATCCACTTTGACGGAGTCGGCGAGCGTCTTGGCTGAACTGGCCGTGTCCGCTCTGCCCTTCTTAGCACTTTGTTGAGTCCTGTTCTGCTTCGTGTCCTTAACGTTGTCCTCTTTACCCTGTTTGACTTTCTGTGCTGGTTCTTTCTTGGCTTTTTTGGATAACTCTTCTTGTTTTAGCTGCTCTTGTTCCAGTTTCCATGCCTGTGTTTATAAGTGCACAGTAAATAAACCGCACAAATCAAATATTATAGTATTGTAGTTGTGCGTGATACTGACTTTGAGCGATTCTTTCCTGATCACTGGCTCCTGCTCTGGGACGATTGGAGTTGGCGATTTGTCCTCCACTGACAAAATAAGGTAAGTTTTGGATGCTTGTAAAATAAAAGTACTTACAAAAGCTTTAAATGAGAAGCACAACCCTCTCATTCAGTGTTTTTTTTACTTTTACTACTTTCTACACTTTATATAGACACAGAAAACATCAAACATATGAAGTAAGACGTATGGAATTATGTAGTAAAGAAAAAAAAGTGAAAATGTCTCTAAATATTTTGGAACAAAGCAAATTTGAATATGATTTTTTTATTTTTTTTATTGTCATTTCCTCTTTTTCCCTAAATATTTTTTTCATATTTTAAATCCTCAATGAAGCCAGCCTTTGTTTTTCCAAAAAATATTCAGTTATTTCACATTTTTTTATTTATAACATGATTCCATTTATGTTACTTCATATATTTGATGTCTTCTGAATAAATATAAAGTGTAGAAAAAAGTAAAAATAGAGGGGAAAAAACAATGAATGAGAGTTTTGGAGACGTCTTACATTTCAGTGTTTTTGAATTAAGATATAAGGAGTTATGCAGTAAAGAAAAAAATTGAAATAATTCTAATAAATACTTTCGGACAAAGCAAAGGGTGGATTTGAATGTAGAATATTTTTTAAAATTTGTTGTTTTTTCCCTTTTTTTTTCCACTTTTCTGCTACATAATTCCATAAATCTTACTTCATATATTTAATGTCTTCTGTGTGAATTTAAAATGTACAAAGTAGTAAAAATAAAGAAAAAAAGACATTGTCTGAGGGGGCGTGTCCACACTTTTGACTGGTCGTTTACCTTTTAACATTTCAACAGGCGTTTTATTCATCATCGCCTCTTTCTTAACCTCCTCTTCCTTTCTCCATTCAGAAATTCTATCTGCAACATTTTCTAGATATTTCCTTAAAAAAACAAAAAAACATAGAATCCTGAGATAATATGACGTGACATTAGTTGAAGAGTGACAGAAAGTGTAGGTCAAATTCTAACCTGAACCTGACGTTTGTGTGTAAAGCCACGTCCCACGATTCTTTGCTCTGGCGATTCTTGTCCATCGGGTTGTGACAATAAATGTACAGAATATTTTTATTACTTCCCCTAAACGTGTCCAAGCAGCGATACTGCTCTGAGGCTTCTTGAAGAACCTACGCAGAATTACAGATCCGTCATTTTCAACTGTTTAAACAAGAACATGAATAATTTGGAGCGTTTTTTTTTACCTGTGAAAACGCAGCAGCAGAGTGGTGTTCAGTGTAGTGAAAGTCAAATAGAGATCTGTGTCTGCAACTTTGAATGTCAGAGAGCGACAAATGAACGGGGATTTCCTTATTGACCTGAACAACAGCAACACAGAAGAACAAATAAATACAATATTAATTATGACGCCAGTGTCCATAAAGGCAGTCAATAAGATATTAATTACTGTAAATTTTTGACTGTAAGCCACGACTTTTTCCCCACACTTTGAACCCTGCGGCTTATTTATAGAATTTTACTGGATAACGGCCACCGGGGGGCGCTCTCTAGCTGTAAACGTAAAAGTGAGACTGACGTGCGGAAAGATTATGCTCTGAAGAATTCACTACCGGTAGTTTTGATTTTGAACAGTCATTTTGCGCATCATGGAAAACACACGAAGAAATGGATACGATGCAGTTTTTAAGATAAAGAAGGAAATAGAGCCACTGCACGTAAGTTTGACCATTAAAGAAGGAAATAGAGCCACTGCACGTGAGTTTGACCATTAAAGAAGGAAATAGAGCCACTGCACGTAAGTTTGACCATTAAAGAAGGAAATAGAGCCACTGCACGTGAGCTCGGCATAGATGAATCCAACTTGGTCAACGTAAAAAGACGACAAAAGGAAATAAAAGCAGAGGCCCGTGTTGGTACAGCTTTATTTTCTAAACCTGCAGGTGTGTTCATCCCGTGTTGATGTCGTGTCGATGCCAATTTTCAGGCACTGTTTTTAAAAAAGCGTGTCCGTGCACTGTCTTTCTGTGTAAATATCTCACGTTACAATATGAAATATGAATATGAAAAATATGAAACCTGCGGCTTATATTGAGGTGCGCTCTATAGTCCCAAATTTACGGTAGGTTTGTTCTGTTGTACTCAGTGGTTATAAAAGTTTTTAATCACGTTGCATTTCTGTATTTAAAGCATTGATTGGTTGATTAAATAGGCGTCTTTTTGAATGAACCCATAAGAAATGGCTCCACCTCAAGAAAAGGTACAGTCTGTACCGTGGGTTCTATGTGGCTGTGTTAAAGAAATCATGAATTGAACAAAGATACGGGACATTATTGAGCTAAAGTAAAAGATACAGATGAGATTAAACCATTGATGAGGCTTCGTGTGACATTTGGAGGTGGATTAAATGAGGTAAAACACTTTGGAAAACACTTAATATATCTTATCAGTTGCCTTTGTAATTTTTGTTAATTGTGAAGCGACTTTCTGGACACCCTGTATTACAAATATTAACATATACCTCTGTTTTAGTCAGATATTCAGTCACAAATGTTGGACCTAGAAGGAAACAGACGTATAAAATCTCTGAAATCAATAGATGATAACAAAACATGAACATATTTTATTTCTATTCTATTGTCATGACCTTGGTTTTGCAGACGCCGAAGCTGTTGTTTAGCAAAAGACAGCGGGTCGTCCCAAGGAATTGCGGTTGTGTCGTCTTGAGCTGATCCTAATGAGTCCTGCGGTTGAGTGGGTTTCAGTAGCGCCCCCGTCTGGTCCAGCTGAGTCAGGGCCATGCTCTCAAATACACTCTGGTCAAACAAGCGCTCCACCTCGGGCCAGGAGACTACATCTGTGTGGGGTTAACGTGTCAGACAAGGTTATACATTTGGAAATGTGTCAAATGAACAAAAGAAATGCAGAAATAAGTTAAGATGAAAACCGTTAGTGCAGTAGTATTGTAGCTGCTGTTTGGTAGCCATCCAGCAGGAGGCGTTATTCTGCTGAGACGCAAACTGGATGAGGTCAAACGCTGGAGAAAACCTCATCATGTTCTCCTCCACCTCCACAGGGTTAAACTCGTCCACTGTCTGAGGTGAAACATGCGCTGTCATTAGATCTGAATAAGTGAATGTATTTTAACAAAACAAAACATAAACAGAAGAAGAATACTTTGCAGTTTCTCAAGCGTAGGGCTCTTTCATCATGATGTCTGACAACCTGAGGGTCCGTTACTTTCTCATCATTTGTCCCATACTGCTGAAAAAGTCTCTAAAAACGAAAAAAAAAAAAATTATATTATGCAGAAGTGAGTGTTAATGCAGTATTTCTATTGTGGTTACAGCACCATCTGGTGGACATATTTGTAAATGCCATACAAACCCAAATAAATCAATGACAATTGCACATTTGTAAATTAAATGCACACATATAAAATTAGAATTGTTTTGTGTTGACTTTTGAGTTGTTGTCTTCAATCCATATGGTGTTAAAATATATAAACAGGTCTTTAAACCAGTGCTATTTACTCTGTTTCTGCAGACCCCGCCCCCTCTAGGTCACGTGGTCCCCCTCCCACACCACACACCCCTCTCTGCTGCTCTCTAGCTCAAGTTGTCTTGTGTTAAAACAAATCTTTCACCGTTCAAAAATGTGTGACTTCTCCATTACTCTGCGTTCCAGGAAGTGCTTTGTGCGCATGTGTGAACAAACCCCACCGAGAAAAAGATCATGTGCATTGGCCGGGAATCGAACCCGGGCCTCCCGCGTGGCAGGCGAGAATTCTACCACTGAACCACCAATGCTACACATACACCCGACTCGCGCATGTCCCATAACTCCCTGCTGCACGTAGAACCGAGCTTTTTTTTTACCTTTTTCTCCTCCTTTGTCGCCACCATAGAGACCAAACTGTTCAGCAAGTGGCTTTTCTCATTTTCTGCGTAAACTAGAGGGAGGAATTCACGGAGGAGGCAGCTGACGTACTGCTGGTCTAAGAATGGCCCGTTATAGTCTGTAGATTCTTCTGTGTCATCAGGGGGAGCAGGAACAGGCGGGTCTGAAGTCCGAACAACCTAGAAACACAAATCAAATGAATGAAAAAATGATCTCCTGAGACAGTCAAGTGTATGTACAGACCTGTTCTAACATGCAGTGTAACACAAGCGGGACGGAGCAGGCCTCAGGAGGAACTGTGTCCAGCAGTTTGTTATAATGAAACATGTCCACAACAAGAGTGAGCGGCTTCATTTCTAGGCAAAAAATGAGATTACTAATAACATGATATTGCTGTGTTTTTTAAGTTTTACATATAATAATCAAACCTTGTGTTGACAGACTTTCCTCATGTGCTAGTTTCTTTTTAGAGCGCAGAAGAGGAGTGACCACCACTGGCTACAAAAAGCAATGTTTTAAGTGTTAAGTTTTAAAATATAGTCAGTGAAAATGAAAAAATGTACTATGTTTTGCTTCATTACAGGCTGGGGTTCTGGTGCGGTCAGTCTGGGCACATCAGTGATCTTCAGGTTGTCCAGATAGTGCTGATGCTGCCTCCTCCAGTCCAGAGTGTCATAGATGAGACACGCTACGTCTTCAAAAACACGGCTTCCAAACGTTAGCTGCGCAGAGAAATAGAACATTTAACAAATAAAACTATCACAGACTCACATAAAGTACAAAAACATTATGAAAATTACCGTAGCGTCTGGCTCTTTTAGGTTCACAGAGGTCAGACTGATGCTGTAGTTGAGTAAAGCTACATCATGAAGCTTTGAGTGAGGAGGTCCACTGTCTAAATGTGAGCGCAGACCAGACCAGAACTGATCCAACCTCTTGGTCTGAGCAGCAATCCTCATCAGGGAATCTTTATCTTCTTCTATAGAGAGAGAACAACAATCATTTGAACTTGTACAATCCCAGATAATAGAATTTCAAGTGGCTTTTTATCAAACTATGAATCCACCTGCGTCTTTGTCAGGCATGTTTTCAGTTTCTTTGTTGCTCTCCGTGTTTTGTTGTTGTTTCTTCTCTTGCGATACCTTAAGAACATTTGATATCTGCACGCCTATGGAATCAAGAGCCCCAAACAAATGTGGGTTGTAAAATCCCGCTATCAAGATGTAGTGCTGGGGTCCATCATCCGGCTCGTCATCTTGAGTCACAAAAACAGAAAAAAAACATCATATACATACATTGTGAAGGATTGTTTGAAGCATAGTGACTTGTGAGTTGTTACCGATGAACTCAGGAGGCTCCACTTCATCCCTGCGTTTTAGTTTGGTCTTTTTTTCCAGCACAGGGGAAGGTGCTTTTCCCTTTTTGTCTTTACCACCTCCTTTCTCTTTAGTAGCAGAGCGAGGAGGATCTTTGCTTTTCTCCTCTGTCGGTTTAATCTTGAATCATGCAAATAAAATGTTATACAAACTGTTCTTTTAATGTACATTCATAGTAAATACTTGCGTACTTGTACCAGCTCAGCTTGTCTTCTCTGCTGATCACTGCTTTTAATTTGCAGTAATTGAAATTTGACTAGTTTTGCCAGCAGATCTACAGGAATCTCTTCCCCGGCGTCTAGCAGCGCTTTTGCGGGCTCTGTAACCTGCCAACACAAAAATATCAAAGTGAGTGATAAATAATACAGTTAAAAATATGAATCAATCAATATTTTACCTCAAAAAACTTTGGAACATTATCACGTTTCTTATTCTTGGGATTTCCAAATTCATGAATCTGTAATTTTGTGATAATATGTTAGCAACAAACTCATAATATGGCAAAACATTAAAATAAAAGGGGTACTGTGTAAGTTTTTAGGTGGAGGGTCAGAAGCAAGTGGGGTTTTTTTTGGCAATAAAAGCGCTAATAAATAAGTAAAGGTAAAGTAAGTAAAGTCCAGGCAAAGCAAAAATATTTTCATGAGACAAACAGGTGATGGACTCTTCAATAGAAAAACTACATAGGGAACAAATGGTACAAATATTAGGACCTTAGCTTGGGTGTCATCCCAGGTCAAGAGTGAGAAAAGTCTCCGCAGTGGTTTGTGCACAGCCGCCGTGAGCGCTTGGATCAACACTTCAGCCTCTGGACACGTCTCCACCACCAGAGACACGCAGGCCTTCCATGAATCCTGGAATGAACACGATCATTTTATTTTTATTCGTTTAAACAAAGCATGCATGTCCACATCAAACTATAAATACTACAGTACACAGATAACACCATAACTCACAGCAGCCAACTTTAAAAATACAAGCAGTTTACTATTTAACCACAAGATGTCAGTATTTTCAAATCTAGTGAATGTCTAATACTGTTGATGATGAGTGATTGATGTGCAGGGATGGGAAGATTATTCTGAAAATATATTTACTTATAGAATACTGAATAGCTGCATTAAAATGTGTTTCCTAACATATTCTGATACATGGTGCAATCAGAGTTCTGTAATCTAAATATTTAGAATACTTTTACATTGAGTTGCATTCAAATATAGGATCAAAACTGATTTATGTTATGCATGTTTATGTTTTTGGTCCATCTCCTAATTATAATCACTAATTCTGTGCAGTTTGAGCCTAAATTGTGTGATCAAATACCACAATGTGTCCCTCAGATTTTAGAAAAGTAACTGTAATCTGAATACCATCAAATTAAAGAGTAACTGCAGGCTAAAATATCTTTAATTAACAATAACTTGCTAATGCTAAGTGCAGTTTACAGCTACAGGCAGGTTAGATAAGAGACATGTGTTTTTCTACAGCAACCAGCAAGATAAAACTCATAAAACATAAATAAAATACATTATAATTAGTCAGTAATGTTGCTGAATAATTAACTGCTAAATGATAACATAATTTAAGCTAGCAGCAGTGCAGAGAAACCTGAACAAACCTCCTCAAACTGCTCATTTATCAGAGCACTCTCCCAGTTCTTGTATCCCGCATCTTTTTTAGCCGAACCCTTCACTGGCTTTGGCGCCATTTTAGTTCAACTTTCAAAATATTTTCATACAGAACAAGAGTATTTTAAAGTGTTATCTTCGTCTCGAGTTTGTTGTTGTTGTATTTCACCTGCGCGGCTTCTGTAGGGACGGTTTCCATAGCAACGACAGCGCGCAAATGTTGAACCATCCCGGCTACCGTAAAGACAATTTATTTACAATTATATTTTTTTTTAACAGTCTCAAGGACCGTATATTTTTACTAATTATGCATTTCATGTCTGCTCAAAATAATAATATTGGATGTTTTGATTTAAATGTGGGCTCTAAGTTATTTTAGTTTTATCTTTCTCCGCTAAGGGCAGTGTCGAGCCCAGCTGCTGTAGGAGGGGGGGGGGTTACCTTGGCAACGATAGCGCGCATATGTTGAACATCCCGGCTACCGTAAAAACAATATATTTACGATTATATTTTTTATAACAAACTGAAAAAAACGTATATTTTTTATTATTTATCCACTTATTGTACGTCTAAAATAAAAATATTGAACATTTTGATTTAAATATAGGCTCTAAGTTATATTGGTTTCATCTTTCTCCACTAGATGGCAATGTCGAATCCAGTCCGTCAATAGATATGACATGTGCTGTTTACATGATCTATTCAAATAACTGATATTAAGGTCACCATGACAAAATGTAGACGACATGAGATATTCTAATTAAATAAAGGCAAGGCAAAGTAATTTCAAGTGCTTTACAGACTAAGAAAGACATTAAAATCACAAAACAATTGAATCAAAACTTAAATACTAGATCACATGATGCACAGCTGTTTGGCTTCACAAAAATGGAATACACTTCAAGGAAACGCAAAACTGGATATGTTGTGAGACATTCGTAACTGATAACAAACTTTTATACTCACACCTTCTCCTGTTTTTACTGTTTTATATGGACTTGTTTACTTGTTATGTTTGTTTTTTTCTGTTTGTATTGTATTTTAAACAGGGCACCCATGAAAAAAAAGAGGCCAAGTGCTCTCATTGGGTCTCCCTGTGTAAATAAAGATAAATAAAGATAAATATAAATAAATATAATTACAAAATAATAAAAAAATATATATATAAAAAAAATAAAATAAAACCTAAATAAATAAAAAAAAAAAAAAAAGAAAAAACTAACTAACTAACTAAATAAATAATCATCATAACCCTTTCAGCCATATGCACAGTTTAAACAGATCGTTTGGAGCCTGAATTTAACCATTGTCAAAGTAGAGGCCTGTCTCACATCTTGAGGAAGAATGTTCCAGATTTTAACTGCACAAAACTGAAACTCTGATTCCCCATGTTTAGTCCTGTTTCTGGGACCAGCAGGAGGCCAGGACTAAACCAGGACTAAAGCAGAACTGAACCAGGGCTGTACGCAAGTAGAGCTGCTTTAAAGTCTATTCTCTGAGCCACAGGAGCCAGAGACCTGAGCCACAGGACACATGTGTGAAGTACTTCCTGGTTCTAGACCTGAGCCACAGGACACATGTGTGAAGTACTTCCTGGTTCTAGACCTGAGCCACAGGACACATGTGTGAAGTACTTCCTGGTTCTAGACCTGAGCCACAGGACACATGTGTGAAGTACTTCCTGGTTCTAGACCTGAGCTGCAGTGTTCTGGATGTTCTGTTCTGTCTTAAGGCTCGTTTGGAGAGGCCATAGTTCAAGTAACATTTGACCTATAGTTTGGATATGAGAACTCTTAAAAATATAGGGAAGTAAATGAGATGCAGAGCCCTGGTTGAAGCTTCAGTGAGCCTAATAATAAAACATTCATAATGTGCTTAATGAGGCTGTGGAAGGACACTCCACCTCCCACGCTCTGCCAAACAAAAAACACTCAGCTGCAGATCCTTGAATAGAGCATCTGACTGATCTAAAGTGTTTGTTTCATGTTTTATAATCCCATCAGTGACCTACTTGTGTTTTTATTCCAGTAATATCATTAGCTATTTAAATGAAGTGTTGTCCAGGACATTCTGAATCCACCAAAACAGACAGAGCGGCTCCACAGCTGTCACCACAGATGCCACAGAAATCCACATCCGAATGTACGTGTCCCTCCAAGGTCAACGTGAGCGACTATAGTAACACTGGTACTGCATATAGCATGGCAACATCTCAAAATACCCCTTATTTTAGGGATTACACCGCTGCAGATGAACACGTGCATGTGACTCTGAGATTTATTTACAAGAGTTTTAAAAAGTCACTGACGGCAAAGTGTTTGGGTGAATAGTTTTAACATGTTGGGGACAATGTACAGAGATTATGAACGGGTCAGGACAGATGGACAGAGCTGGGAAGTAACAGATTATTATTATTGTTTTTGTTATTATTATCATTATTATTATTATTACTGCCATCATCGTCGTTGTCATTGCTATTATTATTATCGTTGTTGTTATTGTCGTAGTTGTTATTGGCATTGTTGTTATTGTCATTGTTGTTATTTTTGTTGTTATTGTCATTGTTATTGTTATTGTCGTTGTTGTCATAGTTATTGTCGTTGTTATTGTTGTTGTCATTATCATTGTTGTCTTAGTAATTGTCGTTGTCATTGTCGTGTTGTAGTTATTGTCATTGTTGTTATTGTCGCAGTTATTGTCATTTTTGTTCTTGTTATTGTCATAGCTATTGTCCTTGTTATTGTCGTTCTTGTTATTGTTGTCGTAGGTATTGTTGTTATTGTTGTTGTTGTCGTAGGTATTGTTGTTATTGTTGTTGTTGTCGTAGGTATTGTTGTTATTGTTGTTGTCGTAGGTATTGTTGTTATTGTTGTCGTAGGTATTGTTGTTATTGTTGTTGTTGTCGTAGGTATTGTTATTGTTGTTGTTGTCGTAGGTATTGTTGTTATTGTTGTTGTCGTAGGTATTGTTGTTATTGTTGTCGTAGGTATTGTTATTGTTGTTGTTGTCGTAGGTATTGTTGTTATTGTTGTCGTAGGTATTGTTATTGTTGTTGTTGTCGTAGGTATTGTTGTTATTGTTGTCGTAGGTATTGTTGTTATTGTTGTCGTAGGTATTGTTGTTATTGTTGTTGTCGTAGGTATCATCATAGTTATTGTCCTTGTTATTGTCGTTGTTGTTCTTGTTATTGTGATTGTTGTCGTATTGTCGTAGTTATTGTCCTTGTTATTGTTGTTGTTGTTATTGTTGTAGTTATTGTCCTTGTTATTGTTGTTGTTGTTATTGTCGTAGTTATTGTCCTTGTTATTGTCGTTGTTGTTATTGTGATTGTTGTCGTAGGTATTGTCATTGTTGTTGTTATTGTCGTTGTTGTTATTGTTGTAGTTATTGTCGTAGTTATTGTCCTTGTTATTGTCGTTATAATTTTTTGTCCCATCCCTGACACACATATGACACATTGTCGTGGGTCTGGCTGTACAAAACGCTGCCAAAACCTTACGCAACAAACAGGTCAAAAAATGAATTTATAGTTTGGCAAATGTCCGTGGAAAGACTGCAGCTCATCTCCACACCCCGTACCTCTGAGGTATGTGCTCCTCGTGGCGATTACATTACCACCGTGTTATGAAAGATTAAATACTGTAAATAAGACTGTGTTAGTGAGAGTAAACTGAGAAAACACAGAAGAGTGAGCAGAAAACCATGTGTGTGTACTCAGTGTTGTTACTTCAGTAAAAGTACAGATGCAGAGGTAAAAGGTTACTCAAGTAAAAGTACCTAAGTACCTGTTTAAAAATGTACTTTAAGAGTAAAAAGTAAAAGTATTTCACATAAGTGTTGTTCATGTCGTGATACGGATTAAAGATTACACATATTTTGGTCACAGGAACAATACAAATCAACTTCTTAATTTTTCTCATGAATTTTGTGTTTTTATTTTATTTTTTATTGTATTATTTATTTTATTTTTCATTTTATTATAGATTTTTTAATTCATTTTATTTTTCATTTTATTATTATTTTTTATTTATTTTATTTTTCATTTTTTATTTGATTATGTATTACATTTTTCATTTTATTATTTATTATATTTTATTTTTCATTTTATTTTTTACTTTATTATTTATTTTTATTACATTTTAAATTTTATTTTCATATTTATTTTGCTCAAAGCCGAAGCTCGAACTTGCAAACTTTACTCAGGATATTTCCACGAACATGTTCAAAATAACACCTCAAATCACATGAAAAGTACTTTTTACTTTTCAGTCCTGTTCAAAAATGTAGTGGAGTAGAAAGTACAGATACTGCTCTCAAATGTAGTGAAGTAAAAGTAAAAGTATCCACTGTAAAAGTTTTAGTAAAGTAAAGTACAGATACCTAAAAACCTCCTCAAGCACAGTACTTTACTGCTTGTACTTTGTTACTTTCCATCACTGTTTACTCTGATATGTTTTAGGATTAAGGATTAAGACTAAATAAATAAGAAGTGATACTTGTTTATCTGTGTTGTTTTCATGCACTACTTCAACCTCATGTTCTGTGTTTGTTTTACACTGGTGGAAAGTAAAAAGTACAAATAGTAAAGTACTACATTTCTGAACAGGACTGAGAACTTGTCCCATTAAATCTCACCTTTTAATTTAACCGTCAAACACTGTTGTTACTTTAAACACATTTTATTTGTTTAGTTCAGCACATCAGTCGCTCTCACCTGAGTCTCCACCTGGTTCAGACGCAGAGGGGGTGTGTCCTGTGTCGGCCATGTTTAAAGCCTTGGTGAGGTCGTGGGTCGGGGGTCGTAGGTCATGGGTCGGACCATGTGGAGGGAGAACTGGGTTAAGTTTGTTTGTTTCAGTATTTTATGTATTTTTTTGATGTTTTAAGTGTTTATAGTTTAGTTTCTGTTGCTTTTTACTTATGTTGAACCCAGTTATTTTTGTAAATTTGTATTATTGTTACCACGGTGATTGAAATACATTTTGATTTGGAATTTTTCTGAGTCTGCCTCAACTTTGACCACTTATCAAAATCACCACATTTGAACCTTTATAAGACTCAAAATCTGCACAAAATACTTTTACTTTTACTCTTTAAGTACATTTTAATACTTCTATTTAAGTATATTTTTTCATGTGATACTTTTACTTGAGTATTTCTTTGCTCAGGCATCTATACTTTTACTTAAGTACCAAAATTGAGTACTTCTTCCACCACTGAGTATGTCTAAGTGTATCTCATAGTAACCTGTACACACTGTACTACACTTTTACTTTTACTTAAGTATTTCTTGGTTCTAATATCTGTACTTTTACTTGAGTATTTTTTGCTCCAGCATCTGTACTTTTATTTAAGTACCAAAATCAAGTACTTCTTCCACCCCTGAGTATTTCCAAGTACAACTCATTGTAACCTCACACACTGTACTACACTTTTACTTTTACTTAAGTATATTTTTTCTCAGGTATCTGTACTTTTACTTAAGTACTAAAATCATGTACTACTTCCACGGCTGAGTATTTCCAAGTATATCTCATAGTAACACAAAAAACAAAAATATACAAATAAACAAAATTCAGCTCAAATCTTCTCTCAAAGTTTTATAAGACTCAAAATCTGCAGAAAATACTTTTACTTTTTACTATTTAAGTGCATTTTTAAACATGTACTTTCACACTTTTACTTCAGTAGATTTTTCCTCTGGAGTGTGTACTTTTACTTAACAACAGTGAGTACAAAACAAAATTCCTTCAGGACAAATGCAGTAATTTTGCATCTTGATCTTGAAAAAAAAACATAAAAATCTGTTAAAATCCTGCATTTCCGACACATACTGAGGTACTTTCTGTGTTTCTGTGTACATACTGAGGTACATACTGAGGTACTTTCTGCGTTTCTGCGTACATACTGAGGTACTTTCTGCGTTTCTGCGTACATACTGAGGTACTTTCTGCCTTTCTGCGTACATACTGAGGTACTTTCTGCGTTTCTGCGTACATACTGAGGTACTTTCTGCGTTTCTGCGTACATACTGAGGTACTTTCTGCGTTTCTGCGTACATACTGAGGTACTTTCTGCGTTTCTGCGTACATACTGAGGTACTTTCTGCGTTTCTGCGTACATACTGAGGTACTTTCTGCGTTTCTGCGTACATACTGAGGTACTTTCTGCCTTTCTGCGTACATACTGAGGTACTTTCTGCGTTTCTGCGTACATACTGAGGTACTTTCTGCGTTTCTGCGTACATACTGAGGTACTTTGTGCGTACATACTGAGGTACTTTCTGCGTTTCTGCGTACATACTGAGGTACTTTCTGCCTTTCTGCGTACATACTGAGGTACTTTCTGCGTTTCTGCGTACATACTGAGGTACTTTCTGCGTACATACTGAGGTACTTTCTGCGTTTCTGCGTACATACTGAGGTACTTTCTGCCTTTCTGCGTACATACTGAGGTACGTTCGGCGTTTCTGCGTACATACTGAGGTACTTTCGGCGTTTCTGCGTACATACTGAGGTACTTTCGGCGTTTCTGTGTACATACTGAGGTACTTTCTGTGTTTCTGCGTACATACTGAGGTACTTTCTGTGTTTCTGCGTACATACTGAGGTACTTTCTGCGTTCCTGCGTACATACTGAGGTACTTTCTGTGTATCTCTGTACATACTGAGGTACTTTGTGCGTTTCTGCGTACATACTGAGGTACTTTCTGCCTTTCTGCGTACATACTGAGGTACTTTCTGCCTTTCTGCGTACACACTGAGGTACTTTCTGCGTTTCTGCGTACACACTGAGGTACTTTCTGCGTTTCTGCGTACACACTGAGGTACTTTCTGCGTTTCTGCGTACATATTGAGGTACTTTCTGTCTTTCTGCGTACATACTGAGGTACTTTCTGTCTTTCTGCGTACATACTGAGGTACTTTCTGTGTTTCTGCGTACATACTGAGGTACTTTCTGTGTTTCTGCGTACATACTGAGGTACTTTCTATGTTTCTCTCCTTGCCTCGTTGCGAGATAGAGCCGCGGTCGCGTTACAAAGATCTGACATTTAAAAGTTGCCAAATCCTGTAATAAAGACCACACTGGAGACATATTTGAAATGTAGTATCGGGACAGGCCTGGGACGCCTCTGTGGAGTAAAAGTGTTGACAGACGAGTCTCGGGGTCAACGGGACGCTCAAAATGGCCGCCAAGTCAGGTCACCCTAACCCCGCCCCCCCCCCGGGACAGAGATACTCCCGATGACGCCGGAGGAAACTGACGCTCCTCATGTGACTGTTTCAATGATGTTTACAGTAGAAGAGGCGCAGGGACAAACGGGACGTCCCACAGAGAAGCTTTGTCCCGTCACAATGAGGGACGCACAGTCACATGACCCACTGTGTCTGCGAGCGACTGGTCAAACGCCGTCAGTGTGTAGTGTGTGTAGTACTGACGAGTGTAGTGTGTGTAGTACTGACGAGTGTAGTGTGTGTAGTACTGACGAGTAGTGAGAGTACTATGAGCTGGAACTGGAAAGGACTTAACGGGGAATACTTGATTTTGATATTTAAGTAAAAGTACAGATACTGGAGCCAAGAAATACTGAAGTAAAAGTACAGATACTGGAGCCAAGAAATACTGAAGTAAAAGTACAGATACTGGAGCCAAGAAATACTGAAGTAAAAGTACAGATACTGGAGCCAAGAAATACTGAAGTAAAAGTACAGATACTGGAGCCAAGAAATACTGAAGTAAAAGTACAGATACTGGAGCCAAGAAATACTGAAGTAAAAGTACAGATACTGGAGCCAAGAAATACTGAAGTAAAAATATAGATAATGGAGTCAAGAAATACTGAAGTAAAAGTACAGATACTGGAGCCAAGAAATACTGAAGTAAAAGTACAGATACTGGAGCCAAGAAATACTGAAGTAAAAGTACAGATACTGGAGCCAAGAAATACTGAAGTAAAAGTACAGATACTGGAGCCAAGAAATACTGAGGTCAAAGTACAGATACTGGAGCAAAGAAATACTGAAGTAAAAGTACAGATACTGGAGCCAAGAAATACTTCAGTGTAGTACAGCGTGTGAGGTTACTATGAGTTGTACTTGGAAATACTCAGTGGTGGAAGAAGAAGTATTTGATTTTGGTGGTTAAGTACTTAAGTATCACATGAAAACTGTGAAAGTACCTGTTGAAAAATGTACTTAAAGAGTTAAAGTAAAAGTATTTCACGCTGATTTTGAGTCTTATAAAACTTCAAATGTGGTGATTTTGATCAAAATTTAAGTTTTTGTTCAACAGAAAAAACTGAATTGATCGTTTTTTTTCTCGTTTTATTTGTTTATTTTTGTTCCTTAAATTCTAAACGTGTTAAAAAATAAACCTCAGACTTTGCAGCAGGTCTCAAACTATAAGAAAAATACTTTTACTTTTCAGTCCTGTTCAACAATGTAGCAGTAAAGTAAAAAGTATCCACTGTAAAATGTACTGAAGTAAAGTACAAATACCTAAAATGATACTTTTACTTTGTTCCACTGAGCTGTAGATTTATGTGTTTATTTGTTTGGCTGATGAAAAATCGCCAGGAGACGCGTTTCATTATAGACGGTGAGAAATGCCACAGGAGGTATAGAGCTCGCACCGTCACCTCGCTCTCAAAGGTCACGCCCCCTGCCACGCCCCATGCCACGCCCCCTGCCACGCCCCCTGCTGCCGGGACACAAATATGACACAATTAAACAAATCAGCGCCATCTGAAAAGAGACGACCACAAGAACAGTTTGAGTTTACAGGGACCGAACGCAGCAAATAGGTTGACGGTTTGATTCCAGCTCCCACAGGTGAACACTGTCATTGTGTCCTTGGGCAAGACACTTAACCCCCTCTCCTCAGTGTGTGTGTGTGTGTGTGTGTGTGTGTGTGTGAATAGATTGGTCCATGTAACAGAAGAAGAAAAATACATGTTCATGCAGTTATTCAGTTTTCTGTAATTAAATATATTTTCAAAGTATTTTTCCCAACACTGCAGACAGAGAAATTAAAGTTGTTTCTACTACTACTACTACAGTACTTATGCTCAAACATGTAACATCTGAGTTCATGGTACAGATAATACGATTACATCACGGCGATTATTAAAGTTTGACACTTTAAAATGGTGAGGATGTTAATTAGAATCATTTTAATTTCATGAATAAGTTCCAAACAAAAGTTACAGTACTGCACTTTGAAATAAGTGAAACAGTGATACAGACACTAAACCCTGTGTGTGAGTGTGTGTGAGAGTGTGTGTGAGTGTGTGAGAGTGTATGTGTGTGTGGTTCATGTAAAGGTGGAAAATCTCTGTATAAAAATGTGACTGAGGAGAAAAAACACATTTCACTGGAGTTTTGTTTTAAATATTTTATTGTCTGGTCGACAAACAGATTAATAGTCAAAAAGTTTGCAAAAATTGGGAAGAGGCCACACCCACAACCAACGTGAGCGTCCAATCAGATACAAGTGTCTAAAAGCTGCGGAGGAAGGTCAGTGGTATAAAAAGGAGAAGAGCTAGAATTACATTAAAATGACACACGTAAACTCAGACGATCAGATTTAAGGCATCCACTCCTCGTACAAAAAAACAGTAATACACAGGACAGGAATCTGCCCCAACACTGCTACATATGGCCCCAGTGACCGCCGCCCCTCGGCCGGTCACACCCTGCGACCGCCGCCCCTCGGCCGGTCACACCTTGTGCTTCACGCTCGTAAAACAAAGTGTCTCGTGTTTAAAGTGAATCCACTAAAAGTAAATGGCTCTACATTCATCTGCAAAACGCTTCAGTTCAACCTGCAGAGACGATCTAAGGTCAATCACTGCCCCAGACCCTCAGGTCACGTCTGACGTCACTGTCCCTGACGTCCATGTGGAGTCAGGACGGCTCAGAGCGTCCACTGAACGAGCTCATGGTACAAAAGCAGAGTAAACGGGACATGGGAGAGTCAGGGGGATAAGTGCACACAGACGTCCTGTCCTCAGAGCTCAGCACTCCTCGATCACGGTACCAGCCGCGGAGGAGTACAGCTTCTGTTTGACCAGACGGAATCCTGGACTCAGTTTGAGCGCGTGCCTCAGCGACGGGGCGAAGCACGAGCCCATGAAGAGGAAGTCCCTGAGGCTGGGCCAGGCCGTCCCGTCCTGTTTAAACACTAGAGTCAGCTCAAAGGTGGGCACCACGGAGGCGTCGTACACGATGCGTTCCAGCCGCTTCACGCCTTTGTCCAGCTCCAGATGGACGTAGAGCACGCAGCCCCGCAGACCGCAGGGCTCGCACGAGGACAGCCTCAGGACCTCCCGCGCCACTCTCCACGTCAGACGCTCCGGCACCAGCACCGACGAGCAGTGCAGCGCCGTCTTTTTAGAGCGAGACAAACAGCCCTCAAACATCTTAGCGAGCTGCAGACACGTCCTGTCCTCAGACACGTCCACTGGTCTCTCCGGCTCCACCAGGCAGCGCTCCCAGAAGTCCAGCTCTGCACAGAGGACAACAAGAGACACATTTACACAAAGAGACAGTCTGAGGACAGGGACAAAGAGAATGAAGGATTCAGTTCAAACACAGAACAGACACAAAACATCACGACACAAAACCTGCTCCTTGTTTTTGTAAAAACTCACATCTAAAATGAAACAAACTGATGTTTTAATATAAAACATTTTGTCATTTTAATCTGTCTGAAGTCTGACATCATCCTGTCCCCGCCCCCACAGGACGAAAACAAGAACAACACACTGGAGTATGCAGTACTACTGCACACACACACTGGAGTATGCAGTACTACTGCACACACACACACTGGAGTATACAGTACTTGTACACACACACACTGGAGTATACAGTACTACTGTACACACACACTGGAGTATACAGTACTACTGCACACACACACTGGAGTATACAGTACTACTGCACACACACACTGGAGTATACAGTACTACTGCACACACACACTGGAGTATACAGTACTTGTACACACACACTGGAGTATACAGTACTACTGCGCACACACACTGGAGTATACAGTACTACTGCACACACACACACTGGAGTATACAGTACTACTGCACACACACACACTGGAGTATACAGTGCTACTGCACACACACACACTGGAGTATACAGTACTACTGCACACACACACACTGGAGTATGCAGTACTTGTACACACACAGACCGGAGTATGCAGTACTTGTACACACACAGACCGGAGTATGCAGTACTTGTACACACACAGACCGGAGTATGCAGTACTTGTACACACACAGACCGGAGTATGCAGTACTTGTACACACACAGACCGGAGTATGCAGTACTTGTACACACACAGACCGGAGTATGCAGTACTTGTACACACACAGACCGGAGTATGCAGTACTTGTACACACACAGACCGGAGTATGCAGTACTTGTACACACACAGACCGGAGTATGCAGTACTTGTACACACACAGACCGGAGTATGCAGTACTTGTACACAGACCTTTCTCGATGCAGTTGTGGTCGTAGCGGCGCTCGAGCAGCTCACACACACACTCTCCGCTCTTGTTCTTCATGGAGCCTGTGGCCACCATCTCTGCTTCAAAAGAAAAACAGAGTCAACACAAGAACTCCAAGAGACAGGGGTCAAAACAGGAGCCACAGAGAGCCACAGAGAAACAAGAGAGCCACACAGAGAGCCTTAGAGAGCCACAGAGATGCAAAGAGACACACAGAGAGCCACACAACAAGTCACAGAGAACCACAAAGAGCCACATAGAGCCAAAGAGACGCAGGAGAGCCACAGAGAGAAACAAGAGAGCCACAGAGAAACAAGAGAGCCACAGAGAGAAACAAGAGAGCCACAGAGAAACAAGAGAGCCACAGAGAGAAACAAGAGAGCCTTACAGAGCCACATAGATGCAAAGAGACACACAGAGAGCCACAGAGATGCACTGAGAGCCACACAGCAAGTCACAGAGAACCACAAAGACGCACAAAAAGCCACATAGAACCACACAGCGAGCCACATAGAGCCAAAGAGACGCAGAGAGAGCCACATAGAGCCAAAGAGACGCAGAGAGCCACATAGAGCCAAAGAGACGCAGAGAGAGCCACATAGAGCCAAAGAGACGCAGAGAGAGCCACATAGAGCCAAAGAGACGCAGAGAGCCACATAGAGCCAGAGACGCAGAGAGCCACATAGAGCCAAAGAGACGCAGAGAGCCACAAAGACCCAAAGAGCCGCACAGAGAGCCACAAAGAGCCACAAAGGTGTACAGAGCCGCGCAGAGAGCCGCAGAGAGCTGATGACTCGCATAATAACTTTCTAAACACGTCCCGCGCACATTCCCCTCTCCACGCTGATCGCTCTTACCTTAAATATTATTTAGTTTTAGTTTAATCTTGTTCCATAAATAAACCCAGACACACGCGCACGCGCCTCTCCCGCACACACAGACACTCACACACACGCACACGCGCTCTGGACTGTCCCACTGTGGGGCTTTTATCCTGTGGACTCAGCTGACCAGAGGGTTGGACCAATCACAGCCTCCTGCACAGAGCCTCCTGATTGGCTGCACTGGAGCTTTAAAGAAAAATAATTGACCAATGAAATCACAGAACAGGCTGTTGCTACGTGATCTGAGCAGAGTTTGCCCAGTAACCTTTGATTTGATGTGGGGAAAAAAGAGGAAAAATGAGGCTGTGATTGGAAATAAGTTGGGTAAATATTGCACAGGACAGAAAGTAATAAATATATAGTAAAAGAAACATTTAGTTGTGGTTTTGGAGCAGATTAAACCTGCAGGACTCCACAGAATCATGTCTGAAATAAACACTTTTAGAGAAACAAAAAAACAATGTCACTATGAATTGTGTATTTTTAGCTCACTACACTCAGACTCTTATCAGCAGGTTTAGTTTAATCAAGCCCAAAGTACAAGCAGAGGACGCACTCTTCCTCCTCAACAGCTTTTATGTGACTTTATTGTGTCAGTTTATCAAATAGATAAAAGTAGAGAAGTCATTTATGTAAAAGCTAAATATAAAAGTGGAGAAGTCGTAGTAACAGTAAAAGTAGCAGTAGATACTTCAGTAAAGACTTTTAACAAATGAAAAAGTGAGTCGGTGCATGGTAACTATGATGACTACAGAGCTCTTTGTGGCTCTCTGTGGCTCTCTGTGGCTCTCTGTGTGTCTCCAATGTGTCTCTGTGACTCCCTGTGCGTCTTTGTGGCTCTCTCTGTGGCTCTCTGTGCATCTCTGTGGCTCTCTGTTTCTCTCTGTGTGTCTCTCTGTGGCTCTCTGCAGCTCTCTCTATGGCTCTCTGTGGCTCTCTGTCTCTCTGCGTCTCTATGGCTCTCTGCATCTCTCTGCGGCTCTCTGTTTCTCCCTGTGTCTCTCTGCTTCTCTATGGCTCTCTGCGGCTCTCTGTTTCTCTCTATGTCTCTCTCTGTGTCTCTCTCTGCGTCTCTATGGCTCTCTATGGCTCTCTGTGGCTCTCTCTGTTTCTCTCTGTTTCTCTCTGTTTCTCTCTGTTACTGCGACTAAACCAAAATGTGAATACTCTGTGTGTGACTTTGAAAACACTCGAGCTCTCCACACACATTTTGCCCCTTCAGTAACTGGATCTACCCCTCCTGCCCCTCCTGCCCCCCCCCGCCCCTCCTGCCCCTCGTCCCCCCCTGCCCCTCGTCCTCCCTGCCCCTCCTGCCCTCCTGCCCCTCGTCCCTCTGAGGGTAACAGAATCCAGTGGAGAGTGTTTGTTCTGTCACATGGGCCTGAGCCGACACTGAATCCTCCACAGAGTCACACGTATCAGAGACTTTTATATCTGTGGACGAACATCCAGAACTCTGCTGCTCCGGACTAGAACCAGGAAGTACTTCACACATGTGTCCTGTGGCTCAGGTCTGTGGCTCCTGTGGCTCAGAGACTTTAAAGCAGCTCAGTGTGAACAAGTCTCTCCATGGACCAAAGAACATCTCCCACATGAGCCACAAGAACATCTCACATGAGGAGGACTTCAGATAGTCCTTTTTTAGTCCTGGTTTAGCCCATGTTTAGTCCTGGTTTAGTCCTGGTTTAGTCCAGGTTTAGTCCTGGTTTAGTCCTGGTTTAGCCCTGGTTTAGTCCTGGTTTAGTCCTGGTTTAGTCCTGGTTTAGTCCTGGTTTAGTCCTGGTTTAGTCCTGGTTTAGTCCTGGTTCAGTCCTGGTTTAGTCCTGGTTTAGTCCTGGTTTAGTCCTGGTTTAGTCCTGGTTTGATCATTCTTCCTGTGGATGTGACTCAGACCTCGACTTTGACAAAGTTTAAATCCAGACTCAAACTGTTCTGTTCATCTGTGCATGTGACTGAAGGGGGTTTATTCTGCACTTTTCTCCTTTAATGTTTTTATTTTATGATGATTATTTATGTTTTGATTTGTTGTATTGTGATTTTAACGTCCTTATTATTCTGTAAAACACTTTGTACAAATGTTTTGCCAAATACTACAGAAATAATCGTGTACCAGCCTCACACTAATATTATTTTACTCACGAGAAGCTTCTGGGTTTATTTATTTTTATTGTGATGTTTTGAGCAAATTCAAACTCTGAGCAGTGGAGGAAGGTAATGAAGTAAAAGTAGTGAAGTACTGTACTTAAGTAGTATTTTTAGGTATCTGTACTTTACTTAAGTACATTTTACAGTGGGTACTTTTTACTTTACTTCAGTACATTTGAGAGCAGTATCTGTACTTTCTACTCTACTACATTTTTGAGCAGGACTGAAAAGTAAAAAGTACTTTTCATCTGATTTGAGGGGTTATTTTTACCATGTTCGTGGAAACATCCTGAGTAAAGTTTAAGAGTTTGAGCTTCAGCTTTGAGCAAAATAAATATAAAAATAAATAAATAATACAATAATTAAAAAAATAAATAAAATAAAATAAATAATACAATAATAAAAAATAAAATAAAATAAATAATACAATAATAAAAAATAAAATAAAATAAATAATACAATAATAAATAATAAAATAAAATAAATAATACAATAATAAAAAAATAAAAAAAAATAAATAATACAATAATAAAAAATAAAATAAAATAAATAGTACAATAATAATAAAAATACAATAATAAAAAAATAAATACAATAAATAATACAATAATAAAAATAAAATAAATACAATAATAAAAAAATAAATACAATAAATAATACAATAATACAAATAAAATAAATAAAATAAATAATACAATAATAAAAAATTAAAAATAAAATAAATAATAATAAAAATAATAATAATAAAAACACAAAATTCATAAGAAAAATTAAGAAGTTTATTCATATTGTTACTGTGACCAAAACATGTGTCATTTTTAATCAGTATTTCTACATTTACACTTATTAACACTTGTGTGAAATACTTTACTACACTTTTAAACAGGTACTTTAATACTTTCACTGAAATAGATTTTTTCATGTGGTACTTTTTCCCTCTGTATCTGTACTTTTACTTAAGTAACAAAGCTGAGTACTTGTTAATATGTGAATCCTGCCGACACGACTCATCACAGACGTCGAAATACATTCACTTCATCTGAAAATCCAATCTCAGACGAAACAAAAACATGAAATTACAAACAAAATCTGTTCAAAATACGTCAAATTTGCTTTTTTACATGTTAAAGATCTGATATTACACAAAAAAAACTGACTCTTGTGAGATTTAAGTCATGTTCTAATGCTGTTACCTCCTCAAAAACAGACCTGGAGTAGTTTGGACATGTTTGAGTCACACTTTATTATTCGTCTGTCACGTCTCCAAACCTCAAAACGCTCTGTTCCACCTTGTGATGTCATCAAGTGTTAGTTTTTCCAAGTGAACAGCTCCTTTTACCTTTAGTTCAGCACACACAGGTTCGTAGTTTAGTTCATAACACAGTAAAACAAAGCTGGATATTTAGGCTGAGTTCTTCTCCCAAACTGAAAACACTCAGGTCCACCTTGTGATGTCATCATGTGGTGATATACAAAGGTCCTAAACTACACAAAATGGACTCTTGTGAGGTTTAAGTCATGTTTTAATGTGGTTTCTTCATCAAAAACTGACCTGGAGATGTTTGGACATGTTTGAGTCACACTTTATTATTAGTCTGTCACATCTCCAAAGCTCAAAACGCTCTGTTCCACCTTGTGATGTCATCAAGCGTTAGTTTTTCCAAGTGAACAGCTCCTTTTACCTTTAATTCAGTCGAGATAAGCGGCAATTCTAGAGCTGAAATCATCCAAATAATTCTATAAATGAAGCTGTGTGGAGTTTAAAAACACAGCGGAGCACTTCCTGTATCACCACATGATGACATCACAAGGTGGAACAGCGTGTTTTCAGTTTGAGAGAACTTGACAAAACACAAAACTGTAGGTGTGTTAGTGACAGAAAACTGTGTCAAAACTGTGTCATACTCAACTTTACTGGAGTGCCGAAAGTAAATATTTGACGATAGCGTTAGCGCGTTAGCCCGTGTGACCTGATCTCCGGGCCTATACAGAGTAAATATAGCAGAAGTATACGCGCGCTTTAACCAGGTCCTGACCCACATATGTGCAGGACGCTCCACTTTATGGGACAGGCACAGACTTTAGACTCTGCAGCACAGTTTACACTTCTTATAAAGAGTTTAACGAGAAAAAGAACATGTCAAGGGCAGGTCTTAATCAGCGTAAAGAGGTTTAAAGGATGTCACTACAGGAGTCTGACTATTTCTGATCCAAACCAGTTTAAAAGGCTCATATTACGTCATTTTCTGATCTATTTTACCTGCAGTTTTTGTTTCATTCACACGTTTAAACCACAAACTCTGCAGATTTAGGCTGAGTTCTTGAGGGAAAACGGAGCTTTTTAACTTGAAAACTACCACTTGATGACATCACAAGGTGGAACAGAGCGTTTTGAGGTTTGGAGATGTAACAGAATAAAGATAAAGTGTGACTCAAACACGTCCAAACAACTCCATTTTGTGTAATATATGAACTTTTGTTGACTTTTGAGTGAAGAACTGTGGTCAGCTCAGGTCGTTTTAAATGTGCTGAATATGAAAAAAAAAAAAAGTTAAAAAAGTGTTAAAAAATTAAAACGTTCAAATTCTTATATCTGGGCATGAAGACAAGAAGAAGAACAAGAAGAAGGAGAACAAAAAGAAGAAGAAGAACAAGAAGGAGAACAAGAAGAACGAGAAGAAGAACAAGAAGAAGAAGAAGAACAAGAAGAAGAAGAAGGAGAAGAAGAAGGAGAACAAGAAGAAGAAGAACAACAACAAGAAGAACAACAAGAAGAAGAACAAGAAGGAGGAGGAGGAGGAATAATAATAATAATAATAATAATAATAATAATTCTGGGGTTGTTGCATAAGTTTTGTCTATTTTATATATATTATATTTTATTTTAAGCTCATTACTAACCCAGCTCTATTCTGTATCTATAATAAATGGAGTCTTTGTGTGCGTTTGCTTTACTTTAAAATAATGTAGCTGTGATAGAGCGCCCCCACAGGCCTGGAGTGTTACTGCAGCTGCCACACATTTCACAGACGTTCATTTCTGTTGGCAGAGCTGAAGATTTAAGGCTTTAAGTTCTGACGTTTTGATTAAAAGGTTATGCAACAACTTTTAAAAAACTTCTACAACAATGACTACAGCTGCTGAAATACAAATGAACTACAAATACTAATACTTCCTGAAACAGATACAATTACTACTGTGACTGACTGAGGCGCAGATTGTTTCTTGTTCACTGCAACAATCCAGGTTTAAAAAGGATGAAAAATGAGGAATGTTGCCATCTGTCTACGGTCGCCATGGCAATTAAGAATTTAAAACAGAATATTAAATACTACTCCTGCTACTACTACTTGTTGAAGTTCTGCATTTGCCCTTGTCATACTCTGCAGGTCAGGTCTCGTCTGGTGCCAGATAAATGTGTTTCATCAGTGTGTTTCAGGTTTCAGAGTGTGGCTTTATCTGAGCCTCTGTTGTGCTGCTCTGGGACGTCCGGAATGTGATGGCACCGGCATCAGAGCCACTGGTACAGCTGAGGAGCACGAGAGAGGGAGAGGGGGAGGAGGGAGGAGGAGAGAGGAGAGAGGAGGGAGGAGGAGAGAGGAGGAGAGAGAGAGGGAGAGAGAGGGAGAAGAGGGAGAAAGAGAGAGGAGCCTTCTACAGCTGAGGAGCACCTTTTCACCGCACGAGAGACGGAGAAGGGGAGGAGGGAGAGGAGGGGGGAGGAGGAGAGAGGGGGAGAGAGGGGGAGAGAGAGAAAGACAGAGAGAGAGAGGGAGAAGAGGGAGAAAGAGAGAGAGGGAGAAGAGGGAGAAAGAGAGAGAGAGGAGCCTTGTACAGCTGACCAGCACCTTTACACCACACGAGACACGGAGAGGGGGAGGAGGGAGGAGGAGGAGAGAGGGGGAGGGAGGGGGAGAGAGAGAGAGAGAGAGGAGGAGAGAGAGAAAGAGAGAGAGAGGAGCCTTCTACAGCTGAGGAGCACGAGAGAGGGAGAGGGGGAGGAGAGAGGAGGAGAGAGGGGGAGAGAGGAGGAGAGAGGGGGGAGAGGAGGAGAGAGGGGGAGAGAGAGAAAGACACAGAGAGAGGGAGGAGAGGGAGAAAGAGAGAGGAGCCTTCTACAGCTGAGGAGCACCTTTTGACTGCACGAGAGAGGGAGAGGGGGAGGAGGGAGGAGGAGAGAGGGGGAGAGAGGGAGAGAGAGAGAGAGAGAGAGAGAGGGAGGGAGAGAGGAGCCTTCTACAGCTGACCAGCACCTTTTCACCACACGAGAGACGGAGAGGGGGAGGAGGGAGGAGGGAGGGGGAGGGAGGAGGAGGAGAGAGAGACAGGGAGAGAGAGAGGGAGAAAGAGAGAGAGAGGAGCCTTTGACCAGCACCTTTACACCACACGAGAGACGGAGAGAGAGAAGGAGAGGGAGAGAGGGGAGGAGGGAGAGAAAGAGATAGAAGAGAGAGAGGAGTCTTCTGCAGCTGACCAGCACCTTTTCACCACAAGAGAGGGAGGAAGGAGAGGGGAAGAGATGAAGAGAGGGAGAGAGTGAGATGGAGTAAATGAGGGAGGAAGAGAGAGAGAGGGGGAGGAGGGAGGGAGAGAGAGAGATGGAGCGAAAGAGGGAGAGAGAAGAGGGAGAAAAAGAAAGAGGAGAAGGGGAGCCTTCTACAGCTGACTAGCACTTTTTCACCACACGAGAGAGAGAGAGGGGGAGGAGGGGGGAGGGAGGGGGAGGGAGGAGGAGGAGAGAGAGAGAGAGGGAGGGAGAAGAGGGAGAAAGAGAGAGGAGCCTTCTACAGCTGAGGAGCACCTTTTCACCGCACGAGAGAGGGAGAGGGGGAGGAGGGAGGAGGAGGGAGGAGGAGAGAGGAGGAGAGAGAGAGAGAGAGAGAGGGAGGGAGAAGAGGGAGAAAAAGAGAGAGAGGAGTGTTCTGCAGCTGACCAGCACCTTTTCACCACAAGAGAGGGAGGAAGGAGAGGGGAAGAGATGAAGAGAGGGAGAGTGAGATGGAGTAAAAGAGGGAGAAAGAGAGAGAGAGAGGGGGAGGAGGGAGGGAGAGAGAGATGGAGCGAAAGGGGGAGAGAGAAGAGGGAGAAAAAGAAAGAGGAGAAGGGGAGCCTTCTACAGCTGACTAGCACCTTTTCACCACACGAGAGAGAGAGGGGGGGAGGAGGGAGAGATGAGGAGAGAGGGAGAGAGAGGGAGGGAAAGAGAGAGGGAGCAAAAGAGGAAGAGAGAGAGAGGGAGAGAGAGAGGAGACTTCTACAGCTGACCAGCAGCTTTTTACCACATGAGAGACGGAGAGGGGGAGGAGGGAGAAAGAGAGGGAGAGAGAGAGGGCGTGAAAGAGGAAGAGAGAGAGAGAAGGAGAAGAGCGAGAGAGGAGCCTTCTACACCTGATCAGCACCTTCACCACACGAGAGAGAGAGAGGGAGAAGGAGAGAGAGAGATGGAGTGAAAGAGGGAGAGAGAGAGAGAGAGAGAGATGGAGCGAAAGAGGGAGAGAGAGAGAGAGAGAGAGATGGAGCGAAAGAGGGAGAGAGAGGGAGAGATGGAGGTATGTGATGGCACCGGCATCAGAGCTGCTGCTGCTGCACCCGGACATCTGCCAGGAGCCTTCAACAGCTGAACATCACCTTTACACCACACGAGAGACGGAGAGAGAGACGGAGAGGGAGATGGAGAGAGAGACGGAGAGAGAGACGGAGAGGGAGATGGAGAGAGAGACAGAGAGAGAGAAACAGGAGGAGAGAGAGAGGAGGGGGTGCAGGGGGTATTGACTTGCAGATCACGTCTCTCGCTGCCACATGTGAAACGTGCAGAGGACAGATATAGGACGAGCCGTAGATCTGAGCTGTCGGGAGGAGCCGCTCTTGTTTCCATGGAGACGACAACGCTTCCCAGGAATGTTTCATAGTGTGGCATTCGACTTGTACTTCCTGCATTTACTTAATTAAACATTTTTATTGCTCAAATACGCTTGAAAAACCTCTAATCTCGCCTCTCCGCAGATTTGACCCGTGATGACAGCTGTAGTTTTCATTTATAACAGATGTTTAAATATGGACTTTTTTCATGATATTAAAATTAAAATTATTAATATCCAGGACATTTTTTACACTTTCAGCAGCTTTAATCATTATCGTGATGTAATTATTAAAAATATTATATCATTTCACTTATTTTGTCCATAAAAATCATTATCGTCCCACTTCTAATTTGCCCCGGTGACGTCCATTTTAGACGCATTTATTATCACACTTTGGGACATTTTCAGGCGACGCAATACCATCACCATGGAGACGAGCAGGCGGCGGACGCTCCCTCAGAAAAGTTACATAGTGCACTTTTAAATTAAGACTAGAAAAGGTGAGAAAAGGTTTATATTTTTGGCTCCTGCAACGACAAAAACACGAGTCAACGCTGTTTTATTTCCTGTAATATTCTTCAGATACGATATTAGTGTCAGGTATCGGCTTACAAATATCGATTTCAGCCGATATCCTGGTTGGAAATACAAACTGACGCAATGAAACTTTACTTTTACATGTTAAAGGTCAAATATGTGAGCGTTGAGTCACGTTCTAACACGTTTGAGTCGCTTTTTATTACTCGTCTGTCAGTATCTCAAGCTCAAAATGCTCCGTTCCACCTCGTGATGTCATGAAGTGGTCGTTTTCCAAGTGAACAGCTCCTTTTACCTTTAGTTCAGTAGTAGATTGACAGTTCCAAGGCTATTTTCTGGTCATAATCAGCCCAGAAAGTCTCATGATGTTTGACTTTTTATTGATACAAAGCCGTTCTGTCGTTACGTGACACATTTGACCCCATTTTTTCTCGTTTTTCTTTTGTTTTCAGTCTTTGCGCTGGTACTTTTGCATATTTAACAGTTTTCCCCTCGTGTAATAATAAACCGTGATGTGCATCGGGCTTTTTATCAATGGGAAAACCCGAACAAACCAGAAAAAGTGCTAAAAATATCGTTAAACGCGCTGCAAGGCATTCTGGGTACTAAGATTATAACAGACCACAACGTTTTACTCGTACAGGCTGGTGCACGCGTTTGAGTGAGTAAAAGTGCAGATACAAGAGCTAAAAATACTCACGTAAAAGTAAAAGTATCACATGAAAAAGCTACGTGAGTAAAAGTATTAAAGTACCTGTTTAAAAATGTACATAAAGAGTAAAAAGTACAAGATTTTGAGTGTTATAAAGCGTGAAATGTGGTGATTTTGATCAAGATTTGAGCTGGATTTAGTGGAATAAAAAGTACAGATGCTGCTTTTTAATACTTTTACTTCGTTACGTTCCACCTCTGCTTTAAGGACACGTTTTATTTATATATTTAAATTTGAAAGTGGGACGTTTAGTCAGCACGTTCTCTGTGTACAGCTGCTCTTGGTCTTCGCTCTGGTCCCATTGATGAAGAGGGGCAGAGTATACAGTGTGTAACCAGAGACCTGCTCCAGAGACCTGCTCCTCGTATGGGCACGTTTTAGGGGCGCAGGGTTTTACAGGACGGCCCATGTGACGAGGGTCAGCCCCCCCCCTCACCCCGGGTCTCATTTTACCCACTTCAAAACAACAACCAGCCCCACTTCACTCCAACAAAACAGTTCAGTTTTGTTTTTAACGCTGCTGCTCAGGTCCTGACTAGAACCAGGAAGTACAAGCAATAAGTCCTGTGTTCAGGTCTAGAACTGGACTAAACCAGGACTAAACCAGGACTAAACTAGGGCTAAACCAGGACTGAACCAGGACTAAACCAGGACTAAAGTTGGACTAAAGCTGGACTAAAGCTGGACTAAACCAAGACCAAACTGGGACTAAACCAGGACTAAACCAGGATTGAACCAGGACTAAAGCGGGACTAAAATCAGGACTAAACCAGGACTAAATTTGGACTAAAGCAGGACTAAAGTTGGACTAAAGCGGGACTAAAGCTGGACTAAACCAAGACCAAACTGGGACTAAACCAGGACTAAACCAGGATTGAACCAGGACTAAAGCTGGACTAAAGCGGGACTAAAATCAGGACTAAACCAGGACTAAATTTGGACTAAAGCAGGACTAAAGTTGGACTAAAGCGGGACTAAAATCAGGACTAAACCAGGACTAAATTTGGACTAAAGCAGGACTAAAGTTGGACTAAAGCGGGACTAAAATCAGGACTAAACCAGGACTAAACCAGGACTAAACGATGATTAAACCAGGACTAAACCAGGACTAAACCAGGCCTGAACCAGGACTGAACCAGGACTGAACCAGGACTAAACCAAAACTAAAGCAGGACTAAACCAGGACTGAACCGGGGCTAAACCAGGACTAAACCAGGACTAAACCAGGACTAAACCAGAATGAAACTAGGGCTAAACCAGGACTGAACCAGGACTAAACCAGGATTAAACCAGGACTAAACCAGGACTGAACCAGGACTAAACCAGGATTAAACCAGGACTAAACCAGTACTAAAGCTGGACTGAACCAGGACTGAACCAGGACTGAACCAATCTCTCTTCTGTTTTAATGTTACTTTTATGATGATTATTTCTGTTTTGATTTGTCGTGTTGTGATTTAACGTCCTTCTTATTCTGTAAAACACTTTAAATCACTTTGTCACACTTTGTGCTGCACAGACACACTCGTCTTTGTCTGACAGTTGTGTTGTTGTTGTTGTAATTTGTTGTATATTGATTACTGGGTCAGGGCGCAGGGTTTTTTACGCAGTCACTGAATACCTCACTCTGCTGTAAAGTGTCTCAGTAATAAACACGTCCGTGCGCCGCGTGGAGACGGAACAGGTCAAAGGAAGAACAAGGACACAGGCTGGAGGTGTGAGCGCCCCCTAGTGGATCATTTATGCTCACTGTTTATCCTATAGGCTCTGTCAGGATTATGTACAGCTGTGTTATTTTAGACTGAAGCTTTAGAGGAAAAATATAGGTTTGTGTTAAGAGTTTAAGAGGAAAAACAGAGTGGACAGAAGCAGTTTTACATACTACACCGCCCTCTAGTGGTCAACTTGGAAATAACACAGGATTTAAATAATTAAACACAATATAGAGTAAGTTTGAAATATTCTGCGTGTAGTTTTATCTGATGTTGCTTAAGTAAATTTTAAAGACAGGTACTTTTTACATACTTTGCTTCACTACGTTTGAGAGACAGGATTTGTACTTTATACTACATTTGTACGTTTTTCCGAAATGTAGAAATATAAAATGTTCCTTACAAAATCTGATTATCAAATAAAATAAAGATAATTGTTTACTGTTCAGACTCCATGAAGTTCAACCAATCACAGCACTTTTCAAAAACAAAAATATACAGTTAAGTTACTTTTTTCACATGGAATAATTAAAATTCAAGTTCTATTAAAACCGAAAATGAAAATGAGGAAAGTATAAAACATGAAGCTCAGTATTTTTATCAAGTGTGAGAAAAAAACAAACAAAACTGACTTCAAGTACATTTTTAAACAAGTACTTTGCCTTTTGTAGAGATTTTTTTCATGTGTAGATGTTTTCATGCAATACTTTTACCTTTAACTGAGTTTTGGGAGGTTTCTTTGGTCTGGTATTTGTACTTTTACTTAAGTAATATGATGAAGTACTTCTTCCACCTCTGATTATTGGACCTGTTGTGTTTCCAGGACTCGACGGGAGCAGGTTGGACCACAGCGGACTCTCCTCACCCTGGACAAGGACTGTTAAAGCCCCTCCCCCTTGGACAGAAGCTCCTCCCCCTCAGACAGAAGCCCCTCCCCTTGAACAGAAGCTCCACCCCTTTATAACAGCTGTCACTTTGTATTTAACAACTGTATTTAACCTACTTACACGTGCATTTTTCGGCCCATACTGTATATTCTGTATCAAAGTCTATTTTTTTTTATTACTTTATATTTATATTTATATTTTTTCATAGTTTATCTTATTTTTCCTTGTTTAACGTTGGACCATAACGCCAAAACAAGCTCCTAGTTCTTTTATTTTCTTGCCTGACAACGGCAATAAAACAGATCCTGATCAAAATCCTACGTTTTTATTTCAATTTCTAAACTAAACCTTGAAAATCTGCGCTGATTGAAAATGTGTTTAATGCAAAAAGTTAACAGACAGTTTCTAATTTATAAAAAAACGAGATGATGCAGATTCAACTTCACACAAAGAACATTTAAAAACGTGATCGTGATTTATTACATCCAGTGCACCTGACGTGAGGCTGTACAAATATCTGGGGTTTCAAACATATTTTCAAGAACACGAGAAATTCATTTGTCGTTTTGCATTTTCAATTTTTTTGTCAAACCAAAATTTTAAAAGTTTCACTATTTAAAAAAAAAAAAAAAACCACATAAAAAGTAAAAAAGTGGACAGTACTGGAGACGCCTAAGTGGTTTTGTTGGTGCAGAGTGAGCGGGGCAGTCACACGGGCGGGACACGGGCTCCAAACTTGAGGTTTTATCTGGCTGCAGCTGCAACAAACAAACAGCAGAGGGCGCTCATGAGTGTTATCGATCATTATATATAGTAATTCAGTAAGTTCAGACGGATTAGCACAGCAAAACGTCAAAGTTTATGGTATATTTATGGTATATTTATGTTATATTTACATTTATAAGTTCACGTTTGGCCTGGAATGTTCCGTAGTGTGGCATTAATCCGATCCATCTTGCATTTATTCACTTACAGGAGCTTTTATTGTGAAAACATATCTTCGAAAAATGTTCTCACGACACGTTACTGGGTTTGTTTCTCCACCGATCTGAGCTGAAAACTGACCTAGTGGAGTCGCCTGCTCGTCTCCATGGAGATAGACGAGTTTAATGCCGTACCGTGGGACATTCAAAGCAAAGCGGTGACGTCTCCGCAGAGAAAAGTTAAACTGCAGACCTTTAAAGAACCTATAAGTAGCTTTTTAAAATCGCCTTGTTGATTCATTTTTTGGGGCTTGGGTGCAGGTGTGGGGGCAGCGGTCTAAAGCAAGGACTTCCCTCACCCCAGACACTTCCTCCACCTCCTCCACAGAGACAATCCCAGACCAGCGGAGAGATTTAGTCCCTCCAGCGTGTCCTCGGTCTTCTCCAGGGAGGCGTCCAGGAGGTAACCCCAGGTCTACCTTCAAGGGGCGACGGTGGTGACGCCAATCTGGGTCGTCATCGTAAAGGATTCTGACCCGTTCTACGTCTGACCCGTCCTCTAGAACCCGTTTCCCATCGGGCGACCCTCTGAGCGACACGAAACCCCCGACAAAAAAATCGCTTCTGGGTGTGTTTATGTTCAATATTTGATTAAAACTGACCATAAAACTAGAACGACTTCCTCTGATTTAAGACAAAACAACCCATTTCTATCCCAGAATGCACCTCACTGTCAAACCAACGGCCCAAATAACCAAAATAAAAATAAAACCCATACTTTTTAACATAAACTGTGTCTTCCGCAGTGAAATTCCTCCAGCGTGACAGCATTTCCCGGCCGTATAGAGGAAGGAAGCCCGTCCACTTATGTACGCGTATGTATGTCTACGAGGTGAACGAGTGCGCCGCGTCGAGAAAACGATACGCGCAGCACATTTTCCAGCTCGACAAGGACAGACCTGCTTCTACACGACAGAACCACGAGCCCAAGTGACATTTACTGCTCGTACAATACCGAGGGAGCACAATAATCCGTGTTTATGTTAGGAAGTCCTATCTCTCAAACTGGACGCTGGTTCGAGGGCAGGCTACGCTCAATCGCAGGAAACACCTTCAGCTGCACGGCGAAATCCCATCAGGCCTCGCAGCACAATGAGATATTAAAAAAAAAAAAAAACCCGCTCGCTGCCCTGGAAGAATTGGCAAGACGGGTCATGAATGCCGCGAATGCCAAAACAGGAGTCGCTGGAAGGAACAAATATAAGTCAGTGATTCAGTAGCTCCATTTGAGGTTGGAGGACTGATTTCAGCGACCAGAAAAGCGAATTGTTGCTGCGTCGTTGGGCGAGGAGTCGGACTCGTCTTGCGTACGGGATCGGGGTTGTCAAAAGTATCAAAAAACACACATTTGAGCGGGTATCGATGCTAAAAAAGTACTAGTTTACGCCCATGGATCACTACGGAACTTGCTGGACGACTGAGGGATTACACAGATAAAATGAAACCACATGGGAATATTAAAGTATTTCCACTACTGCATTTGACTTTGGAGTACAGAAATAAAGAAGTACCGTGAGAATTTCAGGATAGAACCAAAAAAAAAAGGGTATTATCAAGTTTTGAAGCCCCAGTGCGAAACGTTTCCCCCAAAAAATAAAGACAAAAAAGTGAAAACATTGGGTTCTCCATGGAGATGTTACAAGGTTTGGATTTAACTGTATATCTCCATTATTTTGCAGGATTCTTAGGGAGGTTTTCCGGGTTTGTGCCACCGGAAGGAGGCCCAGGACACGCGGGAGGGACGATGTCTCTCGACTGGCCTGGGAACGCCACCGGAGGAACTGGAGGACGTGTCTGGGGTGAGGGAAGTCTGGAAGTCACTGCTTAGACCTGGTCCCGGAGAAGCGGAAGGAAATGGATGGATATTTGCAGGATGCGTGTCCAGTGACAACCACCAAATGTTATGCAGTGGGGCTTTAAGTTCACAAATAGATAAGGAGGATTGGTAATAGTTGAAACAGATTCCTAACTCTTTTGTTTCTAAATATTTGTCTTCTATTTTTTCAGAGCATTTAGAACGACCCTTTTGACATTAATCTGAGCAAATCCAGCACCGAGGAACGAACCCTCATTGTCCAGTGGAACTTTGAGTCACGTGGGTCAAATACTGCGTTTAATCCCAGAGATGCCCCGAGCGTAAATGACATTAAAGGAATAATAAGTGTTTTTCAAAGACAGGGGGCAGTATCTCCACAGACCTGACTAGTCCTGATTTCTTCCTGTGGGTCGATCTTAAAGAAAAGGTGTTTGTGAATAAACCTCAGACGACTTAATAAACGACTTAAAACGTAATATCGAGGAGCAAATAAGAGCCGTAAACCCGGAAATGCTTTCAAATGTTATACAAAGTGTGATGGATCGGGCTGTTCAGGGACACAAAATGGTGGAATGGTTAATAGAAGAAATAAAAATAAAATAAATAAATGAAATAAACTTAAAAAAAAAAAAAAAGAAAAATCTCAAAAATTACAGAAAACAGACAAATAATAATAAAAAAAATGAAATAGACATAAAACAATGAAATAAAAGTTTAAACAGTATGTATCACAAAAAATACAGAAAAGAGACAAATGATAATAATTTAAAAAATGAAATAAACTTCAAAAAATGAAATGAAAGTAAAAAATGGTGGACGCTTAAAAACATTTATTTATTTATTTATTTTTAATTTAGGTAATTTTTGCTTCCTCTATTTTAAGTAGTGATAAGTTCAAGTGTAAGTGAACAATTATAACCGTATTTATCGCCAAAAATCTCAGAAGGTTTGGTGAGTTTAAGAATTATAGGAGCTACTGAAGATTTAAAAGTGTCAGTGACTTTTATATTTTAAGAGCCAAAGCTGAATCTGTAACTGGACAAAAAGTTGTAGGAGTGAAGACGTTTCGCTGCTCGTCCAAGTCTCTTCTTCTTCAACGTTTTGTCCAGTGACAGATTTAACTTCGTTTTTTTCTGTGGATCAGACCTGGACGACGGAGGAATTACACAGACAATATTCCGAGGTGAAATGTGTGGAAAAATGCTACGGAATCACATGGTAAAAACAGCGACTTGTCCGGTAAATGGATGAAGAGCTCACCGTTCTCGTCTGCTCCTGACGACTTCACCCCCAGCAGCATGACGCCATCTTTGGTACTTTCAGGACGACTCTGGAACGAAGCGCTGCAGAAACAAGACGTACGTGTGTTTATCCCGTCGAATTCTCCTACAAAAATGTAACTGTGACTGTGAAACTCACTTCTCGGTGCCAATGTCGATCGTGTCTGTAGAAGCGAAAGGTTAAAAAAAAGTACAAATTAGGAACATTTTGAGATATTACAACATTGTCAAGACCACACTTTTCCACGTTCAAGACACTCAAAGCGGTTTACGTCAAGGAACAACTCACACATTCACACACCGGTGCGCACACACACTTGGGGCGAGGGAGGTTAAGTGTCTTGCCCAAGGACACAACGAGAATCGCATCGCCAACCTGAGAGTCAGTGGATCTGAACGCTCAACCCATGACGTTTATGTCGAGAAATGATCAAAGTGTATTTGTTAAACGCAGCTGTTCTACTCCAGTCAAATGAAGCTAATCGAGGCTAGCAGTTATAGCGGCTAATCTGGACCCGAGTTTCATATTTGGAATTCTGACCACGAGTATCATAGCAACCAAAGAGCCAATCAGGAGCGAGGCTGTTGATGGTAAAGCCCCTTTTCACTCAAACTGCTGGTTTAGCAGGGAGCGGGCGGTTAGCAACGCTGTCAATCAAACCTGTTGCTAATGCGAGTGGGAGGGACTTCAGGGAAAGAAGGCGTCTGATTTGTCTGTTATTAATGTTCATATCTTGATTTATGGCCAAAATTTCAAAATAAAAACCCCAGGATCATGTAGAGGGTTAATACGAACATTTAAGACCAAAATGACGAGTCTGACAGCAGCAGGTACAGAGAAAGTCCATGGAGCCGGAAGCGCGCCCATGATCACTTCCTATTTAGAACGTAGCAGTTAGCAGGTTAGCTACGTCCATTTATATAAACAGTCTATGATGATGATTCTTCGAAGTCTAAACTGTCTGAAGAATTTTGATAATTTGCTGTAATTTTGTGTGTTTTTACAATTTGCAGTCTTTTATATTCACTACCTTTTGACGTTTTTTACATTTCATTTCATTTTTATTGCGCACAGAACTGATCTAATACTGAAATAAAAACCCCAGGATCATGTAGAGGGTTAATACGAACATTTAAGACAAAAATGACGAGTCTGACAGCAGCAGATACAGAGAGGGGACAGAGTTTTTCAATAGAAAGTGAATTGAAGCCAGAGTCGGAACGTAGCAGCTAGCAGGTTAGCTATGTCCATTTATATATATATATATATATATATATATATATATATATATATATATATATATATATATATATATACAGTGTATGATGTAGTCTTTGTCTACACGTCTCAAACATCACATTAAAATCGGGACAAACTAAACCAGGACTGGGACAAGTCAGAATAAAACACTAGGGTAAAACTGGAGTCAAACCAGGACTAAACCAGGACTAAACATGGACCAAACCAGGACCAAACCAGGACCAAACCAGGACTAAACCAGGACCAAAAGCCCATAGTAGCCGGTTGTGTTTTGTACCTGTGTGATCCGCGACCTTCTTGGATTTGAAGTACAGAACTATGGCGACAGCAGCAACCACCAAAAGAGCCGCCAACAGGATCCACCACAGTCCTGGAACCGTTACAGTTATTATTAGTTATTCCTTTTTTTGAAGAGTTTTACAAGAAATAAATATGAAGCATCCATCTTACTCTTGTCAGATATCGGGGAAGGGGTCGGGTGTGTGGTGTTTTTCGTGTGAACAGTCATCGTTACGTTCGGGGCTTTTGTTTTGGGGTTTACAGGTCCAGGAGTAGTGAACAGAAACTGCGACACCCTCTGATCTGTCCCATCACGAAATAAATAAGAAGAAGAATAAATAATGTTAGCATAGCACATTAAAGTAGGACAGTGGAGTTTTGTTGCTTAAGTAAAAGTACAGATACTAGAGCAAAAAATACTCAAGTCAAAGTATCTCATGAAAAAAACAGCTTAAGTAAAAGTAGCTGCTTAAAAACGTATTTAAAAAGTAAAAAGTGAAAGTATTTCGTGCAGATTTTCAGGTCTTCAAACAACGTAGTGATTTAAGCTGAATTTTGTCCAACAGAAACAATTAAATTCATATTTTTTTCGAGCTGTTTTTATTTTTTATTTAATTTTTTTACTCAAATTATGAACGTGTTAAAAACAAACTTCAGCCTTTTCAGCAGGTCTAAAACTGTAATGAAAACACTTTTATTTTTCAGTCCTGTTAAAAAAAATAATTAAAAATGTAGTGGAGTTGAAAGTACAGATACAACTCTCAAATATAGCAGTAAAAGTAAAAGTACCCACTGTAAAATGCACTTAAGTAAAGTACAGATACCTAAAAAGTATACTTAAGTACAGAACTGAACTATTTTTACAACTGGATTAAGATTATGTCTGGAAGGGCATCTGATGAAAAGTCAATATTATAAACGTTTACATCCATATTTTGCGTTACAGAATCATACACAGGCAGGGCAGGTGTGTTGCCCAATGACACAGCGGCAGGTTGTACTGGTCGTGCAGATAACTTGCTGATTTTTTATAAAGAAAGTTCAAAGTTACGTGAACAAAACTGTAAAATTACCTGTGGAATTATCTGGAGGCTGTAGAGCAGAAGTTAAAGTGCCTGAAAGATACAACAGAGTTTTCATGTTTCTCAATAATCCAAACGGCAGCGGTCACTTCTACTTCATTTTTATACATTTTTATACATTTTTATACAGAGCTTTTCCACCTCCAAGTCACTCAAAGCTCTTTATGTCAAGGAAACACTCACTCGTTCACACACAACCTTCAAATTAATGGACAAACGCTCTACCAACTGAGCCGCTGTCGCCCCCAAGAACCGTCAGCGAAGTGAAGTGACAGAGTTTTAACAGAAATAAACACAAAAAACCCGTCTTTGTCTTACCATTAACCTGCTGCGTCTCCGTTTGTGTCGCGTTCACGTCGTTATCCGCCGCCGCCGTCGCGTTCGTCGGTATCGCTACAAAACACAAAACGACAAACAATTCTCACGTTTATTCGTTTTCAAGATGCAGTTCTCACCTTCTACTGTGGTTTTGGGCATTGCTGTGGTGGATCGGCGAGGCTCCGTTTTCAGATTTGTGCTCACGTTAGGTGTAGATTGTACGACTACGAATGAGATCGTACAAACGTGTGAATAAAAAAGACATAAAAAAATGAGTTTCGTTCATTTCTTTGCACATTTTCTCACCTCTGTCCGGGCTCATTGGTCCAGGGGTCGTTGAAGCTGGAGTGGTTGTGTTTTCACTTACAACAGGATTAGGTACTTGAAAACAGAACACGCGTTATTGTTTACAGGGCTGAAGCAACAAATTCTAGACGAAAATCATCTTAGGGGCCCCCGCGCTACATTGTGTCTTATTACAAACTTTGTGAGGGGCCCCTTGCTGCATTGGGCCCCAGGTAAACAATACACATTAACCCCCCCAGTGCGACGCGCCTGTCCACTGTAAACTGCAATATCCGTTCATTTTCTCCACGGGGCAGCAGTCTAAGCAGGGACTCCCACGGGTTTCCCTCACCCCAGACACGTCCTCCAGCTCCTCCAATGGGACCCCAAGGCGTTTCCAGACCAGCCGAGAGACATTGTCCCCCCAGAGTGTCCTAAGTCTTCCCCAAAAAGCAATATGGAGTGACTTAATAACAGATTTATTTGACTTCCCGTTACAGGTCGACTGAGGGATTACACAGACACTGTTTAATTGTCACTGTGCTGACCCCTAGTGGAGAGTAAGCTCAATTTTGCTTGTGGATTGGTTGTTTTTAAAGATTTTCCATAGTATTTTTTTTGCAAAATGAAGTCAATTGTCCTTAATAATCAGTGGTTAATTAGTGCTACATACTCCCCCTGGTGTCTTCTGATACGTACTACACTGGCCCTTTAGAGTGAACATTACTTTTACAGATGCCATGTTTAGTACTTATTTTATTGAAGAAGGCAGATGAAATCAACACATCTCATCTCGTGTCGGTGTTAATTCACTCACTTTCTGGGGCTTGTACAGATGATGAATCTGAAGACACTGCAAAAAACAACAACAACACAGTAAATGCAAATGTAGTTCAAGACGCTGCAGCTTGTCTTTAAATGTCTGCGCTCTATGGGTCCTCCGTCTGCGCTCCATCTGTCTGCGCTCTATCTGTCTGGGCTCTATGGGTCCTTCGTCTGCGCTCTATCTGTCTGCGCTCCATCTGTCTGCGCTCTATGGGTCCTCCGTCTGCGCTCCATCTGTCTGCGCTCTATGGGTCCTCCGTCTGCGCTCTATCTGTCTGCGCTCTATGGGTCCTCCGCCTGCGCTCTATGGGTCCTCCGCCTGCGCTCTATGGGTCCTCCGCCTGCGCTCTATGGGTCCTCCGCCTGCGCTCTATGGGTCCTCCGCCTGCGCTCTATGGGTCCTCCGTCTGCGCTCTATGGGTCCTCTGTCTGCGCTCTATGGGTCCTCCGTGTGCGCTCTATGGGTCCTCTGTCTGCGCTCTATGGGTCCTCTGTCTGCGCTCTATCTGTCTGTGCTCTATGGCTCCTCCTTATTTGAGGGAGTTACTGCAGCCCTATACTCCACCCAGAGCCCTGAGGTCAGAGGTCAGCTGTGCTCAAACCAGAGGTGACAGAGCCTTTTCTGTGGCACCGCCCAGACTATGGAACAGCGCCCTCTGCCTGTCAGATCCTCTCAGTCTTTAACACAGTTTAAGACAACACTGAAAACTCACTGGCATTTAACACGAGCTGGACAGGATCTTGGCGTCTTATTGTTCTTTTCCTCTGTTTTTTTTTGTGTGTTTTTTTGTGAAGCTGAAGTTGCCTTAAATGTGCTATATAAATAAACTTGAATTAAATGATCACACATCTCACTGTGGTCTGTCTGCTTTGGATAATTACAAAAGAAAAACAAGCATTTATGACAAACTTTTTTCACTTAAAGGTGTTTTAATTGCACAGAAATACCTTGAAAAACATGTATTCTTCTGGTACAATGGCTCCCCTCTCCACAGATATGACATCATTGGCCACCTGCTTTTTTGTTTTGTTTTTACCCATAATGCTCTCAGCTGTCATTTATCCTCTGTCTAAAAGGGTCTATTTGAAACATTCCTCTTTGGCTCGTCTTTAAAGGCGAAGGCGTGGGACAGGTCGAGTGTCCGAGGCAGACGGGACCAGATAAAGTTCGTTTGGAGCATCCTGCATCCTGTCCTCTCACTATTGTCTGGGACCAGGACACTCACGTTTCCTGCTTTTACGGCTTGAACTGTGTTTCACACTGTTAGCATCATGTTTAAACAGGTTCACACTGTTAGCATCGTGTTTAAACAGGTTCACACTGTTAGCATCGTGTTTAAACAGGTTCACACTGTTAGCATTGTGTTTAAACGGTTTTTCACATGATTAGCATTGTGTTTAAATTGGGTTTCACACTGTTAGCATCATGTTTAAATGGTTTATCACTGTTAGCATCGTGTTTAAACAGTTTCACACTGTTAGCATCGTGTTTAAATGGTTTAACTCTGTTAGCATCGTGTTTAAATGGTTTAACTCTGTTAGCATCGTGTTTAAATGGTTTAACTCTGTTAGCATCGTGTTTAAATGGTTTAACTCTGTTAGCATCGTGTTTAAACTGTTTTTCACATAATTAGCATTGTGTTTAAACTGGGTTTCACACTATTAGCGTCATGTTTAAATTAGGTTTCACACTGTTAGCATCGTGTTTAAACAGTTTCACACTGTTAGCATCGTGTTTAAATGGTTTAACTCTGTTAGCATCGTGTTTAAATGGTTTAACTCTGTTAGCATCGTGTTTAAATGGTTTAACTCTGTTAGCGTTGTGTTTAAATGGTTTAACTCTGTTAGCGTCGTGTTTAAATGGTTTAACTCTGTTAGCGTCGTGTTTAAATGGTTTAACTCTGTTAGCGTCGTGTTTAAATGGTTTAACTCTGTTAGCGTCGTGTTTAAATGGTTTAACTCTGTTAGCGTCGTGTTTAAATGGTTTAACTCTGTTAGCGTCGTGTTTAAATGGTTTAACTCTGTTAGCATCGTGTTTAAATGGTTTAACTCTGTTAGCATCGTGTTTAAATGGTTTAACTCTGTTAGCATCGTGTTTAAATGGTTTAACTCTGTTAGCATCGTGTTTAAATGGTTTAACTCTGTTAGCATCGTGTTTAAATGGTTTAACTCTGTTAGCATCGTGTTTAAATGGTTTAACTCTGTTAGCATCGTGTTTAAATGGTTTAACTCTGTTAGCATCGTGCTCACTTGGCTCGAGTGTCATAAAAGTTACACTGTGCACTTTCCTTATGTTAAGAAAACTGGGTGGAAAATAGTAGCAGCAGCAACAGATTTGTCAAATTACCAGTTTTCTTCATATTTTTCCGACACAGACATAAATAGGGGGCGCTCTCATGCCGCTATCTCTGGTCCAATCCACCGTCTGACCTCACAGTTTAAAATGATTTCACTCAACAGGAAAACAAACCAAACCCGCCCTTGTTTCTCTGTGAAACCAAAGGACACTGGCATTTAGAGAGTATAACTTTAAAATAGACTGAGTATTTTCTTAAGGCTGCATTGTGTTTTGTGTTGTACCTTTTTGAATGATGCTATTTTTGAAGATACAATTCAAAGTACACGCCCTCACATATACACAGTTTACTCACGTCTTATGGGCAGTGGCATTATATTCAGTAGTTATAGTTTAAGACAGTGGAAGGTAGTAAAGTGCTGTACTTAAGTAGACATAGATACTTTTTACTTTTACTTCACTACATTTGAGAGTAGTATCTTTGCGCAAACACAAATACACAAAATTCATAAGAAAAATTAAGAAATTTATCCGTATTGTTAATAGTCTTGTATAAATGTTGATTATTGTTCAAATGTGTATTTTAAAGTGTTTCTGAGGCAGCTACATAGTTTTTTTCATTGTTTTCTTGCATAAAAGTTACTCAAAAGTACATTTATTTTTATATTTTTCTTCTTCTTAAACTGGTATTACACATTTATTTAATGCATCAATGGAAAATAAGGATGGACAGAGGTGTAATCTAGAGTTAGTTGTGTGAAAAACGTGATTTTTATGGCAAAAAAATGAAAAAGCGTCTCTAAGAGAACTATAATGGTCTATAATATGCTCAGTCGTTTTCATGTGACACTTTTACTCGACCTTTCACCTCTGTATCTGTACTTTTACTTAAGTAACAAAACTATGTACTTCAGGGACAGATGAGTTTGCAAAGACCTAAACTGCAATAATAAGAAGTAATAATTATCAGTTTCTTTTGAATGTTTCTTTAAATACAATTCAACACGAGTGCGACATTAGTGAGTCAATGAGTGAGGGAGGAAGGGCATCTGATATAAATAGCTTTTCTATCTGCGAGTACGGCTCATAAAGAGGATAAATAGAGCGTCGATCGGCTTAACAAGACTGAAAACGGCTTAAAATTTGAATTATTTGAACGCCACATGATAATATACGTCCCATTTCACAGCAAAAACTTTGAAAATCACACAGAATTTTTTAGTTTTCCCACGAGTTTCTAGAGGCAGAGCTTCTTATCTGACTCAGATGAACGGAAGCGCCCTGAACATCGCACTGCCCCGAGGTTAGACTGACGTGTTGAAGTGTTTTGAACTACTCTCTGATCTGTATCTTTGCAAACACCGAAACCAAACAATCAGAACACAAACTTAACACTTTCAGACCCGGTAAGCCTTTTAATTACACTGTTAGCTTGTCGTTTACATGTTACCCTTTGCAAAAACCATGCTAACTATTATTATTTCAGTTTGAATGGTGGACTTACCTGGTCTGAACACGTGGACAGACGCTAGCAGCAGCAGCACGGCCCCCCGTACAGTATTCGTGGTCATTTTGAAGCTGTGGTCCTAAAAACCTTCTTCCTCCGAGTGACCAGTAGGAAAGGTGTCCAGACTTGGGCACTGCGGCTGCACTGGCCCGTGGCTTATTTTGGCACTTCCTTCAGATAAAGAGGGTGGAAATACACTGGCTTCCCTCCCTGACGTAAAGAGGGTGGGAGACTAATGCAAGAATCTGGAAATCTCAGGAATCCTACGTACAAGAATGCATGATTTGTGGATTTTGAGTGTTATTTTGGGAAGGTATGACGAAGGTTAAACACTTGGGTGGGGTGGTAGTTAGGTTGTTTTTCATAACTGGGTTTATCTCTGAAATATTTCTACACAGTTCTTTATAAATGCTCTTAAAACACTTTTACGATACATCAGAATGACTTGATTTTCTTAGGTAGCGACAACAAATGTCTGTTTATTTGACTCAGATTATGGACTTATTTATGAGCACAAAACATAAACTTCTGATAATTATGATTAAATATATTTCAGTACTTCATATTGGTCAAAATGTCAAAAGAAGTAATTATCAATGGGCCTAGCATTGACCCCTGTGGTGCCCCCAGGGGAGGATAAAGGGGTCTGTTGTGTCTTTATCGATTAATTTATATTAGAGGGGGGCCCATGTGAGACGTCTTGACTCGGGCCCCCAGATTTCTGTGGACGGGCCTGGCTACACCTATAATATTATAAGACATTGGTGAAAACAGTTCATTTCCAATTCAATCATGGGCTGAATTTTTCTGTTATCAACTTTTATTTTGTTTCCAACCAGGGGTGTACTTTGTAAAATTGTTATTATTATTATTATTATTTTTACAAAATCATCATAAATCAGTTTTTTTTTTCATTTTAGTTTAATATTTTGGTCAAAGTGTCAAAAAAGTAATCATCAATGGGCCTAACATTGCCCCATGAGGTACACCCAGGGGAGTCGACAGGGGAGGATAAAGGGGTCTGTTGTGTCTTAGGGGCCCAGAACTGGACCCTTTTCTATTAATTTATATTAGAGGGGGGCCCATGTGAGGCGTCGTGACCTGGGCCCCCACATTTTTAGCGACGGGCCTGACTACACCTATAATTTATTTTTTTTTAATGGTGAAAACAGTTCACTTCCACTTCATTCATGGGCTTAATTTTTCTGTCATTATCTTTTATTTAGTTTCCAACCAATGCTGTACTTTGTAATTTTTTTTTAATTTTTTTTTACAAAATCCTCAATCATAAATCAGTTGTTTTGTTTAATTTTTAGTTAATATTTTTTCTGTAATTTTTTTTCCACAAAAAAAGAGTCTTATTGGGTCTCCCTGTATAAATCATATATAATAAACATAACATTACATTTAAAATACAATGGCCCCAAAACTGAACCTTGTGGGACCCCTAAATCACTACATCAGTTCTTGTGTGGCATCAGAAGAAGTCAGAGCCTACATAAACCTACGCTGGTGTATAACTTATGAAAACAAATCTGAACATTACACGGGCATACGATTTGCTGTGGCGACCCCTAGTGGAAAAAAAGGGAAAAAAATAATTATTATACTGTATGAACAAATTCCTGCGACACAGAGCAGACCACACCTAGCTTGAGCGTAGCCTCCCATAAGATGTTCAGTGTATTCTAAACAAAACATCTCCAGGAAGTGACATCTCGGGCATGAAAACAGGAAACATGTCGACTGAATCCACACAATACATCTCGGATTTGTTCCTGAAATATCTGAAAACAAAAATGAATCGGATTGTTGTGTAACCGCTGCTTTGCTGGAGAACACTGGCACTAACCCAACAGTCCAGGGGAAAAAAAAACAAAACACTGAGGAATGTCACGCACCAATGAAAACCGACGATAACCTCACGCAATCACGGGTTTATCGTGGGTCAAATGCTCTTAAACTGGGCCCATCACTTGAGCGTCCACTCTCTGCCAAATTTACCTGATTTTTCCTGGAGCTGCCACAGCCCAAAGGCGTCTGAAAACAGGATGTGGTCGCGTACTTCCTCTCTCTGGGTCTGGAGTGAGAACAGAGTCGAGGCCAATTTGATAAAATGACACTAATTAAAATACCAAAAGGTTTAGTTATCAGCTTCAGCAGAAGAAATACTCGACTGAGATACTCGCTATCTGCAAATTAAAAAGTGAAAGTGAGGTATTAATAACAGCTTTGAGGTATTTTGCCGTTATCTTTTGTCTTTTTTATATTTATTAAGCCAAAACTTTAGTTAAATATGAGAGTACTTTTTTTTTTCTATTTTGTTGAGGTATTTTACTGCCATCTTTTGTATTTAATATATTTATTAACTAAACATGAGGTACTATTTTTTAACATTTTTTTTATTTTTAATCTTTTTTTTATATTTCACTGTTATATTTTGTGGTTTTTTATATTTATTAAGTAAACATGAGGTGCAAATAAAAGCAACAGTGACAGTGGTATTAAGAGTTGCAAAATTACAATGTGTTTGCAATTTGTTTTAGCCAAAACTTTAGTCAAATATACTAGTACTAGTTAATTTTATTTTATTTTTATTTATTAATTTTTGTATTTTATTTTATTTTTATTTTTTGAGGTATTTTACTGTTATTTTTGGTATTTTATATATTATGTAAAAATTAGGTACTAATAAAACTAGAATATAGCTGTGCAATTTGTTTCAGCCTAGAACTTTAGTCAAATATGCTAGGACTAGTGAATTATTATTATTATTATTATTTTTATTATTATTTATTTATTTTATTTTTTTTAGGCATTTTACAGTTATCTTTTGTATTTTATATATTTATTAAGTAAAAGAGTGGTACTAATAAAAGTAATTGTTATGGTGGTAGTAAGTGTTGCAACACTACAATAAAAGGTTTGTAATTTGTTTCAGCCAAAACTTTAGTCAAATATGATAGTACTAGTACATTTTTAAAGTTTTTTTTGAAGGTATTTTGCTGTTACCTTTTGTATTTTATATATTTATTAAGTAAAAGAGCGATACTAATAAAACTAACAGTGACAGTGGTATTAAGAGAAAAAATTACAATGTGTTTGTAATTTGTTTCAGTCAAAACTTTAGTCAAATATGGTAGTAGTAGTGATTTATTTTTCTTTTTTTTTTAAGTATTTTACTGCTATCTTTTGTATTTTTTATATTTATTAAGTAAACATGAAGTACTAATAAAAGTAATACTCACAGTGGCAGTAGGAGTTATGTAGGTGGTTTGTAATTTAAGAGTAATCTAACAACTTTAGTCAAACATGCTAGTACTAGTTAATTATTTTTTGGAGGTATTTTATATATTTATATTGAGGAGTTTTTGTTTTCCAAAGCGGAAAACCATAGATCTTTGTCTCTTATTTGTGTTCATTTACTCGAGCTCAGTCTTGGCAAACGTCTGGTGATTTAATCAAAGAAGTTCCTCGGGTCACAGGAGGAAACACCTTCAGCTCTGAACCTGCCAAAGACTCATTTCCTAAAAACACTTCAGACACATTTAGAGACTGTTACAAAGTCTGTACCAGCTTTTTTACTTAAGTATAAGTACTTAACATAGTACTACGAAGTTAGACACCTTTTTTTTTTCTTTATTGGACAATACGACTTCCTGATGTGTTTGCAAACCTTTGAATTCAAGGTAAGTCGTCCAATTAGTTTGTTTGCCTGGGATCCAGAATGAGAGTCTGGTCACGTGATGAATGGGCGTGATTGACAGGTGGATTAGCCAATCAGAGAGAGGCATGGTCCGTCCATATCGGAAAAAATTAAAGAAAAATATCACAGGGGCTGAAAAACATGACAAATTTCTGCAGAATCAATGAGCAAAGCAGCAAAATCTGTTAATCTGAGGTGAGAGAAAGGTGATTTTTTTTTGTAAACCGCAGACGACCAATGAGCTGCTTCGTTTCACGTGTCACTGAAGAGAACAGATCTGATTGGACGATCACGTTTGACCGAACTCGAGACACAACAGAGAAAGTGGAGACCAGACTCAAATCCATCTGTATAAAAAATCCTGAGAAATATTGTGGATTTTATTGTGGCCGGGCAACCAGTTTTCTACCACAGTACTTCATCTTCAAGTAAACTAGTGTGTACTGTTGCTTGTGTAGTAGTAGTAGAAGTAGCAGTAGTAATCCCCATGTACCAAGAAAGTCCCTGAGGTATTTGGCGAGTTAAATGCAGAAGTTTTTATTGGACAGGTTGCATATTCATGATGTCGTCTGTGGCACACATACACATAACAGGAGAGGTGCATCTCAAGTTCATGCACATTTTTATTGAACAGTTATATAAAATACTTTTCATAGTTGCAAGTGCATGCCTCATCTGCCAACAGTTTCCGAAGTTAAATTACAAAAAGCAAGGCTTCATGTCGTGTAGTGAATTACTTGGGCACTTAAGCAGTTCTTAAAAAAGATCTAAGTATTTTTTTTTTTTCTTGATTAAAGTACAGAGCAGTATCAAACCTGTAACTGATATACAAAGCAGATTTCTAAATAATAAAGGACATTTTGTGGCACAATTTTACAAAACAGAACAAAAAAATCGGTTGTATTTTTAAAACCTGGTATATGGACACAGCTAACAGCTAATCATGCATTTGAGTTCCACATGTATCACACAACCTCACAAGAATTGTCAAACATGCGTATTTGGACTTTGCACTGACAAGCGCCTGTTAAAAATACAGTTCCCTCATCCGTCTTTAGATAATGAAATGCTTCAGTTACAAAAAGAAGGCATAGAGCGTCATGGTGGTCGCTGTTTACGCAGGATACAGTTCCAGTATAGGTTTCACTAAAGCGCAGGTCAAAACAGCCCTCCACAGCCAAACCTTTTCAGATGTTCTGTTTCTGTCCTTTGATTTTTATAAAACATGCATAGGCAGACACTTTATAATTATTGTATTATTTTTTACACAATATAGGTTCTCTATTTTTACTTTGTTCGCAATACTTAAAAAGAGAGAAATTAACACTCAGTTCCAGCAAGCCACAATAAATCTACCCCCCTCCCTTTCGAAAAGAGACAAAAATAAACATATTTGCAAATGATAGATAGGTAAATGTAAATTCCAGTTAAGAAACTCAAGAAAATAGGTATTCATTACCGAGTTATTTAGCCATTATACAGAAAAATCAGGTCAAAGCACACACCAAAAGAACCTGAGGTAAGCAAGAATATGTACAAAACCATAAAACCATCCATCATTTGGCATTTCGACAACATTGCAACATTCTCTTTAAGACTGCCTAATTCATTCAGAGCTATTTTAAAAGAGTAGCAAAAAAAGTTATCAATAAATAGTCCTTATTTATTTTGTACACCCTTATGTTAAAAACATGATCTCATGTGTCCTCTTAGTGCTGTGTTTTGTAAACGTACAATAGTTAGTAAGAACAACTTTCCTTTTGTTGTAAATGGGTCTTTGAATGAGCGCTAACACGGTACTCTCTCTGTCTCTGTCTGACATACTGTGAGTGGCCCCGCCCTAAGGCCTGACCACATCCAATGAACCGGCGATAACTTATAGACGGACTAAACTAAGATCGAAGGCATATCCAGGGCGGCGAGGGTGCCCCCTGGTGGCGCGGCGGCTCACTGGATGCTGCTGCCGCTCGTGCTGCCTTTGGGCTCCGTCCCGTTGGTCTCCGAGGACAGGGCCTTGTTGAGGGAGTTGAGGCTGGCGTCCGACGGCAGGGCGTCCCGGCGAGGAGGCATACGCTCATTGATCCGGTCCAAACCTTTGGCCTCCTCGAAGCTGGAGATCTTGTGTTGCGGAGAGAAGCCCTTGATGGCTGTTGACAGGTGAGAGACAGAGAGGAGACGCACGATGAAATGACCAGTCTGACGTTGGGTTTGCGACTGACAAAGAGGGAAGTAGCGGTTAAATTACGTCTGAATTGACTCGTTTAGCGTCATAGCTGGATAACGACACCCGTAAAAAGGATTCCCCCAGATTCTTACCTTGAATTTTACTTTATTTTTTTACGGTTATTAATTAATTTACGCTGCTCTGTGACTTTACAAACCACGATGCTTCTCGTTCTCACACTTCTGATACAAAACTTCAACAGTTTTCAGTAGAATCAGACTCAGTGGTTTAGACAAAGCATTAACAGAACGAATCATCATCAAAGTCACATCGTAAAACATGAAACTATTTATATTTACACCATTACTACGACTACGACGACACACATAAAGACTGCTAAGTGTCTAAAGGAGCGACTACGCAGGGGCGGACTCCCCTCTACCAGACGCCCAGGCCTCAGGGTCTGCAGGGATGCCAGGTTTAAGAGACAATTTGAGCAAGAAAAAACAAAACGAAAACCCTCTTTAAAACAGTATGATGCTAATATTTTGACGTTAAAGGCGTGCGGCATCGCCCCTGCAGACCCCGTAGATCCGTGGGCGGAGAACATCACAGATTACTGAACCAAAAGAGGAAGAGGAGGATGAAGAATCAGAGACACTAAGACAGAGGGGACACCAGAGAAGCCCACCAAGACATTCACTTCCACAGAGGACTGGACCGAGCCCACGGACACACACTACACCGGTGCTAACACTGTGATGTCTGCTGGAGCATGCAGCAAAGGGCAGGGGCTGATGGGTAAAAATGGGAGCCAGTCTCGCGTACGGGGACTGGACTGTGTAACTCAGAGATTCGTATCGTTAAGATTTGAGGGTGGGATTGGGTGTGTTGTTGCTGCATTGCACGGTCAGACACAGGTTATTAGCAGCTCACAGGAACACGACACAGCAGGTCCACATGGAGAAGCAGAGTCCTCTATGGGGCTGGAGGGGAATTACAGGACACGTCATGTAAATAGCAGCTGCCACACCACTATTTAGCTCGCAGTTGAGCTTGTTCTTGCGCGACCAGCAATGGACATCAAATCTTTTTTTTAGTTAAACTGGAATGAATTTGTTTCGCTACCAATTCAGAAAGGGCTAAAGTGAAGCTTAAAATACTGCAACAACAATGCACAACTGCTTCAGTCATTTCAAAGGGGAAACACGACTTTTTGGTTTCATAGCAAGAGCCGTGCTGAGTGAGAGCGGAGCAGGAGGCACGAGTGAGGGCAGAAGACACGGGGACGCAGGGACGGGGCCAAAAGAGACATGTACAGTGTGTAAAGTGTGTGTAAAGTGTGTGTAAAGTGTGTAAAGTGTATGTAAAGTGTGTGTAAAGTGTGTAAAGTGTGTGAAAAGTAAGCAAAGTGTGTGTAAAGTAAGTGAAGTGTGTGTAAAGTATGTGAAATAAGTGTGAAGTACATGCAAAGTATGTGAAGTATACAGTATGTGAAAATCAAAATTATATTATTCATACATGTATAAAACTGGAATTTAAATGAATTGTCCAATCAATAAACTGAAAGTGTTTATTATTGTAAAGAGTCTGTGACACATTGTTCTGTTCATCCTTAAACATGTGACCCACATAATGAGGAAACACTTTATAATAACGACACTTTAATTAACCTTAAGAAGAAAAACGTCAGAAGAATTCATCATGAACAAAGTGTTTATTAAGAATGATTCAGACTTTAAACTGTTTAAAACATCATCCTGACTCCAAGACTATTTAAGTGACTCTGAATCATTCTTAATCAACTATTAATACTGCTACTACTACTACTTTCTGCTACTTACAGCTACTTCCTCTTCTACTACTTACTACTTATTTTACTACTTCTTCTATTTACTACTACCTTTACTACTTCTTCTTCTACTACTACAACTACAACTACTTCTTCTTTTACTAATACTACTTTTACTACTACTTCTTCTGCTATTTACTACTACTCGTTTTACTACTTGTTCTTGTACTACAACTTCTTCTTCTACTATTTACAACAACAACTACTACTTATTTTACTACTTCTGCTATTTACTACTGATTTTCTACTATTTACTATTTTTAATACTTCTATTATTCAACTTTTTTTTTCTGCTACTACTTCTTTTACTACTACTACTTCTACCACTGCTACTTCTATTACTACAGTTTTTGTTCATTCTGACTCAAGTCTTTATTTGTGTTTTATTAAGTCTATAAATAGTGCTGTTTTTATAAAGTGCTGCCAAAATCGTTACTTTTTTTTATTATTATTTTTTTATAATTGCTAAAAAAAATAAAACTATTCCCTGCGTTTTCCCCTCTGTTTAATATTTGTGAATGTAAATACATGTATAATCCCGGTGAAGCGGCTGAAGCGGCGCCCTGCTGCGCCCTCACTCAAACACTCCGACCGCTCCGACCGTCAAGTGCGCGCTATGAAATCCTTCCCCTTTAAAACCGATGTGAGCAAAGGTTCCCCCTGGACGTACTTACTCATACTCTGTTCAAACTAAAGCCACGTTTCCAGTCGCCCCAAACACACTCTACTCAAGCACCAGCGAGATGAATGGAAAGAACCCAGTGGAGCGCCCCCTGTCTATTGCTATGGGAAGCAACAGAAGAGGGTGGCCAGACCCATTTACCTTTTTCAGCCTCAATAGCTTCAATAGTAGCTGAAGGAGAAGAAGAGGGGGGTTGCAAAACGAATGAGAGAGAGTGAGCACGTGTTTACTTTTTTTGTCCCAATGAGCAGCAAAAGACAGCCAATGCCCACAACAACAAGAACAACAACAACAACAACAACAACAACAACAACAACGAGAAGAAGTCAACAGGTTCATGTCCACACAGGTATGACGAGGAGGAGACGAGGAAACGAGGAGACGAGGAGACAGGAAGTGATGAGAAATGCGTGTCTGACTGCAGCTGTGAGTGAGGAAGAGGAGTCAAAATGGCCGACAGAGAGAAAAAGGGAGACGGGGGAACAACGAGAAGACAGGAAGTACAGCGGATTACGACAAATAAAAGTCAAAAATGTTTCGATTTGGATGGGAAGGTTGGGTTGGGAAGGTTCATGGGGAAGAGATGAGATGACGTGAAGCGTATAAATAGTCAGCGTAAGAACAGAAAGTATAAAAAGTGACGGGATTTTATCGTTATTTGATGGATATTTGTACAGTCTGAAAAGCTCTAGGGACTTAAGACTTAAAATAAAGGTAATGAGGGGCTCGTTTTGGTGGACAAACGACTAAAAAATTGAGAATCACACATCGGGATCTTTGCTTTTTGGTCCACAGATTTATAAAATGAAAGGTTGGAGATTCAAAACAAAAAAAAACAAAAACACAACATCGAAATACTTGCACAACTGGATTATACCTGCAGTTTCTGGGAGAGAGGAGAAAGAAAAACATACAACATTTGAGATAAACACGACAGGAATGGTAAAATCGGAGTGAAGCATGTTTAGAAGGGACCAGCGCACGAGGAAATAAGTATTTTGAATGTCTGAAGTGGATCTACAGAATCAAAATAACCGAAAATATTACGTAATGCCAAACTCGGATAAAAGATTATAGTAAAAATGAGGTTTGTAAAGTGTTTGTGTTCATGTTCGGGGCTATAAAGAGGCAGACGATCCACGTTGCTACGGCGACGGTCTTACCATTTTCCAACTTCTCCTTTCCTCCGGACAGGACGCCGCTCGGTAACATGCCCGTGGGGGTCAGGCCCTTCAGAGTCAGGACGCTCTCACTCTCCTCTCTGCAAAAAACACAAAAAAACCCCACAAAAAAACACAAATATGTACAGCGTGAGCAGGGACGTCGACAGAAATTTGGGGGGCCCGGGGCAACAAAGCTCACATGGGCCCCCCTGAAATATAAATGTAAAAGGGAATTCTGGGCTGTTTTGTCCCCCCCGTCGACGCCGCAGATCATAAAACACAATAAGGATAATGTTTAATTCCTCTTTATTCAAACGTAAATATCACGACAGTCTCAAGTGACATGATTCTAGATTCAATCCGCTCTTCACGGTTTTGTTTTTGGTGTTTTTTTGCAAAGTCAAAGGTCAAATCAATCGGCAAATTTACTGATAATTGCAGCCATAGCGGTAAACATTTAAATACAACTCAACACTTGTCTTTTCATAGTTTGGTCCAAAGGAACGAGGAGCAAAATGTATTTATTTCAATCAAATAAAAAAATCTATGCTTTTTGCAAGTATAGAGTATGTTACCCGAACCCCGCCTCCTCCCTCTTTTATTTGTATTTATTTATTTATTTACTTATTAATTTACTTATTTATTTTGATTTAATTTAATTTTGTATTCATTTTATTATATGTCTGTTGCCTTATTTATGTAATTATTTTGTATACTGATTTCATTATTATTATTATTATTATTATTATTATTATTATTATTATTATTATTATTATTATCATCATTATTATTTTATTATTATTTTTATTTATTTATTTATTTATTTAACCTATTAAAAACCTTAATAAAAAGATAACTAAAAAAAAAGTCTCAGAACAGTTTTATTTTGTTGTTAATACAATTTTAAGTGTGTTATAAGAAGGTTATTCTTATTATTAATTTTAATTCTATGGAAACTAGTGATCGACAAATACGTTTTTATTTTCAAGCCCGATGCCGATACAATTATTGATGAGCCCTGTCGATATTTCTGGACCGATATGTGGGATTTTGACTATTTTCCCCAAATGTAAACGAGAGTCTAGTTTTGTGCAGACATTTTCTCAAGAACTACGGGCAAAAAAACATCAAACTGGTAAAAGAGCTGGAAAATATTACCAGTGATTACAAGTGAAGAAGCAGCTTGGACATATTTTTTACGTTTGTCTTTTTTCCGATGGATCAGACCCGGACGACTGAGGAATCCCGGACTTCACTTTCCCGATTTCAAAGTGACTGCGGTGGAAACGAGCTCTGGGAAACACACCCTCCCCCTGGTTTGGTCAGGACGTCCTGTGTGTGCATACCTGAGCACAGAGAATACTCTGGCCATCTTCCCAATGGCGCGGATCTTGTTGCGGATGACCTCCTTTCGGGCCGAAGCCGTGGCACCTGGAGGGGTCAAAGGTCAAAGTTCAGCAGAGTCAAACAAACCGAGGCTCATGAATAAACTGTGAGGAAACGACGGACTTAAATCTACAAAGGGACTTTTCAACTCAACTTCAACCAAGACACAATAGAATATGTTTCGTCTACAGGTCCTTATGTTACTACGGATGTGCCGATCTGGGTTTTTCAGGTCCGATTTTACCGATTTTAGTACTGGCCGACACTCGATATGAACCGATACCAGGGCAGAGACGGAAAAATAAAATAAAATGAGACGTAACTACTCCAAAAAAACAACTCTGCGTAAATAAAAGTCCAAACATAATGAGACTTTCCTGATTTTTCCGATTATTACCAGTCGTATCAATTTATGTCCAACCAGGATATCGGCAGAATCGATATTTGTAAGTCGATATCCCATCCATCCAGCAAATGTTCAGTATCGCCGCTGATAGTTGATACTAGTATTGAATCATTGCATCCAAAGATGTTCTTTCTTTGCCTGAAACAGTAACTTATGGAGTTATGGAGACGAGCAGGTTGTGCCAGGTCAGATCAGCGAAGAGGCGAGCCTGCTCAAAGTAAGAATACATGTTTTTAAAGGGAGTTTTTGAGCTTTGAATTTGAAGTTTAATGTTGTATTGTGCGTAGTGTTTAAGTCTCCCGCTAAGGATAATGAGATAATATAATCCAATAAACACTAAAATGTGACTTTAAATGTTTAAACAAAAAATTAAAAGAGCAGAAATAACGACCTTTGACCCTTTTTCAGACGCTTACACTGCTGTTTTCTTTATTTTGACACAAAACTTAGCTGCAAGTCATGGTCTAACGCTGTTACCTCCTCAAAAACAGACCTGGAGTTGTGTTTTGTTTCATTCACGCATGTTTGAATCACACTTTACGATTTATCTCCAAACCTCAAAACGCTCTGTTCCACCTTGTGATGTCATCAAGCGGTTGGCTTTCAAGTTAACACCTCCTTTTTTTACCTTTAGTTCAGTAGAAATTTGCAAATCCAGGGCTGAAATGATCCAAATGATTCTATAAATGAAGGTGTGTGGAGTTTAAAAACACAGCAGAGCACTTCCTGTATCACCACACGATGACATCACAAGGTGGAACAGAGTGTTTTGAGGTTGAGAGAAGAACTCAGCCTAAATATGCAGGTGTGTTTGTGCGTTAAATGTGCGAATTAAACAAAAAAAACACAACTCCAGGTCTGTTTGTGTTGAAAAAGCAGAAAAAAGCGTAATTTTTGGACTTTTTAATCAACATTTTCATTGATTTTCTAACGTTGCGTCGCTTCAAAACATCACTTTTTACATGAGCGTATAGACGATATCAGCCAGCTGTTTTCTTTCAGATCCCGGTTCACACGTCACTGCAATAACTCCCAGCATTCCTTGCGCTCATGCTCTGTTATGACACGGGCATGTTAACCTTTTGTAATGTGCGTCTTATCGTTACACACTGAGCACACACACGATCCCACTCTTCCTGTGCCGAGATCGAGGTTTGGGGGGGTTTTCCCTCAGAGTGGAAACAAAGACATGTGCTGGTTCATTTTTATTTATTTTTTAGAACGTCAGAGAGAGTGAAGACCCCCAGAGATGTTACATGGAAAGTGGAGAATGAGGAATGAGGATGAGATGGAGGTAATGAAAAGACAGTTTTAGGGTCAAACGGGAAAAGAGCAGAGGATTTTTACGCGTTGGATTAAATTATTATGCTAATTTATGCTACGTTTTAATCATATTGTTGTATTTAATTGGTTCTAAACAAGGACACTGTCTGATATTTTAAATAATCACGTTTTTACGCAGCGTTTTTCCATCTTCAAGTCACTAAAATTGCTCACACATTCACACTGGGAAGAGGTGGGTTAAGTGTCTTGCTCAAGGATACAACGACACAACATTTCTGTGTCGACTCCGCAGACCTGACTGAGCGACAGGTGCGTCCGAGGAGAAGCGCTTCATCTAAAAAGGTTAAGAAAACTCCCATACGCTTGTCTCGCGCTCGGTTCACTTTTATTTTTTATTCACGTGACGTTTTGGTTCATCCGATTTTCCTCACGTACGATTGGAAAACATCGCGCGAACCAAAAGTGAGACAGCGCGCGAGAATTTTCTTGCCGTTTCAGCTGGGATCGCACCACCAACCTGATCGCTCAAGTAATGATGTTTACGTCGAGAGCGGGATTCGAACCGGCGACCTTCGAATCAGACGACAAACGCTCGTCCGTAATCTTTGTGCGTTAAATCACGTACTGTTTTCTGAATGAAAATAATGCGTTTTAATCCTAGAGTGTGTAAAGAAGTGGATTAAGTGCGTGCGACGTCATCCACAGCAGCTCCAGTCAAATTAAGCTAATCGATGCTAGCGGTTATAGCGGCGAATTTGGAGCCGCGAGTGTCATAGCAACCAAAGAGCCAATCCGGAGCGAGGCTGGTGAAGGTAACGCCTCTTCCCGCCTGCACTAATGGTTTTATAGGAGGGAGCAGGCGCTTAGCAACGCTGTCAATCAAACCTGTTGCTAACGCTAGCGGGAGCGACCTCGCGGAAAGAAGTTCATATCTTGATTTCCAGACACAATAGTGAAATATTTAAGACCAAAATGATGAGTCTGACAGCAGTTACAGAGAGAGGAGCCAAAGTTTTTCAATAGAAAGTGAATTGGAGTCGATTCAGCCGGAAGTGCGCCTATGATCACTTCCTGTTTGGAACGTAGAAGCTAGCAGGTTAGCTACGTCCAATTACATTTACAGTCTATGGCTTTAATGCAAGTTTCTTTGATTTTCTCACATTATTTATTACTTTTATGGCGCTTTTTCAATTCAAATTTAGTTTTTCGGTCTCGTAAAATATTAAAATTACTCCGTCATTCAAGCGCGCAACAAAATATAGAAGCGTTGTTCAATATTAGCTCATTATTTTGCGTATTTGACTCTTCCAAAACACTCAGATCCACTGCGTTTTCTCCTAATTCTAACACAATTATTGATAAATCTTTAATAATAATAACAATAATAATGCTTTTACGCGTTATTAAACTCATCCAAACTCATTTCTCATGCTCAGAACACCTCCACGTTCACTCCTCCACAAAAAAAAACGTACGGAAATATTAAAAATAGACGAGCAAAGCCAATACAGATGTTAGCTCTGAAACAGCGGATTAGTGAAACAGTCTGTCCTTACGCATGCCGCTAATCCACCGCAGTTTGTACCTTTTTTAGGGGGATAGATTAGCTGTCCTTCTCATGAAAACACCCCCAGAAGAAGAAGAAAAGAGAGGAAGAAGAGGAAGAGAGAGGACAGAGAGATCAGTGATGGCTGCAGAATGACAAGAAGAGGCAACAGAAGAAGCACCGCACGAAAAAGAGGGAATTAAAGACAGAAATAATGACTTGGAACTTAAAATCTGGAACAAAAAACAGAAAAAATAGAAGTTAGATGAAGCAGAACCAAAGACGTGATCGTATGGACAGGTACGGAGAGAAGAGGTGTGAGCGGAGGGACGGACGGAGCGAGGGATTCAAAATGAAAGGGGAAAAGTACAAGTATAAATATGTACAGTGGTGGGAAGTACGTCTAGGAGTATCATAGCAACCAAAGAGCCACTCAGGAGGGAGGTTGTTGAAGGTAACGCCCCTTCCCGCCCTCATCACTGGTTTAACAGGGAGTGGACGCTTAGCAACGCTGTCAATCAAACTGTTGCTAAGGCTAAATACAACTACCACAGTATTAATCTGTTCAGTAACAAAATGTCGTTAATTTGATTTTGAAATGCAGTAATTGTGATTTCAATCATGAGTCAAATAATCGTTTGGCAGTAGTATTAGTAATAGTAGTAGTTGTAGTAGTAATAACAGTAGTAGTAGTAGTAGTAGTAGTAGTAGTAGTAGTAGTAGCAATAGCAGTAATAATAATAGTAGCAGTAGTAGTAGTAGTAGTAGTAATAGTAAGTTGTAGTAAAAGTTGTAGCAGTAATAAACAGGTGGTTGTAGTTCATCGTGTGGCCTCAGGGGGGCAGAGCTGATCCACAAACAAACACTATGATGCAGCAGAGTCAGATCTGAGGTTATTTATGTAAATATTTAAATATAATGAAAATATATAAAATACTGTAATATCCACCACTGTAGAAGAAACTGCAAACTGAAAGAGAAGAAGAGAGAGAGTGACAGAGAGAAGAGAAAGAGAAGAGAGATACAGACAGAGAATAGGGAGAGAACGAAAAAAGAGTAGGGAAAGAGGAGAGAAACAGAGAGAGAAATAAGAGAGAGACAGCAAGAGAAAGATTAAAAGAGAGAGAGATACAGAGAGACAGAACAGGGAGAGAGAGGGAGAAAAAAAGAGAGAATAGGGAAAGAGGAGAGAGAGAGAGTGAAGAGAGAGACAGAGAGGGATTAAAAAGAGACACAGGGAGTGTGACAGAGAGAGAGAAGAGAGAGCGATGCATAGAGAAGAGAGAGACAGAGAGAAAGAAGAGAGAGATACAGAGAGTGACAGAGAGACATAGAGAGAGAGAAGGGAGAGACACAGAGAAAGCATAGGGAGAAAGAGAGAAAAGAGACAGAGAGAATAGGGAGAGAGAGAAGAGAGAGAGAGGGACAGAGAGACAGGAGGGAGACAGAGAAAGAAGAGAGACAGACAGAGAGGAGAGAGAATAGGGAGAGAGTGGAGAGAGAGAGACAGAGAGAGAATATGAGAGAGAGAAGAGAGAGACAGAGAGAGAGAATAGAGAGACATAGAGAGAACAGGGAGAGAAAGATACAGAGAGAAAGAAGAGAGACAGAGAGAGCGAAAAGAGAGAAACAAGAGAGAAGAAAAGAAAGAAGAGAGAGACAGAGAGAGAGGTGTATGTATGGTGGCGACTCCCATCAGAGGAGAGAGAGGGAGAGAGGAAGAAAAGAGAAAGAGAGAGGAAGAAAAGAGAAAGAGAGAGAGGTGCATGTATGGAGGTGACTCCCATCAGAGGAGAAAGAGAAGAGAGAAGAGAGTGTGTGTGTGTGTGTGTGTGTGTGTGTGTGTGTGTGTGTGTGTGTGTGTGTGTGTGTGGGTGTGTGTGTGTGTGTGTGTGTGTGTGTGTGATTATGAACTAATGTGACCGTGGCTGTTGTTTTTCCGGGGATTGTCATCTTTAGTGTTTGTTTAAAGAGTTCCCGAGACTCCGCCCCCTCTGCGCTGTTTACAGAGCGAGACGTGTCCACAGGTTTACACAAAGAAGAGGAGAGGATGAGGTCACTTCCTGTTTAGCAGCAGAGGGTGAGGTCATCAGAGGGAGCTGTGCTAGAGACTATTATGTCATCAAATGTGTGTGAACTGATAAAAATAAATTAGCATTAATGAAGCTAATTTGAGTGTGTAAAATATATAAAAAACAAACAAACATATGTGCTGTAGGAGAAGAAGTGCAGTTTTGGATTTGGTAAAGCACCCCCCTCTGCTGGACACGGAGGGTACTGCGGACAGTGACTTGCTGTGTCTTACCGTCCAGCTCCTCGTCAGTCGTGAGCTCATCGTTGGAACAGATGCTCAACACGTTCACGAGCATTTCAGTCACTACGGGCAACACAAAACAAAACAAGATAAGGATTCATGTACGTCCAGCTTAAAATATCCTCCTGACACTGCAATTAACGAGCCACATCTGAACGTTTTGTGCAAAAAAATAGATGTAATTTGCAAAAACAGATGAGAGATGTTTTTAAAAAGTGATCAGAAGGTTGTAGTTTAGTTTTTGTAAAGTAATATTTACAAAAACGAAATGTATTTTACTGCAAAACATTATCCAGACGCTTCTTGATAAAATCCACTTTCATTATTGTCATTGTTAATATCTCCAGAACAGGCAACAAAAAGAAAAACAAGATTTTTGGCAATTTTTCAAAACGGCGACATCTGTTTTTGCAGTTTCACCCTTCAATTAAACTCTCTGGGAAAAGATCTGAATGTGTGACTAAAACAGATTTGTGGTGATACACTTCTTCTTCCCACTCGTTTTTGAGCTTAAGAAAAAAATATGTGAAATGTGCTTTAATTGTGCTGGATACGTGTGTTTATTAATCTGCTCGAAATAAAAAAAATAAATAAATAAAATAAAATAAAATAAAAAATTGATAGATAAATACATAAATAAACAAATTATAATAAAATAAAATAAATTAAAATAATATAACATAGAATTGATAGTTAGATAAATAAATAAATGAACTAAAATAAATTAAAATAAAACAAAATAAAATAAAAAATTGATAAATACATAAATAAACAAATTATAATAAAATAAAATAAATTGAAATAAAATAATATAGAATTGATAGTTAGATACATAAATAAATGAATTAAAATAAATTAAAATAAAATAGCAAAATTGATAAATAGTTAGATAAATATATAAAGTAAAATAAAATAAAATAAAAAAATAAAATAAATGGAAATAATAAACTGTTCCATTTCCCTGTTGCTTTTTTCTGTGAGTAATAAATAATATAAACCCATTTTCATTTTAATCTCACAGAATCGATTTTGCCTAAAGCACATTCTTACCTTGATCACACACAAATAAAACTGCAGTCCATGGATTTCAGAATGATTAAAAGTTTAAACCTTTGCCGTAGCAATTAACAATTTAAAACTAAATAATATTGTATCTTGAATGTTCTTCAAAATGTCCCCCGTAAAGGAGTGGATTTCACGCAGCGACTCATGTGACCAGCTCTGAGTTTGAAAAAGTTTCAGGAAAAAAATCTATACTTCAGATATTACTGCACTTTCTACAAGATGTGGAAGGTAACGAAGTACAAGGAGTAAAGTACTGTACTTAAGTGGTATTTTTAGGTATCTGTGTTTTACTTAAGTACATTTTACAGTGGATACTTTTACTTTTACTTCACTACATTTGAGAGCAGTATCTGTACTTTCTACTCCACTACATTTTTGAACAGGACTAAAAAGTAAAAAGTACTTTTCATATAATTTGAGGGGTTATTTTTACCGTGTTCGTGGAAACATCCTGAATAAAGTTGAAGAGTTCAAACTTTGGCTTTGAGCAAAACAAAAATAAATACAGAAAATTCAGAAGAAAAATAAAGAAATTGATCTGTGTTGTTACTGTTGAACAAAATATTCATTTAATACTCATTTTTAATCAAAATCACTACATTTACACTTGAAATACTTTTACTTTTTGTTTTTAAAGGGCTCATGTTACGCTGTTTTCTGATCTGTTATGTTTCCTCATCACAAACAGAGCTGGAGTTTGTGTTTTGTTTCATTTACACTTCATTTTTAGTCTATCTACATCTCCAAAACGCACTGTTCCACCTTGTGATGTCATCAAGTGGCGATACAGGAAGTGCTCCGCTGTGTTTTTAAACTCCACACACCTTCATTTCTAGAATAATTTGGATCATGTCAGCTCTGGAGTTGCCACTTTCTACTGATTTAAAAGGTAAAAAAACGTAGTTGTTAACTCGAAAACTACCACTTGATGACATCACAAGGTGGAACAGAGCATTTTGGAGATGCAGACAGACTAACAATAACGTGTGAATGAAACAAAACACAACCCCGATTCTGTTTTTGACGACGTAACGACATTATAACATGATTTAACGGCCAATTTCGCGTAATATTGAACCTTTAAAGTCGTTTTTTTTAAAGGGTAAACAGTAGATTTCTTCACGTGATGCTTGAACTTTTACCAACTTTTCACCTCTGCATCTGTACTTTTCCTTAAGCAACACAATTAAGTACCTCCTCCTCCACCTCCGCCGTCTTCTTCTTCTTCTTCTACTTCACCCGATCAATCCCAACAGTTCATTTATTCACCTTTTGGCCAAATGAATAATTTATATCCCTTTAAATGTTTACGTGCTTTGCGAGGGCCATGTTTCTTAAGGCGCTCCATTTCCATTATTGAGCGGCGTAGGTGAGCGCTCATTAGTATTCCACATTCCACGGTCCGATCGCTGGTGTATATTTACCCTTTTCTCCGACGAACGGCAGGGACCAGGTGAAGACGTCCATGAAGTTGGGGAGCCAGTACGGGTGAGGCGAGCAATTGAACTGCCTGATGTTCATGACGTTATTCTCGTACTTGAGCACCGCCGCTGTGGAAATACAAACATACAAGGTTAATATCGTCCTTATGCAAGTCTTAGTACAAGAAAAAGTCTGTAAAAATGTGTTTTCTGTGGAGTTAGCGCCCCCTTCAGACAGATATGAGGCAGTATCCAGCGGTAATCTGACCAGAACTGAAGAAGAGGCGTAAACGAGCAGCAAAACGTCTTCACTTTTCATGTTTATTTGCAAAATGATAAATGTTAAAGTACAACGTTTAAGCAAGACACGGCCTTATATCACACGTGCAATACAACATCATATTATTATTGTATTATAGAAGTAAGGGTAGTATGAATAAACAAAAGAAGCAAAGCAGGGACGAAATATACAGTAAATACAGAAAATAAATACATAAATAATTAAATAAATACTATTAATAATAGTAATACAAAATAAAAAAACACATGTAAAAGTAAAATCTGTTAAAAAAAAGCAAAACAAACAAAACAAAAACACATGTACAGTAAAAAAAACAGTAAAAAACAATTAAAAAAAACAAAAAACAAACAAATGTACAGTTAAAATCTGTAAAAAAACAAAAAAAAAACAAAAACAAAATAAACAAAAAAGACAAAACAAAAAACACATGTACATGTATAATCAGTAAAAAAAAAACAAAAACAAAAAACAACAACCCAAAAAACAAACAAACAAACACATGTACCGGTAAAATCAGTAAAAAAAAACAAAAACAAAAAAACAAAACCCAAACAAACAAAAAAAAAACAAAACCCCACATACAGGTAAAATCAGTCCGCGTTCCCTTCATGGAGAGGTGTTTGTCGTCCTTCAAAATTATTCAAAAATTGAGTCCCGGTCTCTGTATATTTCTGTGTGGTTTTATTAAAGTGGATCTAATGTTTTGTAATTAAAAGAATATATATAACCACTCTGCAAACTCTTGTGCCGTTACAGATTTGAATTTTTCTTGTGCGATGGATCAAACCTGCACATTGAAGGATTACACAGATTATTATGAAGACGGAAATGTGACACTAATCGATAAACTACTAAAACTAGTATAGAAACTAGATACGAATTTGAGCGAGTATCGAAACTGAAAACATTTCCTGAATATATTTATAATGATGTTGAACAGCTCAACATCATTATAAATATATTCAGGAAATGTTTTCAGTTTCGATACTCGTTTCACAAGTATAAGACATAGACTAATATACACCATGTACCACTACTGCACACTGAGGGAGTACACACATATAACACACACAAGAGTTTAGAAGATTTATTTATTTTGCTTATTTTATTTTTTTATTTAATTATTTTATTTTTATTTGTTTTTATAATTTTTTTGGTATTTTTATTATTATTTTTTTTATTTTATTTACTTATTTTTTTATTATTTTATTTGATTAAAGCTCGGGTCTCAGGAGGTTAATGTAGAAAATCACATTCTATTGTCTAAAGAAAGTAATCAGGTAAATCACATGTGTCAAACTCAAGGCCCGGGGGTCAAATGCGGCCCGCCACCTCATTTTACGTGGCCGCGACGAGGTAAATTATAACGTATGACTGTCTTAAAATGTCAGTTTATCTGGAGATACGCAGTTAGTCATATTTTTTTTTAACATCTAAACGCATATGCAGTGTGTGTAGACAAGTAATAAGTTAAAAAATAAAAATAGTCACAAATTTATCCAGCACTTTTCCACCTTCGAGGCTCAAAGTTCTTTACGTCAAGGAAACACTCACCCATTCACTCTCACTTTCACACACCAGTGCACACAGACGTTGCGGAAAAGGTGGGCTAAGTGTCTTGCCCAAGGACACAACGGCAGCGTTCATCTGTGGGATCCGACTGCCCCGTCAACCTTCAGATCAGAGGCCACCAAAACGCTCTACAAACCGAGCCGCAGAGTTTGAAATTTTCGTATCGTAACAATTCTGAGTTTGAAAAGCAGCTATAATTTGTTTTTTTCCATCACATGTTTGAATATTGAATAAAAACGCGTGGCCCCCGGGGGGAAACTCGACTGACGCCAACGGAACTCGTGGAATCACAAGACACGAGCGGCTCCAAAAGAAATGAAAATACTGCAAATACTGTCCACTTTAGAGACAGTATTTGCAGTATTTGAGACTTTCAGACAAAATGACAAAAACAACAAATCGCTTTTTGGATTTACAACTACTACAACTGGTATTACATCAACTACTTTGACTGTTACTGCCATTACTAATACTCGCAATACTCCGCAGTCAGAACAAATACTTCTTCTACATTAACTACTGCTTTTTTACTGCTATCAAAAGTATTTCCAGTTATAGCTACAACTAAAATTGGTAAAGGAACTAGCCCTGTACTTCAGTGACTACTACTATTACTCTAGTATTGTCACGATACTAAAATTTCCAACCCGATTTCAATACTAAGGAATAGACTTGATACTGCTTCCGATACCACGATAATAATTTAAAAAAACCTCTTTCTTTAGATGATACAATGTGATTTTTTAAAATACTACTGACATTAATATTAGGCATGGGATGATATTGGAATTCTGTGAGACGAGGGCCCCCCGTAATACAAATTAATAGGAAAAACCTCAAATTCGGGGCCCCCTAACACCCTGGGCCCCCGTACAACTGCCCCCCTTGTCCCATCCGTTGACTCCCCCTTGGATAAGTCGTTTTTTTTTCTGCAAATTCAAGTAAAAAATGGCGATTATCTTTGTTGACGTTTATATAAAATGTCCCACGAATGATTATTATTGTTTATTTTCCCATTTGTAATTAAAATAACGACAGGTTTAACACTTACTACTATGAAAACTGCTACTTCTACTTCAAGTACTACTCCAACTGCGCCTTAGTTCTTAGGTTTAAACCAGATTAAACACAAAAATTAAGATAAAAAGCTCTGAATTTCTTTATAAATGGACCGGCAAATGTTCTCACACCTCTCCGTCGGATCATGCATAAATCAACACTTTCCATACATTTCCCCGTCAGTGTCAAACTCATTTTTGATAATTAGAATTCGCAGATATTTCGCCGTACAGCCGCCTACACCTCGTTCTCCGCTGCATTTTCAAACGCTCTCAAATCTACAGGTCCAGTCCGCCGTGTTTGGAGCCTCGAGGCCAAAACAACACAAAAAGAACAGCAGTATTTTTCATTTAAGAGCAGTTTTATTAACCGTCTTATTGAACCGGAGCCTGAGGGAGACTTCACTTCAAAACATTACATCCCTGGGTTTTTTTTTTATTCGATGAAAATATTAACATAGAGCATATTCAGAGCTTTGTGAATTAAAAGGCTCCACGAGGTTCAGCCGTTTGCTTTGGTCTGTTAATATTAATGGGATTATACTGTGTTTTTATGTAGGGTTTTAATTGGGCAAAACAAAATCTATATTCACATTTAAATATGATACGTATATATTTAGATGGATTATTAATCAGCTTGAAATAAAATAAAATAAATAAAAATAGATAAATTAATTAAAATAAAAAATAAAAATAGATAAATTAATTAACTAAAATAAATTAAAATAAAAACAAAATTGATAGATAATTAATTAAAATAAATTAAAATAAAATAACAAAATTGATCAATACATAATTAATTAAAGTAAATTAAAATAAATTAAAATAAAACATAAAATCAATAGATAAATAAATAAATTGTAATAATGAACTGTTCCATCTTCCTGTTGCTTTACTTCTGTGAGTAATAAATAATATTAACCCATTTTCATTTTCATTTTGCAGAATCGTCTTGACTTTGGTCCTTTGGTTCTTAACTTGATCACACACAAATAAAACTGCAGTCCATGGATTTCAGAATGATTAAAAGTTTAAACCTTTGCCGTAGCAATTAACAATTTACAGCTAAATATTGTATGTTTGAATGTTCTTAAAAATGTCACACGTAACAGGAACGGATTTCACGCTCGATACGGCAGCGATTCGTGTCATATTTGGTTATTTATATATTTAGATTTGTAAGTTTGCAGCTTGGAGATACAGTTTGTCCACAGGGGGAGCTGTTCATAAAAATCAATATCCCAAGTCGTTTTTGGATAAGGTCAATGAAAACGGTCCTGCAACTCACTTTGGGACCCCAACTCACATCTACTCTCTAAATATGTTTATGATCAGATATTTTGAGCTAAAACATTACATTTGTTGTGGTTCAGCCTCGTTGTTTCGCGGTGTGACTCTGAAGTGCTGTACGTTTGCAATTTGTTTTCTCCCCGACAAAACCCACAATGTCGATGAAACGTTCTGCACCGACAAAGACGCCTACGGTCGCGCCAAAAAGGTCGAGGAAAATGCTAACCATCGCGGAAAAAGTTGGACTTCTGGACACGCTAAGGGAAGGTCGAAGTTACGCGGCTGTAGGACGCCATTACGGAACAGATAAATCTTCAGTTCGTTACATAAAAAGGGAGGAAAATAGCATGTTTTCATTCTATAACACTGCACTTATTTATCAAAATCTACACAGGTTTGAACTTTGAGAGAGTTTAAACAAGAGAGAAATGTGAGAAAATGTTAACGCCTGTGTGAGAAAAGTGTAATAATTATAAAAAATAAAGGTGACACTTCGTGGATTTCGCTTATTGAGGGTTATTTTTAGTTCGTAAACCGCGCGATAAACGAGGAACAACTGTTTTCAAATCTATTGTCGCAGAATTGAACCCTTTTTCTCCTCATTTATATTCGAGCTGGGCCCATGTGAGGCTTCTTGCCCCGGGCCCCCCCAAAATTTCCGTTGACGGCCCTGTTTAAAATGAAACGTAACCAGGAAAACATCTGATTTATTCTGATCACGGTTGAGTTTTTGTTTTGTTTTACACTTCAAACACTGAAATAAATACAATGAGCTCAAATATTTTGCTTTAAAACATGTGTGGAGCAGCAGTTTAAAACAAAATTAAACGAAATAAAGTCCAGAAAGTCTCGTTTTAAGTCTCGTTTTATACTCATCAACTTAATACGACGTCTGAATTAACGCTTCTAAACTGCAGCGCCGACAAAAAGAGTTGCAATCTTTAGAGAACAAAACTAAAAAAAGATTTAAAAAAATCAATGGTCGGTTTTCCTGGTGTTTAGAGCATTTCCTCTGAGTATTGATTACACCCACAGACTCTGTCATTTACAGGATTGGACACATGAATAACGGGAAAACACATGGCTCAGCATTAGGGCCGCTGCACTTTTCATTAGTTACCAACAAAACACCAATTACTCAAAGAGGAGGGAGGCTACGGGCGCCCGGCAACCGTTGGAACAGCAATAAACACTAATGTGAACACAGCCATTTGGAATTTCAACAGGCGATTTGACATACGAGAGGGACGCGAGACCGACGGGGAGGTGACGGGGAGGTGACGTCTGCATTACGGCGTCAGCGGCAACGGGTCTGTGTAAAATACGCAGTTTATTAAAGGGACGCTACGTTGATTTTGGAGTTTTCTGCTTATCACGATGTAGATGCGATGGTTATAAGCTTGTTTTTTGTGCAGTTTAACATTCAACAGATCCAGCTCCATGAACGCGAGCAGGTGATGTATGCCAGATCTGTGGAGAGGCGAGCGCGCACAAGTTCGAAAGGGAAATTATTTCAGATTTCGGTGCTGTCGACAGAAAAAAACGGGGCCAGGGGGCAAGAAAACTCACATGGGCCCCACTCTAATTTAAATTAAAAGAAGAGGGTCCAATTCTGGGCCCCTAAGACGCATTTGTCCCCACCCCCCGTCAACGGCCCTGGCAAAGAAAACAAACAAACTCATGAATAAATGCAAGATATAAATAAATGCAATCGTTAATGTCACGTTTACATATATATTTTTTTATTATAATAGCTATATTTCTACTTTTTTATATTATTATTATTCTAAAGTTAGAGCTACAGGTTTAATGCTGTACTGCGGAACATCCAGGCTAAGCAATAACGTCGCCATGGAGACAAGCTAACGCTGTACTCGCCGCTAGAAAATCAGAATAGATAGGATTTTTTAAATATTTAATTTCAAGTTTGATCAAGGATTAAGTTTAAACGCAAAAAAAGAGTTGAAATTTGAATTTTTTGCAAATTTTTCAGTGAGATTTAGTTTATTCAGACTAAATATGATCCAAAATGTGCTCTGTATATTTTCTGTATCTAATATGACATAATAACAAAAAGAAACAAACAATTAAACCTGGTTCTAACTATTTTTGAGATTCATATCCGCCAAAAATGGTACATTTTGACCATTTTTACACATAAAATGCCTATTTTTTATATAAAAACATGACATGATGAAAAACTTGTAATACATTTTTTTCTTCCATTAATGTAAATAAACGACTGGAGAAGTTTCAAACTGAAATCACTAAATGTAAATTTTTTTCCCTATTCACCTGCAACGTCTCAAATTAAAACAAGTAGATTTAAACGTCCTATATCACAAAAATTAATTATTGTTAGATTTTAGTCATGTAAAAAAAAACAGACCTGGAGTTGTGTTTTGTTTCATTCACACGTTTGAGTAACATTTTATTATTCGTCTGTAACATCTCCAAAGCTCAAAACGCTCTGTTCCACCTTGTGATGTCATCAAGTGTCAGTTTTCAAATTAACAGCTACTTTTTTCACATTTAGTTCAGTAGCAGATTGACAATTGTGGAGCTGAAATGATCCAAATGATTCTATAAATGAAGGTGTGTGGAGTTTAAAAACACAGCGGAGCACTTCCTGTATCGCCACACGATGACATCACAAGGTGGAACAGACCGTTTTCAGTTTGACAGAAGAACTCAGTCTAACTCTACGCCGTGTCGTGTGTTAAACCAGTTTACACGGACCATCGTTTTTATGACTTTAATAGATTTAAACGTCCCCGCGCCAGTTATAAATGCGCCATCGCAGATATGGATTTTTCATCAAAACAAATGATTCGAGCGCACGCCTTCGCAAAGTTCAGCTCCGTCCGTTTTGATCACGCGCAGTTAGCATTAGCGCTTTCTCCTTTTACGTGTAATTGAAACAAATAGACCCAAAGAGCTCGTCTGTCGTCCTCGGGTCTGAACGCCGCCCCTCTGCCGCTCTCCAGAGTAACACGAATCCAAAACACACTGACCAGCACGCCAAATCTGACCTCCGCCGCGATAAAGACGCCGTGAGTGAAACGCGTGTATATTTAGAAGCGGGGGAACATGTGGCGGGCCCGGGTAGAGCTGGGGAGGGGGGGTGGAGAAAGCGGACACCGAAGGTTTAGAGGCGGGGTCACCACCAGGGGGGGACTTTCCTGGGTTGGGAATAGCAAGTCATCAAACCTGGCATCCCAAACAGCTCTGAGCCTCGGAGCGCGACGCGAATCAGGTCAGAGGACTTCCTGCTGCGTCGGGCTAGACTCAGCGTGTGTCTGTGGGATACATGTGGGACAGGCTAATGCTAATGCTAACGTAAAGTCAAATCTGAAGTTTTAAATCCACTACAAATGAATAGAACGCCGAGAAGTTACCAAGTTACGCTAAAATGACCATCTGCGTACTCCAAAGTAGCACAAAAACTACAAATTCCACACTTTTTTGTTGTTTTAATGACACGTTATTACATTTTTTGCAAGTCTGAGTGATGCTTTCATGAATTATTGTATTGTTTTTTGCCTGTTTTAGTTCTTTTTCCTAAGAAACATTGCATTTTTAGAGATATATAACTGATATTTGGACTTTTTAGCTATTGGATTTTCAGCTATCGGGCTTAAATCTCCAGCAGAGGGCGATATTTTTTGCGTCGGACTAGACTCAGCATGTGTCTGTGGGATACATGTGGGACAAGCTAATGCTAATGCTAACGTAAAGTCAAATTTGAAGTTTTTAATCCACTACAAATGAACAGAACGCCGAGAAGTTACCAAGTTACACTAAAATGACCATCTGTGTACTCCAAAGTAGCACAAAAACTACAAATTCACCACTTTTTTGCTGTTTTAATGACACGTTATTACATTTTTTGAAAGTTTGGGTGATGCTTTTATGAATTATTGTATTGTTTTTTGTCTGTTTCAGTTCTTTTTCATAAGAAACATTACATTTTTAGAGATATTTAACTGATATTTGGACTTTTTAGCTATTGGACTGGACTTAAATCTCCAGCAGAGGGCGATATTTTGTTTGTCTGCTTTACAAAAATCAACGTAAAGCTTTATCTTTAAACTTTAATATGAAGGAATAACTGTGCAAATGTAAATACACAGCTCTCGTTTGTGGTTTAAACAGCACAATTTGGGGGGAATAACTCTGTCGCCCCCTGTTGACTCGCCCCGGTAATGAAAACAATTAGCAGTAATGAAGTAAATGTCAGTTATAGCTGTGTTAATGCTCTTTTAATATAAATAAAGAGGAAGATAATAAAAAAAATATCAACAGAGCATAAAATTATTTAAAAAAACAACGTGTATCTGTTGATCTTTATACATTATGTGAAAATATTGAAGTATTTCCACATAATTCCAGGTCTAAGTTCTGTATTAATTACATTGTGTTTGAGGTAAACACAGTTTTACTCTCGCTGGCACAGATTTTGTTCTTATTTCTAGAACCAAACGCTAATATCAATATCGGGCGTTCAGAAGTGCGCCGTGATCTGTCTGCTGTGGGCGTCCGGGAGTGTGCGTCCGCGAGTGTGCGTCCACGAGTGTGCGTCCACGAGTGTGTGTCCACGAGTGTGCGTCCACGAGTGTGTGTCCACGAGTGTGCGTCGGCGTCAACACAACGGGCCGGCGTGGGCAGTCGTTACATAAACATCACAGAGTTCATAAACAGGCCGCGGGCACTTGAGAGAACGCAGAGGAGAGAGGGAGGAGAGAGGGAGGAGAGGGGGAGGAGAGAGGGAGGAGAGGGGGAGGAGAGAGGGAGGGAGGAGAGAGAGAGGGAGGAGAGAGAGAGGGAGGAGAGAGGGAGGAGGAGAGGGAGGAGGAGAGGGGGAGGAGGAGAGAGGAGAGGGAGGAGGAGAGGGAGGAGGAGAGGGAGGAGGAGGAGAGGGAGGAGGAGGAGAGGGAGGAGGAGGAGAGGGAGGAGGAGGAGAGAGGGGGGGAGAGAGGAGAGGGAGGAGAGAGGGGGGGAGGGAGGAGAGGAAGGAGAAGAGGGAGGGGGAGGAGGAGGAGGAGAGAGGGAGGAGAGAGAGGAGAGAGGGAGGAGAGAGGAGAGAGGGGGGGGAGGGAGGAGAGGAAGGAGAAGAGAAAAGGGGGGAGGAGGAGGAGGAGAGAGAGAGGAGAGGAGGCGAGAGGGAGGAGAAGAGAAAAGGGGGGAGGAGGAGATAGGGAGAAGAGAAAGAGAAAAGGAGAGAGTGGGAGAGCAGGAAAGGAAGACAAAGGGAGGGAGAAGAGTCGAGGAGGAGGAAGAGAGAGGGAGAGAGGGAGGATAAGGTCAGGTCTCTGCTGTAAAACCAAACAGGATTCCCTTTAAAGGAACCACCAAGAATCAATGTGTCCAACAAAACACATGTGGTGGGAAGACTACTACTACTACTACTACTACTACTACAACTACAACTACAACTACAACTACAACTACAACTACAACTACAACTACTACTACTACTACTACACAAAACACATGTGCATAACAGGAATAACATTTGCATCCCGCTTGTTTCCATGGAGACGCTATTATCGCTGTACCTCCAATGTTCCACAGTATCACAGTAAACTTATTCAGCTCTATAGAGACGAGCAGTTACAGGTCAGATCTGTGGACAGCAACGCCACGGCCAGAATGTTTTTCAGTTACCATATTATTTCCTTGCAATGAAAACACACGAAACTGTTAAACGCACGACGGATGTGTTTGTTGCCATAGTGAAGGAACACCATTAGATAAGTTACATAGTGCAGTTTAAACTACGACTACTTCCTGTACTACAACTACTACTTTTATATCTACTCCAACTATTAGAATATTGCACAAAGTTGACTCTTGTGAGCTTTAAGTCGTGTTATAATGTTGTTTCCTCATCAAAAACAGTCCTGGAGTTGTGTTTTGTTCCATTCACACATGTCCATCTACATCTCCAAAGTTCAAAACGTTCCGTCCCACCTCGTGATGTCATCAAGTGGTAGTTTTCATGTTAACAGCTCCTTTTTTTTACCTTTAGTTCAGTAGAGTTTGGCAATTCCAGGGCTGAAATAATCCAAATGATTCTAGAAATGAAGGTGTGTGGAGTTTAAAAACACAGCGGAGCACTTCCTGTATCGCCACACGATGACATCACAAGGTGGAACAGAGTGTTTTCTCAGCCTAAATACGCAGCGTTGGTGTGTTAAACATGTGTGAATGAAACAAAACAACTCCAGGCCTGTTTGCGACGAGAAAATATCAGAATATACATCAGAAAACAGCGTAACATGAGCTCTTTAACGTCAACTTATTATTTTTTCTTACAAACGAGATTCAAACAAACACTATTTCTACTTAATACTTAATTTTTTAATAATCTGGCAACCCTCACCGACACACATTTCAAAAATATCCTCCCGCAGTGCCTGGACTAATAAACATAATAGCAACACGCTGTACCAAATCTCATGTTTCTCCTTTAAACTGCACTTCGCACGTCGGCCACTAGGGGTCTCTGGCGCTCTGACGCTGGCTGCGCAGGGCTAGCTGAGGCCACCACATCCTGCTGGCATGGTAACACAGATCTGAGGAGGCCGACGCCCATCTCATGCATTATTCACGAGGGGGTGCCTGGAGATGGTTTCCCCCTCTCTCCTTCCCTCGTTTCCCCCCCCCTCCCTCGCTCCATCGCTCCGTCTCTCCCTCTTTCTCCCTCGCTCTCCGTTCCTCTCGGTCTGTGTATGATTAGGGGGAGATTCCCAGTGTCCTGTGTTAAGTGCTGAGTTCATATCTGTCCTCAAGGTCTCACGCATCAGGTTCCAGTGGGTTTGTATTCCACACCACGCACTTGTGCAGGGCCCGCTGCATTTAGCGCTCTGCTTCAGTTTCATACGGGACACGGGGAGAATACTGAAGCTACACGGGGATTCAAATCTATTTCTTTAGGTTTGAAAATAAGCATAGTGATTGCTGCATTTTCTGGAGTATAAGTCGCACCGGAGTATAAGTCGCAAGAGGCCAAAAAAAATGCATAAAAATGAAGAAAAAAAAAACATTTCACATATAAAATGCATCTGAGTATAAGTCGCACCAGCCAAAAAAATGCATAATAATGAAGAAAAAAAACAACACATTTCACATACAGGGTGGCCCAAAAGTCTGACATTTTTATATCTTCAATATCTCCTATAATTCTTACACTCACAAAGTTTTAGCTGTAGATAAACTGAACCTTCTGAGATTTTTGGAGATATATACGGTTATAATTGTTCACTTAAACTTGAACTTATCACTACTTAAATTAGAGGAAGTAATAATGTTTTTTAAGTGTCCACCATTTTGTGTTTGTCCCTGAACAGCCTGATCCAACACACTTTGAATAACATTTTAAAGCATTTCCGGGTTTACGGCTCTTATTTGATCCTCGATATTACATTTTAAGTCGTTTATTAAGTCGTCTGAGGTTTATTCACAAACACCTTTTCTTTAAGATCGACCCACAGGAAGAAATCAGGACTAGTCAGGTCTGTGGAGATACTGCCCCCTGTCTTTGAAAACCACTTATTATTCCTTTAATGTCATTTACGCTCGGGGCGTCTCTGGGATTAAACCCAGTATTTGACCCATGTGACTCAAAGTTCCACTGGACAATGAGGGTTCGCTCCTCGGTGCTGGATTTGCTCAGATTAATGTCAGAAGGGTCGTTCTAAATGCTCTGGAAAAAATAAAATAAAAATATTTAGAAACAAAAGAGTTATGATTTTTTTTTTCAACTGTCAGTGACTGATGTTTACACACTTATTTTCAAACTGTGGCTGAAAATCGACACCAACACGGCAACAACACGGGATGAACACACCTGCAGGTTTAGAAAATAAAACAGCACCGACACAGGGCATCTGCTTTTATTTCCTCTCAAAGGTTTTGTCAACTTTTTACATTGACTAAGTTCTTCCCGCTGCCGCCTCCAACGTTGCACCATCGATTCTTTGATGCTAAACGTACGTGCAGTGGCTCTATTTCCTTCTTTGATGCTAAACGTACGTGCAGTGGCTCCTTTGATGCTAAATGTACGTGCAGTGGCTCTATTTCCTTCTTTGATGCTAAACGTACGTGCAGTGGCTCCTTTGATGCTAAACGTACGTGCAGTGGCTCTATTTCCTTCTTTGATGCTAAACGTACGTGTAGTGGCTCTATTTCCTTCTTTGATGCTAAACTTACGTGCAGTGGCTCTATTTCCTTCTTTGATGCTAAACGTACGTGCAGTGGCTCTATTTCCTTCTCTGACGCACAGATCCATTGCCTTCATCTTAAAAACTACATCATATTCATTTGTTCGTGTGTTTTCCATGATGAGTGTGTGTACATGACGTGCAAAATGACAGTTCAAAATCAAAACTAGTGTCTTCTTCAGAGCATAATCTTTCCCCTCGTCTGTCTCACTTTCGCGTTTACTGCTAGAGAGCGCCCCCCGGTGGCCGTTAGCCTGTAAAAATCTATAAATTAGCTGCACCGTTGTATAATCCGCAGGGTTGAAAGCATAGGAAAAAAGTAGCGGCTTATGTAAGTTTCAAATAGACAGCAAATATATGATTGTCTGAAGTATTTGAAGTTTGTTCCACATTTTAGGTTTTATTTAAGAAGAGATTTGAAGTTGTTCGTCTTGTTTATCTCCCATTTAATTACGAGGGGATTTTCTTGACCTTTTGAAATAAATAATCGTGTAAGCCGCTGTGAAAATGTCTCTCTCTTTTGTTCCGTGGCACAGCGTTACATCACTGTTCTATGATGCGTTTTGTTGTTTGGTAAAAAGCTGCACTACGTAACTTTTTCAGTGCTTTTCGGTGTGTCCATGGAGACGTTATCGTTCTATCGTTCCCTGGAATGTTCCGTAGTACGCCGTTTAACTTGTACGTCAACAACAGTAGCTACGTTTGTACATTTTGTCCACTGATTCGAAGGTTGGCAGTTCCAATCTCACTCTCTTAATGGACTGACCCACAGGTTGACGGTGCGATTCCAGCTCCCACAGATAAACACTGTTGTTGTGTCCTTGGGCACGACACTTAACCCACCTCACCCCCAGTGTCTATACATAAAAACATGACCTTTGACCATTTACATCTCACATTTGTTCAATTATAGATGTTTTTTTTTGCTCAAAATAAGCTTCAGAAACACTCATTCTTACTCAGCCTCAGGTAGCCTCTCCACAGATTTGACCCGTAACCTGGTGGTGTCAGTTTCTGCATGGAGATGGATAATTAGACGTGGTTTTTTGGCCATACTTTGGAACGTTTTAGGCGATGCAAAACCATTTTCCTGGTGTTGGAGTGTAGAAAAGATCAGAAAAGTTACAGTAGTGCACCTTAAAATATGAAAAATCAATCATTTAACACCAAAAAGAGCAGCCATTTTGTCATTTTCGCTAAAGCTTTACCTTCTCACGTCGCGATTTTAAACAACTTCCACGGATTTATTACGTTTAAACGCATAAAACTCCTCGTTGCGTCTCTGTAATGAAAGTTTTCCCTGCGTGTTGTTTACAGGGAACCCCAGAGTTGGCCCGTGTGAGAGCAGATGGGAGGGCATCTGCAGTCCTGGGACACGTCTCTCCTTGGCTCTGCGCACTTGATGAAAGGAGGAGGACGAGAAGGAGGAGGAGGGAGGAGGAGGGAGGAGGCGGGGGCAGAGCTGGCATCTCCGTGTCCGTCCTGCTTTATCCCAGTGACGAGGCCGACAGCCAATCAGAGCGCTCCCCGTGCCCCTGCAGTTCAGATGGACTCTCGAGGGCCAATCAGGGTGGAGCGCAGGGTGATGTCGTGGTGTAGTCATTAAATATTGTGACTAGATGCGCGTGGGCGGCTGTGGCTCGGTTGGTAGAGTCCACTGAGCTGAAGGTTGGCGGTTCGAATCCCGCTTAAGACGCAAACATCAACCAAAAAAAACAAACTACTACAACGGCTACTACGACTACGACTAAACAAAACACACAAAACACGTGCGGAACGGGAAGACATTTGCATCCCGCTGGTTTCCGTGGAGACCGCCGATGTTCCACGGTATCACAGCAAACTTATCCAGCTCCATAGAGACAAGGAGGTTACAGGTCAGATCTGTGGACCGAAACGCCACCGACAGAATATTTTTCAGTTATTATTTTATTTCTTAGCTATGAAAACACACATATCTGTTAAACGCACGATGGATAGGTTTGTTGCCATAGTGACGGACCGGCATAACTACTAATACTTCCTGTGCTTCAACCACTACTTTTATTTCTACTACAACTGTTACTTTAACTTCTGCTCGTATGATGGTGTTGAAAAGCTAAAAGCAAAACGAAATACCGTATTTTCTGGACTATAAGTCGCTCCGGAGTCAAAAAATGCAGAATAATTAAGAAAAAAACGTGTTGTCAGTTTGTCAATGTGACCGTAACAAAGATGTAAAAGTTATGTACTCAGATGCGACTTATATTCCAAAAGTATAAGTCACATCTGAGTATAAGTCGCACCCCGGCAAAACTACAAAAAGAAAAGAAAGTGTCACTTATAGTCCAGAAAATACAGTACTTCAACTATTAAAAGGTCCGAAAGATGCACCAAATCCTCCTTTAAAGCTTCAATACGGAGCTTTTCTTGGTAGTGTCCACCACCTGCATGTCTGGAGATATCACTGCTTTGCCCAAAATGTACCGCAGTATGGCATTAAACTCCCCATTCGCCACAAAGACAAGCAAATGACGCCGCTACTAGGCCGAATTACAGGTCAGATCTGCGGAAAAGCGACCCTTCCGGCTGCCTAACAATGCGAGTTATGTTTTAGCAATAAAAACAGCCATAGAGGAAACAAACACCAGATGGAAAATTAAAATACTGAAGTGATATAATGTGTCGGGTTTCATACGAGTGTCAATCTACCGTCTCTGAATTGAGTTAGACATAAAAAAAAAAGACTGAAACGGCATCTGTGCCAGTTAGCCTTTATGCTAACCCCAGCACTGGAGCGATTAGGGCTGCAGTGGTTGGCTTTGGTGGACCAGTCAATAACGATGCAGTAAAAAACATTACACTAAAACAAAACCACAAGCAATCTCCAAGGAGCTGCAACTCGAACAACTCTGTCTCTGCCTCTTCTTCTCTCCATCCATTCCACACTTCACTCCACACAACACTACAGTCTTTAACAGTAAAAACAAATCCAGATGACTTTATTTAACATTTTTGGTTTTGATGCTAGCAATGTGTGCACTGGTAGTTTGTGGGATTGTTTATTTTTAACTCTTGTTTTGGCTTCATTTTTGGACTTAAATGGACAAAGCTAACCCGCTAGCCGCCGCGTTCCAAACAGGAAGTGATGTCATGTGCGCACTTCCAGCTCCATCAACTCTGGCTTCAAATCACTGTACATTTGTCCATCGCTATATCGTGGTTCACCTTTCGCGGTCTCACTGTTTCATGGATTTTTTTAGTAAAATTTTTCATGCTTTTTTACATCGTATGAACGTGCGTTGTGTTGTGCGTCCTGATTGGCTGTTGGACTGTAGACCATTGTGTCGTGCGTCCTGATTGGCTGTTGGACTGTAGACCATTGTGTCGTGCGTCCTGATTGGCTGTTGGACTGTAGACCATTGTGTTGTGCGTCCTGATTGGCTGTTGGACTGTAGACCATTGTCCATCAGTCTCCTCCGTGCCGTGTCTCCTGTCCAGTACAGAATGTGTTCAGACTAATTTACATAAACGTTGGATCGCAGTGTGACTCTGAAGTGCTGTACGTTTGCAATTTGTTTTCTCCCCGACAAAACCCACAACGTCGATGAAACGTTCTGCACCGACAAAGACGCCTACGAAGGTTTGAACTTTGTGTTTAAACAAGAGAGAAATGTGAGGAAATGTTAACGCCTGTGTGAGAAAAGTGTATAAAGTGTGTGGTGAGGGGTTTTACAGCCAAAAACATAGAGAATAACTGTAAAAAATAAAGCTAATACTTCAGATTTTGACTATTGTGGGGTAGAAATACTTAGAGAGTTTGTACATTACAATCCAATGAAAGACAAATTCCAAAAGGTAAAAATATAACTACTTCAGTGGCCGTAACAAAACAGTATTTCACAGATATTGCATGTGCCACTGGGAGCGGACCTCGGGGAAAACCCAGGACACGCTGAAGGGACTATGTCTTTCGGTTGGTCTGGGAACGCCTTGGGGTCCCACCGGAGAAACTGGAGGAAGTGTCTGGGGTGAGGTTAATCTGCTTAAATGGACAAAAATAGATTTAAGTGCCATATTATAGAGTGATTAGTCATCATCACCGGTGTTTTTTCTTTAATTCCTCAAAATAAACTTGAAAAACATCCATTCTTCCTACGAGCGGGGACGCCTCTCCACAGACTTGACCCGTGACGTGACCTGGTAGCATCAATTTCTTGTCTCCATGGAGATAAAGATAATTAGGTGCGTTTATTGTCACGCTTTTGAACATTCTAGAGACTGCGGTACCATCTGTTTGGAGACGAGCAGGTGGTGGATCTCCATCACTAAACTGACAAAATGTGACTTAAACCTTAAATTTGTGCTTTTATAACTAAATGAAACACATATTTTAACATTTTGGAGTTTAATTATTTCCGTGGCCTCTTATTTGGGTGATTACTATAACAGAAAATGACTTCACAAAGATCGTATGTGTCATATTATAGTGAGATTTTCTTAGTCATCATCACTGCACATAGACCTGACACTATCACATTTTGCACAATAAAACTGAAACTAAACCATAAAATTGAACTGAAATCTACACTATTGCCACGTTTCAGTCGACGTCGCAACTTTCTGCACTAATAATATTCCAATAATATTTAATACAGATGTGGGAAGCTAAAATTAATATCGTTTAATGCTGTTTTTTGTTGTAAAATACACAGTTCATGGGTTTAGTCACTGTTAGAAATGATCCAGTTCAACATTTGGGTATTTCTCTTTCAGATATTTCACGTTTAAGTACAATGTAATAATATCAATAGGAAAAACTGACTCTTGCGCCCCCATCTGGGAATATGACGTCATCACAATGTGGAATCTGAAGAGCACCAACTGGAAAAAGTAGGCAAAAATGTCCGACTTTTAAGAAAAAGTACAAATATTGACCCCAAAAAATGATTGTTCCATTATATTATGTTGAAAGATTTTGTGTGGTATAGATATAAGTATTGTGATAGGCTAAACTGCCAAAAAGAAATAAATAAAATAAGTTAAATTAAAAAAAACAATTTAATTAACTAAGTAAAATAAAAAAAATAAAATAAAAAATAAAAATAGAAAATAAAAAATAAATAAAAGAAAATAAAGAGAAAGAAAGAAATAAAAAAATACATTTAAAAAAATAATAAAAAATCTAAAAGAAAGAAAGAAAGTAAATAAATAATAAATAATAATAAATAAAAATCTCTAAATATATTTTGTTAAACTGCATTTATTACATGAAAAATAATATCTATAAAATTAAATTAATATTGTAAAAACTACTAAGTCCCCGTTCTTATACTGCAATTCATATTACTGCCTCTTTTCTATATCCTCCATTTACTTTTTCCACGTCAAACAATAGACTTTTGTGGTCTACCCTGACAGCACATCACCTACACGAGGCTATAACCGATAACTACAGTTTGCCTGGTGTCTGGCCTAAATAACCTCAAAATTTAGACGCTTCTTGCATGTTGTTTTTTTTTTAATGTTTAATCTGGTCAACTCCCTGAACTGGATTGATGGATTTAGCCGATGCCCCCGCCCTCCTCCTTTTGAAGATTTATGTGACCAGCGCATCGGCGATCAATCACTGGGCATGCTCAGTGCAGCGCCGGGCACAGGCAGAAAGGAACTATTCATTACATAGACTTCAAACCACACCCACATGAGTTATTAGCATTAGCATCAATTGGACTAGTTAGCGCTAGGCATTTATTTTAGTTGATCAAGGGAAATATATGGAGCAAGTATCAAGTAATGAGCATTAATGAGGTTTCAAATTAAGACTAAGGGCAGGGAGTACGGTCAGAGTGCAAAGAATCATGCTATAAATGCTAAATAGGAAACAAAACTAAGCTAGAAGCACAGCAAAGGCTTTTAAGATTAATCGCAATCGTTTAAAGTACTGGAATTTCTTTCATAAACGACAAATATCCTGTCTCGTTCTGCATAAAAATCTGTCAGTTCATGTTTCAGTCTTTTTTTTTAGCAATTCCCTGGAACAAGTTTAGTAATTAGTATCAACACTTTACACCTGCTGATTCTGAAAGTTCCTTCTTTGCTGTGATTGGCTGAATCCACCTGTCACTCACTCAGAGCTTAATAAAGACTTGAACCTGGCACACACTACGGGATTTTTCAGCCTCAAACAAAACTAGAAAACACACATACAAGGAGAATCGGATGAGATTTTAAATGTTGTGATTCCTGAGCTGGATATGGCAACGAAGAGACCGCACACCACAAGCTAAAAGTTGTGAGCTCACCTTGAAAGAAGAAAGAACAGACACACAAGAGGAGAATCGGATGAGATTTTAAGTGTTACGATTCCTGAGCGCAAAGACTGAAGAGGGATATGGCAACGAAGAGACTGCACACCACAAGCTAAAAGTTGTGAGCTCACCTTGAACGAAGAAAAACCACATACACAAGAGGAGAATCGGATGAGATTTTAAGTGTTATGATTCCTGAGCTGGATATGGCAGCGAAGAGACCACACACCACAAGCTAAACATTGTGAACTCACCTCGAAAGAAGAAAGAACACACACACGAGGAGAATCGGACAATGAGATTTTAAATGTTACAATCCCCAAGTGCAAAGACTGGAGTGGGATATGGCAACGAAGAGACCGCACACCACAAGCTAAAAGTTGTGAGCTCACCTTGAACGAAGAAAAACCACATACACAAGAGGAGAATCGGATGAGATTTTAAGTGTTACGATTCCTGAGCGTAAAGACGGTAGCGGGATATATGGCAGCGAAGAGACCACACACCACAAGCCTAAAGTTGTAGGCTCACCTCGAAAGAAGAAAGAACACACAAACGAGGAGAATCGGATGAGATTTGAAGTGTTACGATTCCTGAGCGCAAAGACTGGAACGGAATATGGCAATGAAGAGACCACACACCACAAGCTAAACGTTGTGAGCGCACCTTGAAAGAAAGAGTGAATACACAAACACAATGAGAATTGGATGAGATTTGAAGTGTTACGATTCCTGAGCGCAAAGACTGGAGCGGGATATGGCAACGAAGAGACCACACACCACAAGCTAAAAGTTGTGAGCGCACCTCTGTCAGCTGTTTTCTTTTTACAATAAAGCAACGTTGAGACTCTAAAGTGTCCAAAGATCAGATCACGGCGCTTCTACTTTCAATACAAGTCAAAACTGCGTTGTTATCATTAGTGAAATGTGGTGTAGTAGTTAAGATAAACGCGTCTAATGCACAGAAGACTGGAGATAAACGACACAGGAAGTAGAGTCGCTATCGCTAATCTGCAGCAGCTTCAGCCTGATCCTCACTGTGTGGATGTAAACAGACAGACGTGATGAACTACTCTAACTTTTTCACTTTTAAAGAACACTTCAAACTGGATAATAGCGCTGTTTTGTGGACTGGGCCATTACTTGCAAAGGACAAATTTTAATGGATGAGATGCTGCAGTTTAACTTTACAACTTAAGTAATAAAATCGCCTCATTATTTTTCGCTTTTTTTTTGTATCTTGCGGCTCTGTGTCCGTCACTCCGTCTGCCCCGGACACTCCGTTTTATTGGCCGTTTCCGTGGTGATGTTTTGAGGCTCAGATTCGCTCGGACGCTGCACACGGTTAGCGGCGTGGGCTAAAACTCGTAGACGAAGATCCAAAGTCGGGTCACGCTTTCCTGAAGTTGGGGAGAAGTAAATCAAGTCCTAAATCTGGCAAATGACCTTGTAGCGTGCGGCGGGCTTAAACGGTAGAAGAAGTACGAATATTTATGTTAGCATATTATCACAACGATCAGATTACGACACGATTTTTATTAGCGTAGCGCACAACCCTCGCTATGGAAAAAAATATGTGAATTGCTAAAGAGGAAGCCATTTACTAAGGCGTTTGTTTTATTTCGTAATAAAAATATGGTACACAGACTTAGCATTCAGCTTTTTCGTAGTAAAGGGGTAAATGCCAAAACCCCGATATCTACGAAAACAAATCACTTTTTCTGTCTTAAGTCCAACACACCAAAAAGAAAAATGGAATAACTTTCATAACACGAAGAACAGAAACCTGGCATTGATTAAAGGACTCTGGTAAACAGCATTTTCACACCTCAGCTCTCTCAGACATTTGGGCTGGATTTTCAAATGTCATAATCAGAAGTTGTTAAATCTCTGAAATGAAAAGTGACAATGAGACGACACGTAGCTGGAGGGGAGCCTCTCAGCTGTAGGTGAGTGTGATTCTCAAGTCAAATCCTGTCACTTGAAAAACTGATTTGGAGGAAAATGTGGCTTTTTGAAGCAGACAGTGACTGATGGGGCTGAGGGAACATGCTCTGCTCCAGGTAAGATAAACACTGTGTGGTAGAAATCAGCTCGGTGAAGGCTGTATTCAATAAAACGACCGCACGACGCTGAAACGAGCTCAAAGTGGGGCTGCGATCGACTCAAGACTTTCATAGACTGTATATATAAGTGGACAGAGCTAACCCGCTAGCCACGTATTCATATATAAGTGATCAACTCTTAATTCACTTTCTATTGAAACTGCTGCTGTCAGACTCGTCATTTTGGTCTTAAATGTTCGTATTAACCCTCTACATGATCCTGGGGTTTTTATTTCGAGTTTATTTTTTCAATTTTTTTTCTTTTTAGTTATTCTGAGTTTTTTGACTTTTTTTGTTAGTTTGAGGGTTTTTTGTTTGTTTTTTTTTTGTTATTTTGAGGTTGTTTTTTTTTTCATTTTATTTTTTTAATTTTTTTGGTTATTTTGAGGGTTTTTTTTGTTTTTATTTATTTATTTTGAGTTATTTTTTTTTCTTTTTAGCTATTCTGAGGGGTTTTTTTCACTTTTTTTGTTAGAGGTTTTTTTTTTTAGTTTTTTTTTTATTTTTTCATTTTATTTTTTTACTTTTTTGTTATTTTGAGGGTTTTTTTGTTTTTATTTATTTAGTTAGTTTTTTAATAATTTTGAGTTAATTTTTTTTATTAAAAAAATAAATAAATAAATGTATTTTTTTATTTATTTTGAGTTTATTTTTTGTTTTTTGTGTCTCTCTGTACCTGCTGCTGTCAGACTCATTTTGGTCTTAAATGTTCGTATCAACCCTCTACATGATCCTCGTGCTTTTATTTCGCTGTTTTATCCATAAATCAACATCTAAACATTAATAACAGACAAATCAGGCGCCTCCTTCTTTCCCCGAGGTTGCTCCTGCTCGCGTTAGCAACAGGTTTGATTGACAGCGCTGCTAAGCGAAAAGAAGGGGCGTTACCTTCAACAGCCTCGCTCCGATTGGCTCTTTGTTTGCTCTGATACTCGCTGTCGGAATTCCAAAATATGGAGCTACAAACAGTCTAAAAAAGCTCTTAAACATTTCATTATCTCAATTATTTTATATGTAACTTCGCTATTAATACTACAACAACGATTTGCAGAGAAAAGTAGCATGAAAAAGTGAATTTATCTGGAAAAATTTAAATTAAAAGCACGATTCGCTCCCAGATCTTCAACGAATCCACTCCAGACCTTCTCGTTTCTGCGTTTTTCATACGACTCCTTATAATCTTACAATAACACCACTTACCGATCAATCTACTTCACGATTGAAGACGTACGACAATTTGGACTTTGGAACATTTCTGATGAAGGATCTGCCACCTGCTTTTTGTTATTGTTAGCCAAGGATGTTCCATAGTTTATCATTAAAAATCACCACATTTGAAGCTTTATTATAGATCTCAAAAACTGCGAAAAATACTTTAACATTTTACTCTTTAAATATAGATTTTTTTCAAGTGATAGTTTAATTTTTTTAGTTTTTAGCTTCAGTATCTGTACTTTTACTCAAGTAACAAAACTGAGTACTTTTTCCAACGCTGCTGCCGACCAGAAACTCGGCAAATCAAACCCAAATTGTTATTATTATACTTATTATACTTATCAAACTGTAGTGTCTAAACTGGATAACTTAGATGATGAAATTATTGCCATATTAAACTTTCATTAGTCCAATATCGTACACTGTTTTCCTCGGCGTTATTAAAATGCTAATCACAAACTAAACTTTAATCCCATCAGAGACTGTATTCAAATGTAAATATAATAAAATTGGACAGGAAAAGCTCTAACTCTGCCTATAACACAACACCACACATCTCCACTGTGCTATTTCATCACAACACAATCACAAACAGCACACCCCGGCTCCATCCCTCACTCCTCTGTCTCAGGTCCATTTCCTGAGTCCTGCCCCCCTCCTCAAACTGTCCCACCGCTGAGGCTGATCTACGCTCTGCCCCGAGGAGACTGCTGACTCACAGGCGTAAACACGACGGTGCAGTGGGTGCGGTGGGACTGGAGGGAGGCTGCGTATTATCCAGCAGCTTAAATAGTAATAGTGTAAATTGTGTGTTTACTTCAGTTTAACGAATCATACATGAGCAATGGGACAGGAAAAAAAACAATAATAATGCAAAAATAATAATAATAATAATAATAATAAAAATTGAATAAATAATAAAATTGATAAAAGAAATAAAAAAATATAAAAAAATAAATGTAAAAAAATAATAATAGTATAAATAATAAAAATAGATAAAATAAAAAAGTTAAAAATAATATAATAGTATAAATAATAAAAAATAGATAATATAAAATATATAAAAAATAAATGTAAACATAATATAATAGTATAAATAATAAAAATAGATAAAAGAAATAATAAATATAAATGTAAAAAATATATACTATAAATAATAAAAATAGATAAAAGAAATAAACATATATAAAAAATAAATGTAAAAAATATAATAGTATAAATTTAAAAAAAAATTAAAATAATATTAGACAACCCAGTAATTAGATCTGATTATTACTGTGTGTTTACATACCCATCTGTTCATCAAAAACAAGTCTGGGTTTTTAGAGTAACTGCTGCATTTGGAAGTCAAAGTATAACTCATTTGAAAATAACTAAATCTTATGCTTTTAAAAAAATCTTTTTTGGCTCATGAGTTTACCGTTTGTTCCATAATTTTCCTTTTCAAAATATGTCATCACTATTTACATGGTATTTCAGTAATCTGATCACCCCAGAAATCAGATAATGATCAGCTTTGCATGTGAACATAACTAATCGTGTATCTGTATCAAACGTCTGCGTGATCCTTCAGTCGTCCAGGTCTGATCCACCGTAGAAGAAAAATACACATCTATAACTGGACAAAGTTTTAATGTGAAGATGTTTTGCTGCTCGTCCAAGTCGCTTCTTCAGTTCTGGTCAGATTACTGCTGGACACTGCCTTATATCTGTCTGAAGGAGGCGCTAACGACACTGAAGCTAACACACCTGTTTGTTTACAGTCTCTATTTGTTAGCTAGGTCTATTAAACTAGTGTAAACTGCGCCTGAATCATATTTGGCATAATGATTCAGGCCCTTAATGGCTGCTCTCACACCTGTTAGCATACTGGCTATCACTATTGTTTTCCTCGTTTTGATTTAAGTCTGGAGATAAACGATGTGTAAGCCGCTCACTCCTGTTCAAAGATGGATTGAAAACTGCCTCTAACTCTCTTCTCAAACCATTTATTGAACTGTACTTTGTGAAGACGGTGAGCGCCGCCATTAAGGGCCTGAACGGTTATTCAAAACACGATTCAGACACAATTCACACAAGCTAGCAAGCAGAAACTACAAACAAACATGTGCGTTAGCTTCAGTGTCGTTAGCGCTTCCTTCGGACAGATATAAAGCAAGCGTTGGTTTCAAAATATTAAAATTATAATCGAGAAAGACCAGCGTTTGTCACGTTGTCGTAATCTTTTCACATTTCGGTCGTGCAAAAACGTAATTTATGCACAACTCTGAGTAACTGCGACTGCTTTTAATAATGCTAATAATGCTAATAGCGCTACGGGTACTTTGCGCTGCTGAGCGATCTCTTTACTTCTCTCCGAGCAATACTATTTAGAAGTGGCACTGAATATTTCAAGCAGCAGCCCATTGAACCTATTTTAGACCACTTTAGTTCTACTTAAGGTTTTTAGCTCCGTGCGGTCAGAGAGTGTCTAGTCTTTGACGCCGACTCCTCGCCTGACGCTCTGAGGATTCATTCTCAGCTATAATCCATTAGAAAAATCAATGTTTATTTTCTGGGGAACGACTTTTTCTCCGACACGTGTGAACTTTCTGAGGCGGAGAGCGGAGACGTGTGGCTTACCTTTGTTGTTGTAGACGTCTAGGTAGTTGGGTGCCGAGAAAATGGTGATAAGCGACGGGAAGCCAGTGGTCTGACTCTTTCTGTACATGCGGTATCTGATAAAAGACATACAGACACGTTAGAGCGAAGGGATCGTGTTAGGACTCGCCGAACAGTAAAAAAGAAGTAGATTTTTTACATTTTAGACGTCGAAACTTAATATTAGCTAATGCATATCTGTTTAAAGCGCTCATATTACACTTTAATCTCTGTTCTAATGTCGTTTCCTCGTCACAAACAGACCTGGAGTTGGGTTTTGTTTCATTCTCGCACGTTTAAGTTCGTCTTTGAGTTCTTCTCTCAAACTGAAAACACTCTGCTCCACCTTGTGATGTCATTAAGTGGTGATACAGGAAGTGCTCCACTGTGTTTTGAAACTCCACACACCTTCATTACAATCGTGCGAATAAATTCAGACCTGGGATTGACCGTTTCTGCTGAACTAAAGGTAAAAGGAGCGGTTAACTTGAGAAATACCACTTCATGACATCACGAGGTGGAACAGAGTTTTGAGCTTTGGAGATATAGACATTAAATGGACATAAATAGAAACTTTTGCATGTACATTCCATTGAATATTTTTGTTTAACTAGATTTTTTCGATATTTTTATTGATTGGTTTGTTTCATTTAAAACTTTTACCCTACATTAAAAAATAAATAAATAAATTAGTTTGTTAAATTGAAATTATTAACAGTTTAAAGGTGAAATATTACGCAAAATTGACTCTTGTGAGCGTTAAGTCATGTTATAATACTGTTAGCTCCTTATAAACAGACCTGGAGTTGTGTTTTGTTTCATTCACACATCCCCAAACCTCAAAACACTTTGTTCCACCTTGTGATGTCATGAAGTGGTAGATTTCAAGTTAACATCTCCTTTTACCTTTAGTTCAGTAGAGATTGGATCATTTCAGCCTTAGAATCAGCCAAATAATTCTAGCGAAGGTGTGCGGAGTTTAGAAACACAGTGGAGCACTTCCTGTATTACCACACGATGACATCACAAGGTGGAACAGAGCGTTTTCTGTTTTGAAAGAAGAAATCAGCCTAAATAAGTCATGTTCAAATGCTGTTACCTCCTCAAAACAGACCTGGAGTTGTGTTTTGTTTCATTCGCGCATGTTTAACACACAGACCCTGCAGATTTAGGCTGAGAAAACGCTCTGTTCCACCTTGTGATGTCATCAAGTGGTAGTTTTCAAGTTAATTCCAGCTTTTTTTTTTACCTTTAGTTCAGTAGAAAATGACAATTCCAGGTCTGAAATGATCCAAATGATTCCAGAAATGAAGGTGTGTGGAGTTTAAAAACACAGTCGAGCACTTCCTGTATCACCACACGATGACATCACAAGGTGGAACAGAACGTTTTCTCAGCCTAAACATGCAGGGTTTGTGTGTTAAATATGTGCGAATGAAACAAAACCCAACTCCAGGTCCGTTTGTGATGAGGAAACAACATTAGAACATAGATCAGAACGTAGCGCAACCCGGGAGATTTAAGTATAAACAGTTAAAATTGCGCGAACCAAAACACTTCTGTGAGTTTCCGACGTCTACACCTGAAACATAAACACCTACTGTTTAATTTACAAGAAACGAAACCCCCCCTGATGCTAGCCCCTTCGCACAGTGACCGCCAACTCCCTGGTTACCGCACGATGATACTTGGATCTCGCGCGGTCCCACTGAACCCACTCGGGATATGATTAGCGTTAGCGATTAGCCTTATTTGCACAACCTGTACATCCACGTGGGAGCGCTCGTTTCGGCCTCCAGAGAGCGAATCCCGGTGTTTTGGCGGTACCTGCTCTGAGGTAGTCCCCATAAGTCACTGTCTTGTTTGTTATGGGCTGTAGTATGGGGCTGTGTGTCACCAAAATGGATGACCGCACGCAACTGACAACTAGCGAGATTTATGTGTGTACCTGCGCTTTTAGAAAGTTTCACGAGATAAATAAAATGGCACTGCAGGGGCGGGAAGATAAATTGGTAAAGAAGCGAAAGGGGGATTTTTGTATCGTTAAAATAAGCAAATCTGGCGTTACCGAGGCGCGATGATGATCAAAATATCCCCCAATCTCGCAATTAAAACCTCAACAAAAACTCTGAAACGCACGCGGTTCCTTCAAAGTGCTGTTTCCAAGTGTTTATGACCTTGGTTTAAAATGCGCCTCTTCGTTTTTATTGCTATCAAAGTATCCGTAAAAATAGATTGCAACTTGGGTATTTTTTCCAAAAGCTCTCAGTTCGTAAGTGGTGTGATTAAATGTTGTCGAAAGGCGACTTGGGACAGCGGCTCCGTCGGGGGCGAGGGGGAGGGTCCCGTGTGACCGTCCTGAGGGAGTACGGTGGTAAACAACATTGTATTGTGTTGTGTTTCGTGTTCTCCCACCAACCTGAGCTCATGAGGGATAAGTCTCGCTGTACGACCCGAGTTTAGCGATGCGGCGCGACGGCGATGTGGCTAAATCGCGGCGACATGAAGCGTCGGTAAAGCGTTCAGAATGTGACACGCTTCAAGAGGCTGAATTTAAAAGTACAACGGTCGCACGTGAACAACAAACTGTTCATCTCATAGACGGTGTAAAGGAGTGGACTGAGCGAGCGCGACGTCACCCACAGCGCCACCCGCGGTTAGCACGTTAGCTAACGTTTTGACACTTTTGATTCTAAAATGTGACAAAGGGGCGGGGCCTGTAACGTGTAGCAAAGTATGAATAAAACTCATTGTCAATTGAATTAACAGTTTAAAAGGTCCTATATTACACAAAATTGACTCTTGTGAGCGTTAAGTCATGTTATAATACTGTTAGCTCCTTAAAAACAGACCTGGAGTTGTGTTTTGTTTCATTCACACATCCCCAAAGCTCAAAACGCTCTGTTCCACCTTGTGATGTCATCAAGTGGTAGGTTTCAAGTTAACATCTCCTTTTATCTTTAGTTCAGTAGAGATTGGATCATTTCAGCCTTGGAATCAGCCAAATGATTCTAGTGAAGGTGTGCGGAGTTTAGAAACACAGCTGAGCACTTCCTGTATTACCACACGATGACATCACAAGGTGGAACAGAGCGTTTTCTGTTTTGAAAGAAGAAATCAGCCTAAATAAGTCATGTTCAAATGCTGTTACCTCCTCAAAACAGACCTGGAGTTGTGTTTTGTTTCATTCGCGCATGTTTAACACACAGACCCTGCAGATTTAGGCTGAGAAAACGCTCTGTTCCACCTTGTGATGTCATCAAGTGGTAGTTTTCAAGTTAATTCCATCTTTTTTTCTATTAGTTCAGTAGAAAACGACAATTCCAGGTCTGAAATGATCCAAATGATTCCAGAAATGAAGGTGTGTGTAGTTTAAAAACACAGTGGAGCACTTCCTGTATTACCACATGATGACATCACAAGGTGGAACAGAGCGTTTTCTCAGCCTAAACATGCAGGCAATTGTTTTTCCAAATGTATTAATTAAATGAATAATTAAACTATTAAATTTCAGTTAAATAAACGGCAGAAAAACTCACATTCAGTTTTACCAAGTGGCGAAAGGTTGAACAAGGTTTACGTCACTTATTTTAATATAATTTGGACAAGTTCGGCCGGATTAATAAACCCAAAGGGCCGTGTGTGGCCCCGGGGCCGTAGTTTGCCCATGTTTGGTCTATGGTTCAACTCCCACTGTTACAATCTTATGACTACAACTATCATGTTTATCGGTCCAGTTTGAACAAAATACAAGTCAAACTGTAAAAAATACAATTAAATAAATAAAACATGAAAGAAGTGGAGGGTCCATCACAGGCTTATCTGAAAATGTTATTCTTTGCCTGGAGTGTTCCACAGTACGGCATTAAACTAACACATGCTAGATGCCCTTTTATTCAATTAAAAGTCCGATATTACACAAAACTGACTCTTGTAGCTTTAAGTCGTGTAATAATGTCGTTATATCATCAAAAACAGACCTGGGGTTGTGTTTTGTTTCATTCACATGTTTGAGTGACACTTTATTATTGAATAAAGACAAAAAATGAAACAAAACACAACTCCAGGTCTGTTTTTGAGGAGGTAACAACATTATAACAAGACTTAAAGCTCAGAAGAGTCAGTTTTACGTAATATTGGACCTTTAAACTGTTAATAATTCCAGCGTAACAAACTAAACAAAGAGCTAATGTTTATGTTTAAATATATACGGTAAAAGTTTGAAATTTTAGGCGTTATAAGTCAATTTAACTTGAGCCTAAACCCTTTTAGTCGTGATATAAATGTTACGTACAACCTTAAACACGTTGAATTATGTTTGATTTTGAATGTAATGACAGAATAAAAAATAAATATGTATCAAAAATATCAATAAATTAAACAAACTAATAAATTAAAATATAGAAAAAATATTCAATAGGAATGTACATAAGAAAGTTTATATTTATGTCGACTTAATGCCTATATCCCCAAAGCTCAAAATGCTCTGCTGCACCTTGTGATGTCATGAAGTGTTAGTTTTCAAGTTAACAGCTCCTTTAACCTTTAGTTCAGTAGAAATGGGCAATTCCAGAGTTGAAACGATCCAAATGATTCTCGAAATGAAGGTGTGTGGAGTTTAAAAACACAGCGGCGCACTTCCTGTATCACCACATGATGACATCACGAGGTGGAACGGAGTGTTTTCTCCGCCTAAATATGCAGGCTTGTGTGTTAAACATGTGCGAATGAAACAAAAACACAACTCCAGGTCCGTTTGCGACGAGGAAACGACATTATAACACAGATTAAAGCGTAACACCGGCCCTTTAAGACGCTGGAACTACTTCTTCTACTGTTTCTTATCGTTTCTAAAGCGTCCAAAAATCTTTACACAAATCAAATGTATTATTATAATTTCTGTATTTTATTTTCCAGCTTTTGCCAAACGCGGTTAAAGTTTATTCTGACTGTCAACATCATTTTATTTCTTGGTTGAACACGATTTTTCCTCAAAGTTCAAACTGCGGCGGACTGGCGGGGAAGCTTTTCATTTCATACCTTTGCTCTGAATCACTCGGCCGTGTGACAGACAGTGTAATGGGAGAGAGAGAAAAGGGGGGGAAAAATAAAATATAAAAAAGCCAAAATGTCACCGTACTCACCCTGCATCCTGCGCTTCGTGGGCCCGGATGATAGATAGTAAGTTATTGTGTTGTAGAAAGTCACAGACCGCGGGGTAGCTGCGGAAAAAAAACAGAAACGCATTAGCTTTAGCTGCACATCAAGAGAAATTGCAGTCAGATCATGAAGGACGATCGATAGAAATAAGTAAATAAGTCGGGGGCGAATCGATCCAGGCCAGAAAAGAGAGAGACGGAGAGAGAAAGAAAGAGAAAGAAGAAAGAAAGAAAGAGTAGATCGGCAAAGCTCACTCAAGGCACGAAACGGAAATGCGTCACAAGAAGTCGCTTTGAGGTTTGTGTAAAGTGACGATGACGCTGACAAAACTGTAATACAGACGTAAAAACAGGTTATACTTTTGAATCGATGTCGCAGAAAAGGTTTAGGGACGAATATACGTCGGGAAAGAGGAAGGAAAGTCTGGAAATGTTTAAGGAAGTGAGAGATGTTGGTGTGAATGGATTCAGAATGACGATTTTCACTCAAAAAAGTACTTTAGAGCAGTAAAAAATGAGACTGTGGTCCCAAAAACTGTGTACTTTTACTTTGTCTTGTCTCCAAACTAAAATTCATAGTAGTCGTAGTAAAAGTCAAAGTACAAGTAGTAGTAACTCTATCGTTTGTGAAAGTGAGAGATGTTACTGTAAATATATTCAAAAGCAGTACTTTTACTCAAAAAACTACTTTAGAGCAGTAAAAAATGTAACCGTGGTCCTGAAAACTGTACTTTTACTTTATCTTGTCTCCAAACTAAAATTCATAGTAGTAGTAAGTAGTAGTAAATTGAAGTACAAGTAGTAGTAATTGTATCGGTTTGAGAAAGTGAGAGATGTTACTGTAAATATATTCAAAAGCAATACTTTTACTCAAAAAAGTACTTTAGAGCAGTAAAAAATTTGATTCTGTTCCCAAAAACTGTACTTTTACTTCATCTCGTCTCCAAACTAAAATCCATAGTAATAGTTATAGTAAATCGAAGTACAAGTAGTAGTACTTGTATCGGTTTGTGAAAGTGAGAGATGTTACTGTAAATGTATTCAAAAGTAGTACTTTTACTCATAAAACATTAGATCGTGGTCCCAAAAACGGTGTACTTTTACATCGTCTCGTCTCCAAACTAAAATCCATAGTAGTATTCGTGGCAAGTCGAAGTATAAGTAGTAGTAAATGTATCGGTAACGTGATTTCTTTCTCGAGTAACGTTCCTTGAAATGATTTAATTCTGAGTTTTAAGTTTTGTATTTGAGTTTTATTCCATCCTCGAGCCAAACCAACGACCAATAAAACTACATCAGACTTTCACAATTTTCCATTCCATAACCTTCTTCATCTTCTTCTGGCGTTTACTGGAAAATGTTCAACCAAATCTGCCAAACTTTGAAGTGAGCGATCCTTTTCACAAACACTAAAACACCGAGCTCAAACACGCAGCCGGAATATCCAAAGTGAAAAACATAATTAAATCTAAAGTGGATTCATGTGGAGCTGCGCGATCGACGTGAACGACAACGAACGGCGGAGAGCGGAGGACTGGAATCAGGAATGTGCCGGGAATGTGCGAAGAATCCAAAATATTGAAAGTTGGATTTTTTTATTTCCAAATCTTGTTAGAAAATGCGGAGGTGTAGCCAGCGCGGATCAAACCCGGTCTGTTTGTGATTCAGTTTGGTGTGAAAACAAAATTGAAATAAATCACTGGATGTTTGGAAGTTTAATGTCGGAAAGAAGAGGAAAATGTCCAGGCTGAGACGCGACTCTGGACGTTCCCACGGACAGAGATACTGGTCCATAACATCTGCAGCTTTTTATCATCGAAAAACATTGAAAAAATCAAAGGTAAACTGTCAAAACCAGAGTTAGACTAATCCATGTGTTTGTCTCCAGTAGATCAGATACTCTAAGATACTGCAGTACATCCAGAATACTGCAGTACATCCAGAACACTGCAGTACATCCAGAATACTGCAGTACATCCAGAACACTGCAGTACATCCAGAATACTGCAGTACATCCAGAACACTGCAGCTCAGGTCCTGACTAGAACCAGGAAGTACTTCACAAATAGTCCATGTTCAATCTTGGTTTAGTCCTGGTTTAGTCCTGGTTTAATCCTGGTTTAATCTTGGCGTAGTCCTGGTTTAGTCCTTGTTCAGCCCTGGTGTTGTCCTGGCCTTCTGTTGATCCCAGAGTCGGGACTGACCCGGGACTGACCCAGGACTAAACCAGGAGAATCAGCGTTTCAGTTTTGTGTGGCTAAAAGCTGGAACAGTCTTCCTGAAGCGATACTCTGTTTTTTCAAATGTTGCTTCTTGATTACAACATTAATATTTTGAAATAGCAAAAGAAAAATGTTACTCTGTCGATGGGACCAAAACGTTTTAGGAGTGAAGACGTTTCGCTGCTCGTCCAAGCTGCTTCGTGAGTTCAAAATGAGTCTGGGGAAGCGTTGAATGAACTTTAAAAATGCAGAGGAACTTCATGACTCCCAGTGAAAAAGGCTAAAATCCACTAAAATCCGCATGGACGTGGTCAAAACGGCCCCGGAGAAGCTTCTAATGAACTTTAAAAACACACAGGCCAGTGAGGGGACAGGATTTTGAGCTCTGTGGTCTGAAGGAGGCGCTGTTGTCCTTTAAAACAAAACGATAGGAGTGAAGAAGTTTCGCCGCAGCTTGGACGAGCAGCAAAACGTCTTCACTGCTTCAACGATTTGTCCGTTTTTTACAGATTTAAATTTCGTCTTTCGCCATCTGTATCAGAACTGAGACGGGGAACCTCCCTACAGTAAAGTTACACGGCGCCGCTTTAACAGTTACAGTTTAGTTCGCAGATTAAACTTTTATCTCCAGTGTGAATATTTAGGTCATCGCTGCAGCCGTGTTTTGGGCCCATCGTGTTTTTACTTGGCGCCTGCAGCAGATGTAGACATGAGCCATATGGAGACTTTCACTCAGCAGAATACAGTTCGGTCTGGTTTATTTTTCGGTAGTTTTGACTTTGGAGGCATTTACCATCTGCTCAGCTGCAGGATACAGATGTGAACGAATCCAGAGAAGAAAGGGGGAAAAAAAACTACTTTATTTTGAGTTTTTCTACATCGATACAATAGATAGATTCTGTTTTAAAGGACAACAGCGCCTCCTTCTGACCGCAGAGCTCAAAATCCTGTCCTCTCACTGCCGCTCTGTGGTTTTAAAGTTCATTAGAAGCTTCTCCTGGATCGTTTTGACCACGTCTGTGCGGATTTTAGCCTTTTTTACAACAGCTACATTTGTTTTTTTTAGATGTGGAACAGAGCGTTTTGAGTTTTGGAAATGTACAAACTAATAATTTTTCATTAAGTTGACAGAGATAAATTTTATGTACATTCCTATTGAAAATTTTTGTTTAATTACATTTTTTTTCATAATTTAATTGATTTATTTGTTTCATTTTGAACTTTTGCCCAATATTTTAAAAATAAATATGAATAAATACAAATAAATTTGAATTATTAAGAGTTTAAAGGTGAAATATTACACAAAACTTGACTCTTGTGAGGTTTAAGTCGTGTTATAACGCTGTTTACTCCTCAAAAACAGACCTGGAGTTGTGCCGTTTCATTCACACATGTTTGAGTAACACTATTATTAGTCTATAACATCGCCAAAGCTCAAAATGCTCTGTTCCACCTCGTGATGTCGTCAAGTGGTAGATTTCAAGCTTTTAACAGCTACATTTTACCTTTAGTTTAGTAGAGATTGGCAATTATACGGCTGAAATTATCCAAATGATTCTAGAAATGAAGGTGTGTGTAGTTTAAAAACACAGCGGAGCACTTCCTGTATCACCACACGATGACATCACAAGGTGGAACAGAGTGTTTTCGGCTTGAGAAAGTAACTAAATCTGCAGGGTTTGTGTGTTAAACATGTGCGAATGAAACAAAACACAACTCCAGGTCTGTCTGTGACGAGAAAACAACGTAAAAACAGCGGAACATGAGCTCTTTCAACAATTAATTTCATTTTCCATTAATATAAAGTAAAAATAGACACCAGCACTTAAACAGTTATCTTTGTTGACCCGTTTTCCAGCCGACGCAGCCCAACGTGATCATTTAAAAACGCCACTATTTCACGCTCGAGTTGCGTTTGTTAAAGTCTTACGAGCGCGACTACGGTGTCAGAAGGAAATAATTGGTCTCTGCACGTCACGAGCGACCGACAGAGTTTAAAGGGCGGAGTCTCGAGCAGTGGCCCCGGTTTAAACTGTCATAAAACATCCGCGCCGGTGTGACGCCAATTAGCAGCTGTGTCCTGGACAGATGAAGTGGACAACGGAGAGAAAAAAGGCTCCGAAGGAATTCAAACCAAGCAGGAGAGGTTAACTGGGGCAATATGAGCATAGCCACGCACTTAAAACAACTGTTACTGGAATGAACAAAAACAGTAAACGAAAAAAATATTGTAAATGAACTTAGTGAAGGACTGAACGATTTGGGAAATATAGATGTCAATATTGCGTAAGAGACCGTAGACCATTGTCCATCAGTCTCCTTTAGCCAAATTTACATAAACGTTGGATCTCAGTGTGACTCTGAAGTGCTGTACGTTTGCCATTTGTTTTCTCCCCGACAAAACCCACAATGTCGATGAAACGTTCTGCACCGACAAAGACGCCGACGAAGGTTTGAACTTTGAGAGAGTTTAAACGAGAGAGAAATGTGAGAAAATGGACTAAGACTGGACAAAGACGGGACAACGATGGGTCTAAGATGAGACAAAGACGGGACAAAGACGGGTCTAAGACGGGACAAAGACGGGTCTAAGACGGGACAAAGACGGGTCTAAGACGGGACAAAGACGGGTCTAAGACGGGACAAAGACGGGTCTAAGACGGGACAAAGACGGGACAAAGACGGGTCTAAGACGGGACAAAGACGGGTCTAAGATGGGTCTAAGATGGGACAAAGACGGGACAAAGACGGGACAAAGACGGGTCTAAGACGGGACAAAGACGGGTCTAAGACGGGACAAAGACGGGACAAAGACGGGTCTAAGACGGGACAAAGACGGGACAAAGACGGGTCTAAGACGGGACAAAGACGGGTCTAAGACGGGACAAAGACGGGTCTAAGATGGGACAAAGACGGGTCTAAGATGGGTCTAAGATGGGACAAAGACGGGACAAAGACGGGACAAAGACGGGTCTAAGACGGGACAAAGACGGGTCTAAGACGGGACAAAGACGGGACAAAGACGGGTCTAAGACGGGTCTAAGACGGGACAAAGACGGGTCTAAGATGGGTCTAAGATGGGACAAAGACGGGACAAAGACGGGACAAAGACGGGTCTAAGACGGGACAAAGACGGGTCTAAGACGGGACAAAGACGGGACAAAGACGGGTCTAAGACGGGTCTAAGACGGGACAAAGACGGGACAAAGACGGGACAAAGACGGGTCAAAGACGGGTCTAAGACGGGACAAAGACGGGACAAAGACGGGTCTAAGATGGGTCTAAGATGGGTCTAAGATGGGACAAAGATGGGACAAAGATGGGACAAAGACGGGTCTAAGATGGGACAAGAGTAGGACACAGCCAGAACTACATAAAAAATAAACTAGGATCAAACCAGGATAAGTGTTACCCAAGGATTTGACCAGGACTAGACCAGGACTAGACCAGGACTAGACCAGGACTAGACCAGGACTAGACCAGGTTTAGTGTTTAAACGAGAGAGAAATGTGAGAAAATGTTAACGTCTGTGTGAGAAAAGTGTATAAAGTGTGTGGTGAGGGGTTTTACAGACAAAAACAGAATGATTGTAAAAAATAACACTGACTACTGCGGATTTCGTCTATTGCGGGTTATTATTCATAACGAGGGACCACTGTATGTATATTTCTATATCTTAGGCTGCTATTTTCTTTTAGGGAATAGTTGCACCATATGTATAGATTCATTTTGCGGCTCGATTAAGTTAAATGCCATGTGACTGTGGGCGTCGGTGGCTCAGTTGGTCGTGTTTGTCCACTGACCCAAAGGTTTGACATCATCGGTTGAGCAGTCAGAACTAGACTTTTCTTTTTTTTAGCCATAAAAATCACATTAAAGGAAGTATCAGCATGTACTTTTTTCTTTTTTCACACAACTACCTCTATTTTACACCTCTGTACACCCTTATTTTTCCTTTGACTCATTGAATAACTGACACCTGCGCTCTGTTCCACCTTGTGATGTCATCAAGTGGTAGTTTTCAAGCTTTTAACAGCTACATTTTACCTATAGTTCAGTAGAGATTGGCAATTCTAGGGCTGAAATGATCCCAATGATTCTATAAATGAAGGTGTGTGGTGTTCAAAAACAACAGTGGAGCACTTCCTGTATCACCACATGATGACATCACAAGGTGGAACAGAGTGTTTTCTGTTTGAGAGAAGAACTCAGCCTAAATAAGTCATGATATAAAGCTGTTACTTCCTCAAAAACAGACCTGGAGTTGTGTTTTGTTTCATTCACACATGTTTGAGTAACATCTCTCAAGCTCAAAATGCTCCGTTCCACCTCGTGATGTCATGAAGTGGTAGATTTGCCGATTGGTCGTCTTCGAGGGACGACGTTAAGCGCATTACCTCATGCCTCTGCTTTGAGACGCCGTTTGAATTAGCATGATCGCACAAGTGTTTGCAGAGTTACGGTAATGGAAAGTACGCAACCGCGAGTTTATCAACGCCAATCCAATCCGCATCCGACGCTATAGAGTTAAGTGTCTTGCCCAAGGACAAAACGACATCATCTACAGATAGATTAATGGATCTAACCACTCAACCGATGATGTTTATGTCGAGAGCGGGATTCGAATTGTCAGTCTTCGGATCAGTGGACAAACGCTCAACCAACTGAGCTTCCGTCGCTCCTTATTAGCTTTTTTCGCGCGATCGCTACATCTCACGTCCAACATCCAACATCCATGCACCCAGTTACAATTTTTCATTAATTTCATTTAGGCAAATATTTGACTATAAATCCGCTAATGAAAACAAAACAACATGAGGCTTCTCCTAATTCTAGAGGGTTCCGTCTGGAGCCCTGGGACCAAATGCTAACAGCGCAGGCTAATGAACGCAGGGAGCTATGGAGGCGTTTACAGAGCAGCCCTCCTCGCGGTAATGTGCCACTTCATTACATTTTGTGACAGAGGAGGCTGCAGGCGCTACGCATTTCTTCTGCTCGTCGACTCACTCAGCGCAATTTGAGGGAATACGGGTTACATAAATACTGGCTCTGGTCTTCATACGTTTAAGCACAAAGTGTTCTGACTACAGAGCGCTCCCACTCAGCAGCAACTCATCACGGAGGAGCAAACAGGTCGGAATAAAGTAGTACACCTAGGTAAGGCGGGTTTATCTGGACGGGCTTTACGGAATAAGAAAGACATTAAAATCACAATACAAAACAGATCAAAACATAAATAATCATCATAAAATTAGCATTAAAAGAGAAGGACAGTGCAGAATAAAACTCTTTCAGTCATATTTACAGCTAAACAGAACCGTTTGGAGCCTGGATTTAAATATTGTCAAAGTAGAGGTCTGTCTCACATCTTCAGGAAGAGTTTAGCCCCGGTTTAGCCCCGGTTTAGCCCCGGTTTAGCCCCGGTTTAGCCCCGGTTTAGCCCCGGTTTAGCCCCGGTTTAGCCCCGGTTTAGCCCCGGTTTAGCCTCGGTTTAGCCCCAGTTTAGCCCCAGTTTAGCCCCCGGTTTAACCCCCAGTTTAGCCCCCGGTTTAGTCCTAGTCAGAGTCTCCAAATAAAATGTATTCAGTTTTATTCTGATTTAAGTGAAGGATATTCGGCCCCAAGAACTTTTACATCTGCAGTACATTCACTTAAAGATTAAAGAGAACCACTTTTATCAGAAAACACGGGCGTAGCAGTGAAAAGCTCGCTGGTTCTTGCAATAACTGACCCGCAGCAGCATGTACAGTGAAAAGAGCATGGGCCCCAAAATGAAGCCCTGGGGTGCTCCACAGAACAGTGACGCAGCAGAGGAGGACAGTTTAAAAAATGCTGAGAAAAAAGGTTTGTTTTTTTTGTCAGATATGTTTGTTTTGACCTAAATGTGTTTCCCTGGTTGGTTAATCCACCTGTCAATCACAGCCATCAGAAATCAACGAGTCTTTGTAAAGTTTTGACGAGGAAATAAAGTCAGCCAAGTCATCTCTAGTATCATCAGTGCGATCGTCTGTTTGTCTAGTATCATTTAGATATCAGTCTCTCTGGATCTGATCACAGCAAACTCACTGAAAAAATAAAATGACTCTTGTTACGCAGTGATGTGCACATTTAGGCAGTGCTGGAAGGTAACAAGGTACAAGCAGTAAAGTACTGTACACAAGGAGAATTTTTACATATCTGTACTTTTTACTTTTGCTTCACTACATATTTGAACAGAAAAGTGCAGATACCAGTTCAAAATGTAGCGGAGTAGAAATTAAAAAGTACTTTTCATCTGATTTGAGGGGTTATTTTTACCATGTTCGTGGAAACATCCGGAATAAAGTTTTTGATTTCAACCTTCAGCTTTGAGCAAATAAAAATAAATACACAAAATTCCTAAGAAAAATAAAGAAATGTTATATTTAAGATTTTTACTTGGGTGTTTAAATACTTTTACTTACGTAGATTTTTTCACATAATACTTTTTTAAAATCAGAATCCGTTTTATTGCCAGTGTCAGTGAACAAAACTGACAAACTATGATAAAAAAAAACATATTTGCACTGGAGGTTAGTTCTTTTTCAGGCAGGTTTTTACCGTGTTTTTCTCGACGCTCAGAGTTGTGGTTCAGGATGAGTGGGGCCGGAGCTGCTGCGATGCTGTAAGTGGTGAGTTTAAAGTTTGGTGACAGCAAAAAGCCTAATTAGCAACACTTGTTAGCCACATACCGTCATGCTAGGTCCAAACTTTCTACCTCAGCTCTTTTTTTTAAACAAGTTTTGTGTGCTGCGTCAAAGAATCTACTGTTGGTATTTGTTTTGTAGTTAGACGAAGTAAAAAAAAACAAGAGAACAGACTCTAGAGGCAAGAAAGGTGAAGCGTCTTGCCCAAGGACACAACACTACACAGACAGAAACGCCAAACAAAAGAAAAACATGTTACTTTTTACCATCTTACTGCATAATAACTAATAAAAATGTAGTGAAAAAGGCGCTGACCTGTAGAAGTAGGAGCATCCTCGGACTGTGTTGTGTGTGAAATGCTCTTGGCTCTTCTCGTTGCCAAAGTCCTCGAGGGGGTCGGACCACAGCAGGTCGCACATGGGCCCGTACGCAGGGGGCTCTTTGAATCTGTCTAACTGTGGAGACATGAAAACACACCGCCGTCAGACCAGGGGAAGGCGAGGACAAATGACTGCTGTTTATTACCAACTATTGTTAGCGCGATACTAAAATGTTGATACTAAGAAATAGACTTGATACTCAATAGTAATTCTGATACTACAATAACAATAAAAGGACAATAGAATTTAGACAATAGGCTCTACTTCCTGTTAGCGACACTACTTCCTGTTAGCGACACTACTTCCTGTTAGCGACACTACTTCCTGTTAGCGACACTACTTCCTGTTAGCGACACTACTTCCTGTTAGCGACACTACTTCCTGTTAGCGACACTACTTCCTGTTAGCGACACTACTTCCTGTTAGCGACACTACTTCCTGTTAGCGACACTACTTCCTGTTAGCGACACTACTTCCTGTTAGCGACACTACTTCCTGTTAGCGACACTACTTCCTGTTAGCGACACTACTTCCTGTTAGCGACACTACTTCCTGTTAGCGACACTACTTCCTGTTAGCGACACTACTTCCTGTTAGCGACACTACTTCCTGTTAGCGACACTACTTCCTGTTAGCGTCACTACTTCCTGTTAGCGTCACTACTTCCTGTTAGAGTCACTACTTCCCGTTAGAGTCACTACTTCCCGTTAGTGACGCTACTTCCTGTTAGTGACACTACTTCCTGTTAGAGTCACTACTTCCTGTTAGAGTCACTACTTCCTGTTAGAGTCACTACTTCCTGTCTAGCTTTATCTCTATGAGGTTTTTACAGAGTCACGCTAAAGTCAATAAATATTTAAAGCTCAGGCTGTGGACAGAGAGCTGCAGGTATGTTCGGGGTCAGAGGTCAGAGGTTAGGGAGCTGTGGGTGGGTTCGGGGTCAGGGGTCAGAGGTTAGAGGGTTAGGGTCAGGCAGTGGACAGGGAGATGCAGGTGGATGTCACTCGACACGAATAAAATGACAACTTCACCAGAGAAAGAGACATGGTTGTGTCTCAACGCTAATGCTAAAGCTAACGCTTATGGCATAAATATTAAAAAAAACACCACAAACTGAAGGATTCTACATATAAAAACAACTGAGTACTCTTTGTTTTAATTAATTTGAAGTTTAGGAGGTTGTTTATTTTATGTTTTTCAATTTTACTAAACGTGACTTTATTGATTTAGCTTTGAGACGCAGCGATCTAGCTAGCATGCTACTGTGCACCGAGCTTATAGACTGTGATTTTCATGAGCGTTTACGAGTCTACGTGTCTTATACTTGTTCTGATGCAGCTCAAGATCATTTTTATGCAGGAAAGGTTCAATGAAAGCGCCTTTTTAGTATCGATACCTGCTCAAATAGTGTCGTAGTTTTGGTATCGATTAATATCCGACTTTTAACAACCCCATTACCCCCTGTTTTTACCATCCTCAGCGATAATTATTAAAACAAAGTCATTATTACCAACCACATTACCAACTTTCAATTCAACGGTATTTATATGGCAAATAACTGTATTGTATTACCAACATTTATAAGTAGAAACTAGTAGTACTTTTGGCGACTACTACATTATCGTGGCCAATGTCAGTACTGATATTTCCAAATCCAGAGCGGCCGTAAAATGCCCACGCTCTGCTCTGCATAATAAAAGCAGAACACGACATCGAGCCTGTTTCACTTTGAACTTACAGCGGATCCGTGTAATCCCATTTTGTGCAATGCCATCTCTGCACTCAAGTGTTAAAATGAAGCTTTAAATCTTTCCTTTAAGCAGATGGCCAGAGCAAACAAAAGTCAGCCTATTCTGGAGACAAAAAATAAACAAAAAAATAAATAAATAATGATAAAATATTGTTCCAACCCATACATCTGTCCATCTCTATTTATTATTTTTTATTATATATTTAAACTATTTCTACTACCAGTTATTTTATTTTATTATTTTTTTTATTATATATTTAAACTATTTCTACAGCCAGTTATTTTATTTATTTTATTATTTTTTATTATATATTTAAACTATTTCTACAGCCAGTTATTTTATTTATTTTATTATTTTTTATTATATATTTAAACTATTTCTACTACCAGTTATTTTATTTATTTTATTAAATATTTAAATTATTTCTACTACCAGTTATTTATTTTATTTTGATTATATATTTAAACTATTTCTACTACCAGTTATTTTATTTATTTTATATATTTGTATATATTTTAACCATTTCTACTACCAGTTATTATATTTATTTTATCTTATTATTTTTTATTATATATTTAAACAATGGTAAATGGTCATAATGGAATGACCATTTAATGGCCTAAATAACCATCACACAAACATCAAGGTTTTTTTTAATATTCCGACTGGAACAAGAGTCAAAACGTGGCCAGATGAGGCGTCAAAAATAGTATTTGTTCATTGTTTATTAAAAAAACCTTTTTACACCTTTTCTTTTGGCGTAAAACGTCCGTGCGTTCCGCCAACTCGTCCCGAACAAAAGCCGCTGAAATACAGGACGGCGCGTGTGATGGACACTTCAATAGAGCAGATTCTATTATGCACGGAGTCTGATTGCGACCACAAAATCCAATTGGAATTATTGAATTATTCCGAACGTGGGATCCCACCCTTCCATGTTTTTAATCAGATCCAAAGACCAGACCAGGGACGGCGTGGCACAGGTCCACACGGAATCTGAAGCACAAAACGCTGCTGTGGTAAAGTTCACCAAGAGTTAGAAAGTCAGAGTTTTTCCTAAAGATGCACTGTGTAACTTTTCTGCTCGTCTCCATGGAGATCTCTTATCATTTTGCCTGGAGTATTTCACAGTATGGCATTAAATCTAAAGCATTTACTAAATTACAGGTGTTTTTATGACTAAACAATACCATGGAAACGATGTGTTCTTGCTCTCACTGTGAACAGGTTTGTTTCTCCACAGATCTGACTCATAACTTGGTACTGATGACGTAATCTCCTTGTCTCCATGGAAACAGTTAAATGTAATGCCTTGCTGTGGGAAATAATACAAAATAAAGTAAAGTAATACATTCTGTATTCTGATGTCTAAAAACCAACATAAAGGTGCACTGTGTAACTTTTCTGCTCGTCGCCATGGAGATCTCTTATTGTTTTGAGTGGAATATTTCACAGTATGGCATTAAAGCGAAAGCATTTACTAAATTACAGGTGTTTTTATGGCTAAACAATACCACGGAAATGAGGTATTCTTGCTGTTACTGTGAACGGGTGTGTTTCTCCACAGATCTGACTCATAACTTGGTACTGATGATGTAATCTGCTGGTCTCCTTGGAAACAGTTAAAAGAAATGTCTTGCTGTGGGACATCCCATTCAAAATTACACAATATAAAGTCCTGCATTCTCTATTCTGTATTCTGATACGTCTTAAAACTAGCATAAACTTCCTAAAGATGCACTAAGTAACTTTTCTGCTCGTCGCCATGGAGATCTCTTATTGCTTTGCCTGGAATATTTCACAGTATGGCATTAAAACAAAAGCATTTGCTAAGTCACAGGTCTTTTTATGGCTAAACAATACCATGGAAACGATGTATTCTTGCTCTTAGTGTCAATGGGATCTCTTCTCCACAGATCTGACTAATAACTTAGCAAGGCATTAGCATTTCCCGATCTCCATGGAGACACCACCAGCACCACTAAGGAACATTCCAATCAAAATAATACATTGTAAAATAAAGTTGTGCATTGTGTATTCTGATTCCCATGTCTAAAAACTAGCATAAACGTCCTAAAGATGCACTACGTAACTTTTCTGCTCGTATCCATGGAGATCTCTTATAGCTTTGCCTGGAATATTTCACAGTATGGCATTAAACCTATTGTGCCTTTATTAAATTACAGGTGTTTTGATAGCTAGACTCTCCATGGAAACGATTCTGTCTTACTCTTGCTGTGAACTGGATCGTTTCTCCACAGATCTGACCTGTAACTTCAGCCCTGATGGTGTAAAGTGTCTCCAACAGTCGCCATGGAAACGGATCAGTTTAACGTCCCATTCAAAATAATAAAATCTTTATGGGGACGAGCAGGTGGTGTAAGTGCGGCGCAAAAGTTTCACAGGGAACTTTTAATATTTTTGTCTTTGTTGTTTCACCTTTACTATAGTCCACCCTGTGATGTCATCAAGTGGTAGTTTTCAAGTTAACATCTCCTTTTAGCTTTAGTTCAACAGCGATTGGCAACGTCAGGGCTGAAATGATCCAAATGATTCTAGAAATGAAGGTGTGTGGAGTTTAAAAACACAGCGGAGCACTTCCTGTATCACCACATGATGACATCACAAGGTGGAACAGAGCGTTTTCAGTTTGAGAAATATGCAGGGTTTGACGAGGAAACGAGATTAGAACAGATTAGAAAATATTGTAGTATGGGCCCTTTAATAGTGTAACATGGGCCCTTCTTTAATAGTGGGCCCTTCTTTAATAGTGTAACGTGGGCCCTTTTGCATTGTAACGTGGGCCCTTTTACATTGTAACGTGGGCCCTTTTACATTGTAACGTGGGCCCTTTTACACTGTAACGTGGGCCCTTTTACATTGTAACGTGGGCCCTTTTACACTGTAACGTGGGCCCTTTTACATTGTAACGTGGGCCCTTTTACACTGTAACGTGGGCCCTTTTACACTGTAACGTGGGCCCTTTTACATTGTAACGTGGGCCCTTTTACATTGTAACGTGGGCCCTTTTACACTGTAACGTGGGCCCTTTTACATTGTAACGTGGGCCCTTTTACACTGTAACGTGGGCCCTTTTACACTGTAACGTGGGCCCTTTTACATTGTAACGTGGGCCCTTTTACATTGTAACGTGGGCCCTTTTACATTGTAACGTGGGCCCTTTTACATTGTAACGTGGGCCCTTTTACACTGTAACGTGGGCCCTTTTACATTGTAACGTGGGCCCTTTTACACTGTAACGTGGGCCCTTTTACATTGTAACGTGGGCCCTTTAAGAGTCGTACATTTTCAAAGTCGTCATTTCAAACGGTCAATGTTCAAACAGTGTCCGGCTTCAGTTAAGACGCAGATCGGGTGAAAACGTTGGGCCGGTTTTGTGAAATGACGGTGAAAAAAAGCAGCACATACTTTCCTGATGTCGTCGAGGTTTGTGATTTCTGGAGACAGGCCCCCGTGGACACACAGGAACTGCTGGTTCATCAGAGCAGCCAGAGGAAGGCAGTCGAACGCATCCATGCACGAGTCATACACCTGCTCAGAATACTTGATTCTACCTGAGAGAGGGAGAGAGGGGGGGAGGGGGGGAGAGAGGGGGGGAGGGGGGGAGAGAGGGGGGGAGAGGGGGGGAGGGGGGGGGGGAGAGGGAGGAGGGGGAGGAGAGAGGGGGGGTGAGAGAGAGGGGGGGGAGGGGGAGGGGGAGAGGGGGGGAGGGGGAGGAGAGAGGGAGGAGAGGGGGAGGAGAGGGGGAGGGGGGAAAGGGGGAGGGAGGGGGAGAGAGGGGGAGAGGGGGGAGGGGGGAAAGGGGGAGGGAGGGGGAGAGAGGGGGAGAGGGGGGAGGGGGGGAGGGGGGAGAGAGGAGGGAGAGGGGGGGAGGGGGGAGACGGGGGAGAGGGGAGAGAGAGGAAGAGAGAGGGGGAGAGAGGGGGAGAGGGGGGAGAGAGGGGGAGAGGGGGGAGGGGGGAGAGAGGGGGAGGAGAGAGGGATGAGGGGGAGGTAGGGAGAGGGGGAGAGAAAAAGGCAGAGAGGGACAGAGGGAAAGAGAGGTAGAGCGAGAGAGAGGGAGAGGGAGAGATGGAGCGATGGACAGAGGGAGAGATGGACAGAAGGAGAGATAGAAGGAGAGATGGAGGGGGAGATAGAGGGAGATGGAGAGAGAACAAAATGTAGACAGAGAGATATGGAGAAAGGGAGGGAGAGATAGTCAGAGATAGAGATAGAGAAAGATAGATGATAGATGGATGATAGGTAGAGAGAGAGAAAGAGATGGAGGAATGGGGAGATATACAGATAGGGAGAGAAACAGACAGAGATGGAGAGCGTGAGATGAGAGAGGAGATGGAGAGAAAGGAGATGGAGGGGGAAGAGATGGAGAGAGAGTGCGATAGAGAGACAAAATGGAGAGAGAGAGATGGAGAGAGGAAATGGAGAGAGAGGAGATGAGGGAAAGGAGAGGGAGGGGAGGAGATGAGATAGAGGAAATGGAGAGAGTCGATTGGAGAGAGAGAGAGCAATGGCGAGAGGAAATGTAGAGAGAGGAGAAGGGGAGAGAGAGAGAGATGGAGGGAGGGATGGAGGGAGAGGGCGGGTCTGTGGTCAGTGCCAAATCAAACACAGTCTGTTGTACTGGACTAATGCAGCTACAGGACGAGGTCAGAAAATATCACACATGTGTTTAACCAGAAACGTTTCACACGGTTTGACTTCCACCTCAGCTCAAACTAAACAAAGAGCTGGGTGGAGGAGCGGGTGGAGGAGCGGGTGGAGGAGCGGGTGGAGGAGCGGGTGGAGGAGCGGGTGGAGGGGCGGGTGGAGGGAGGTCTCAGTATGGACTGGACAGAGCCGTGTGTGGGATAAACTTAAGTGTTATTGTAAAAACACTTCCAAAGAAAATTCCGTCTCCTCCAAAAACTTCCAAATGTTATGTTTTTATTGAAATAACGTGTTTCAAGTGGGTCAGATGTTTTACTCGAGGAAAACTCTTAAAAGTCCCACTGATAAAAAATAAGTAAAATAGGGCTATAATTTTCAGGAAACTGGGAATTAAAGGCAAAAAGTACAAATTTCCAAAGTGCAGGAATGTCTGATTTATATATTCAGCTTCTGTCACTTTAAGAGACCTGAGAGCAAGGACGTCCTGCTACAGTACGGTCTAGTCCCGGTCTAGTCCCGGTCTAGTACAGGTTCAGTCTCAATCTAGTCCCGGTTTAGTCCAAGTCTAGTCTCAGTTCAGTTCCAGTCTAGTCCCGTCAGTCTGGTTTCAGTTCAGTCTCAATTTAGTCCCGGTTTACTCCAGGGCTAGTCTCGGTCTAGTTCTGGTCTAGTTTCGCTCTAGTCCCAGTGTAGTCCCGGTCTAGTCTCGGATAAGTCTCAATTTAGTCCAGGTTCAGTCCAGGTCTACTCTCGGTCTAGTCCCCGCTCTAGTTTCGGTTCAGTCCCGGTCTAGTCCGGGTTCAGTCCCGCTCTAGTCCCGCTCTGGTCCCGCTCTAGTCCCGCTCTAAGTCTCGGTCTTATCCCGCTCTAGTGCTCTAGGGGGCGCTATTCTATATCTGTACAGTATTCTCCAGTACAGGGTTAATACCACATTGGGGATGATCTATATTTTACTTTCAAAACAAAAACGTAAATATCTTTAGGCACCGGGGTAAAATGAAACAGCAGTGAAATAAACAGGAACAGTAAAAAGTAAAAACCTTTGAGTTTTTCTGTGTAAATATCAGAGGGACAAAAACGTGTCTTGTTCGTGGCACTTCTCCATAGATCAGAATGAAACGATTTTACAGAGAATAACTCGATTCAAAATGTCACAGACTTCATTTGTGTGAAAAATCAAAGACACAGGAGGCAGAGAGCTCAAAGCAAAATGGATACTTACATTCTTGCTTAAATGTGAAATACTCTGTTAAATGTCTACATTCATGATTCCCACGCAGCAAAAACAGTGTTTTGGGGTAAAGGATCTTTAAGGCCCACAAGTACAGCACACACTGCAACACAGAACAGAGAGACGCGTCAACAAGAGAAAAGTCACTGTTTTACATCTAAAAACAGACTCAAACCAGCATTTTGTGTCGCAACAAAAGTAAACGATTCAATAATAAAGGTACTCTGTGTAACTTTTCTAGTAGAGCACATGTGTCAAACTCAAGGCCCCCGGGGTAAATGCGGCCCGCCACGTCTTTTTATGTGGCCCACAACAAGATAAATTAAAAGGTTTGACTGTCTTAAAATGTCAGTTTATGAGGAGATACAGTTATGGGCTCGACACACGGGGAAAGACTAACGACAGCGGCTTTAAAATCAAACACACGGGCAGCGACAAACTGCAGCGACTAGCGGCAGCTTGTCACGTCGCGCTCTGTTCCAGAGCAGATCGAGCCTCCTACTCGTCTGATTGGCTGTTTATTTGGAGGGAATTTTGAGGTTAATAGCGGTAGATGGGGAAAAAAACGCTAAAATGGAATCTCGTAAAGTTTTGCTTCATTTGACTAAAATATTACAATTGGTTGCACTCTACAAAACTTAAAAAGCGATCCTGGGTCCACCCTATTCTGCAGCTAATTCTGTTTAATGTAAAAACCTTAAATAAATATATTTTTTTAATGTTGAATCAGTCTTTAATACATTTGGTTATTAGCCTCCATAAATTTATCTGAATTAACAAATTTGCGCATGTTACCTCTCATATTCACCCTGGCACCAACCAGTTCCCAGGCAGCTGCTTTTTTTGATATATCTCGGTCGTCTCTTTGAGATGTCAGTATTGTGAAATCCGACACCGTGAGTCTAATTTTCTCCTCCATGATGTTTCTGAAGTGGACAGTGCATTGGCTCGTCAATCAAACTCTCTGATTGGCTGTTGTGCAGCGACAGCGATAAAAGTAGAACATTTTTCATCTTTCATTAGTCGCGTCGCAGGCGTGTGCACGTCCACATGCACGAGCACGAGGTTTTCACGTGCACGGCTTTCGCTTGTCACGGAGGTGAGAGAGACGAGCGAGTGTCGCACAGAGACCATTGGAAATAAATGGACAGCGAGCGACGTCGCTCCTCGTGTGTCATATTTTTACATCTATGTAAATGTATATGTGATATTTGTAACTCAAATACGAAATAAATACAGAGACAGTTTATAGACGAGTTAAAAAAGTAGTTGCATTTGTTTTACATGTGGCGCTTTGAGAGTGACCATTTTGCTGATGTGGCCCTCGGTGAAAATGTGTTTGACAAACCTGTAGTAGAGGGTCCGCCACCTGCTCATCTCCATGGACAATTTTATTTAACGTATTTTCTGGAGTATAAGTTGCACCAGATAAATAATACACAATAATGAAGAAAAAAAACATATTTCACATAAAAATCGCATCTGAGTCGCACCCCCGGCTAAACTATGAAAAAAGTGCGACTTATACTCAGGAAATACGACAATTTATTCAAGTAATGTTTATATTGCTCAAAAATCCTAACAAACACATGCATTTTTTACAAGATCGCCCCTCCATGGATCTGATTTGTCTGCTAGCGTCTGCGTGTCTCCTTGGAAATACAAATTTAATACCCTACGGTGGAACATTGTAGGCAAAACCCACCAATGCCACCCATAGCATTCAGCTCCAATCAAATGAAGCTAATCGAGGCTAGCAGTTACAGCGGCTAATTTTATATTTGGAATTCTGACCGCGAGTATCATAGCAACCAAGGAGCCAATCGGGAGCGAGGCTGTTGAAGATAACGCCCCTTCCCGCCCGCACCACTGGTTGAGCAGGGAGCGAGCGCTTAGCAATGCTGTCAATCAAACCTGTTGCTAACGCTAACGGGAGTGATGTCGAGCAACGAAGGCGCCTGATTCGTCTGTAATTAATGTTCATATGTTGATTTTTCTGGACACAAAAGTGAAATAAAAACACCAGGATCATGTCGAGCGGGTTAATACGAACATTTAAGACCAAAATGACACAGTTTTTTAATAGAAAGTGAATTGGAGCCAGAGTCGATGAAGCCGGAAGTGCGTCCATGAGCTAGCAGGTTAGCTACGTCCAGTTATATAAACAGTCTACAGCAGGGGCGTCAAACTCATTTTCACAAAGGGCCACATCAACAAAATGGTGACTCTCAAAGGGCCAGATGTAACTGACTGTAAGATAAATGTCACTAAATGTAACCAAATTTAATGTAAAATAAATGCAACTACTTTTGAATCGTGTTAATTAACCGTTTCTATATTTATTATTTATTCAAGTTACAAATATTGCACATGGATTTGCACAGAGATGAAAAAATGGCTGTTTAACTCTGTATCTAATAATAAACTGACATTTTAAAACAGTCATACCTTTTAATTTACTTTGTCACGGGCCACATAAAATGATGTGGCGGGCCGCATTTGGCCCATGGGCCTCGAGTTTGACACATGAGGTCTACAGCAAAACAATAACATTTCAGTGGAGAAAAGCAGGCGGCAGATGCTCAACTAGAAAAATTACACAGTGAAGCTTTAACAGCGACCGTATTGTCTCGTTTTAGTCCGATCGTCCTACTTTTTCTGTGGCCCGTGGATGTGATTTTCAACAGACTTTCTCCTGTTAAATAGTTAATTAACAAAAGTATCATATTTCCGCACATAGATTACTCAAATTAGGAATAAATCTCGCAGCAGCCTAGTTTCCAGGCGAGTTCTTATGCTAATATTAAAACACACTCTCTACATAACCCCGGGCTCCACTGTGACATTTTCTAGGCGATATTTCGAGTTATTACAAAAGCCCATTACCTCTACAATAATTCTCTCCCTGATTTAGTCAAAGCTCGGAGAAAGAATCTATTAATAAACTCCGCTTTGGCACATGTCACAGTGGATCAGGCTCAAAAGACACAAAACAAAATGGACTTACTTCAATACTGAAATACCCTCGATCTACGTAGTCCCCGAGGAAAAGGTAGCGCGTGGATGCTGGCGATCCTCCCACTTCAAACAGCTTCATCAAGTCAAAGAACTGCCCATGGATGTCTCCGCACACTGAAATAAGACAAGCACGTTAGCGCCACATAGACCATTTCAAAGCACAAGGGACGAGGAAAGACAGTTTGAGCGGTTTAGAACTGCAGCAAAGAAGAGGAAAATTCAATTAGTTTGAGATGGATCAGACCTGGACGACTGAGGGAAGACACAGATGTGGTTTTAGTCGTAAGAAGAAGGTTTTTTTAATACAAATTATAGATCTTTTTAGTCCAGGTTAAGTTCAGGTTAAAGTTAAGATCATGATGAGGCATGTTGGTTGGTTCTTGGGTTATTTCATTGACTTTTAGACATTGAATAGTCCAAGTTTGGTCCACATTTGGTCCACGTTTGGTCCACGTATGGCCCTCGTTTGACCCTCGTTTGACCCTCGTTTGACCCTCGTTTGACCCTCGTTTGACCCTCGTTTGGCCCTGGTTCGGTCCTGGTCCGGTCCACTCAATCATGTTCTGTCCGTTTTGATCTCATCTGGTTAAAAAGGGGGTATTTTACTTCTATGGGGTATTAACAGCTGACACATAACACATTTACATCACCGCGCTCGCTTTTATCGTTTTAAAAATGCTAGATTCACTGAAAACTACGTATTAAAATGTCTCTACACACTGAAATAAGACAAGCACGTTAGCGCCGTATAGACGATTTCAGAGCAAAAGAGACAATCAAAGACAGTTTGACAGACCTGAACGACTGAGGGATTACTCAGAATAGAACTGGTTTAGGACTAATTGTTTTGTAGTTTGTCTTTTTTCATACAAACTGTAGAGATTTTACTCCAGGTTTAGACCATGATCAGGCATAAATTGGTCCGTATATACGACTATTATATGACTGAGGTTTAGACTTGGAATAGTTTTGGTTTAATCCATGTTTGGTCCACTCCTGATCCACTCTTGGTCCATTCCTGGTCCACTCCCGGTCCACTCCCGGTCCAGTCCACTCCCGGTCCACTCCTAGTCCTGGTCTGGTCCACTCCCAGTCCAATCTTGTTTAAGTCCTGGTTCAGTTCTGATTTAAGTCTTGGTTTAACCTGGTCCAGTTCTGGTTCATTCTTAGTTTTTAGTCCTGGTCATGTTTAGTTTTGGAGGTATTTCACTTCTATGGGCTATTAACTCCTGACACATAACATTTCGATCACCGTGCTCATTTTTATCGTTTTCAAATGCTATATTTGCTGAATGTTTAATAGGTTTCAGAGTCATTCCACCCTTTTCTCTCTGTGCCAAGTCACTCCCCCTTCAGAGCGCTATCCCAACACAACCAGCATGCACGCCGCTAATGAAAATACTGAGCTATAGTGTACTGTTTTGTATCATGTTTTTGTATATTTGTGGTTCGTATGTTGATTTACAGACACAACGGCGAAATAAAAACCCCAGGATCATGTAGAGCGGGTTAATATGAACATTTAAGACCAAAACGACGAGTCTGACAGCAGCAGGTACAGAGAGAGAACACAGTTTTTCAATGTAAACTGAATTGGAGCCAGAATCTGCTTTAAATTCATTGAAATCTTGTTATTAGAAACCACTATAAGACTGGAATCACTGGACATCACATACATAAACGTTTACTTATGGCAGTAATGAATCTTTCCCATTATCTTCACACTTGACTTGTTTTTTTCTGTACGTATTATATATTTAGCGCCTTTATCGATACGTGGAAGTCCGTGTGCAGTAACGTGGTAATAAATAACACTGTAAACGGCATTAGAGCCAGTCTCGCGGCATGATTTCTATTCCCTGGAGACCCTGAGACAGCTGCTTCTTCACTTCATTTCACCACAGTGACACTATAAGCACATTATATATGCGTGGGAATCCTATCGAACACCAGCCGCACGGATACGACGAAAAGATGGAACGTCGAGCGAAAAATTAAATAAATATATACAGGAAAAGTTAAACAATGAAGGGGTTATGCAAAAAGAATTTCCGTACAATTTTAATGGAATAATGGTCTCCACGGCGACGCTGTTGCTGTGCTTGGAATGTTCCACCGTATTTATTTTATTAAACCGATTTATTTGTTATTAAACCGATTTACTTTACATGTTGTTAATGCTCAAAAGTACCTTGAAAAATACACAGTAACTTGGCCTGGTTGTACATATAGATGTGTTTAATGCCTCACTGTGGGACAAAGCATCTCTAACATCTCTATGGAGACAAGCAAGTGGGCAAAGCCTCCACTAGAAAAGTTACGTAGTACAGTTTTAATGTAGTCACAGTCTGTTCAGTGGTTTGCTTAATGTTGTGAAAGTGTAGTAATGGAAAATCGCACGGGCAGTCTGGTTCAGTCCCCATCGAGTCCCCATCGAGTCCCCATCGAGTCCCCATCGAGTCCAACTTGAGTCCCCATCGAGTCCAACCTGAGTCCAACCTGAGTCCAACTTGAGTCCAACTTGAGTCCAACTTGAGTCCAACTTGAGTCCAACTTGAGTCCAACTTGAGTCCAACTTGAGTCCAACTTGAGTCCAACTTGAGTCCAACTTGAGTCCAACTTGAGTCCAACTTGAGTCCAACTTGAGTCCAACTTGAGTCCAACTTGAGTCCAACTTGAGTCCAACTTGAGTCCAACTTGAGTCCAACTTGAGTCCAACTTGAGTCCAACTTGAGTCCAACTTGAGTCCAACTTGAGTCCAACTTGAGTCCAACTTTAGTCCAACTTTAGTCCAACTTTAGTCCAACTTTAGTCCAACTTTAGTCCAACTTTAGTCCAACTTTAGTCCAACTTTAGTCCAACTTTAGTCCAACTTTAGTCCAACTTTAGTCCAACTTTAGTCCAACTTTAGTCCAACTTTAGTCCAACTTTAGTCCAACTTTAGTCCAACTTTAGTCCAACTTCAGTCCAACTTCAGTCCAACTTCAGTCCAACTTTAGTCCAACTTTAGTCCAACTTTAGTCCAACTTTAGTCCAACTTTAGTCCAACTTTAGTCCAACTTTAGTCCAACTTTAGTCCAACTTTAGTCCAACTTCAGTCCAACTTCAGTCCAACTTCAGTCCAACTTCAGTCCAACTTCAGTCCAACTTCAGTCCAACTTCAGGTTCATTCTTAGTCACTTGAGTCCCGGTTGAGTCACAGTTTTGTCCCTCTTTAGTCCCTCTTTAGTCCCTGTTTAGTCCCTGTTTAGTCCCTGTTTAGTCCACTTCAGGTTTCTTCTTTGTTCTTAGTTGGTTGAGTCAGATGAATCCCGGTTGAGTCCCCAGTTTTGCCCGTTTTGTCCCCGTTTCATCCACTTCTTGTTCATCCTTTGTTTTTCGTCAGTCAAACAAAACAATAACCATAGAGCCAAGCAAGCAAACAGACCCTCCACCACCAGATAAGTTACGTAGTACAGCTTTACCTTAGTCCCAGTCTGTTCAGTGCTCAATGTCATAAAAACACAGTAATGGAAAATCACATGGACCGTCATCATTTTGAGGTCTCCACTAAAGCCCAGTTTCATGCTTCACAAATGGCTTTTTTTTTTTAGCAGAGTCGAGGTAACAGCTCCACACCAGGCTTGTGTATCCACGCCTACTGTCAGGTGCCTCAACAAAACTGCCTTAAAACTCCAGAAAAGGCCAAAAAGTCAACGCTAACTCTGCCACGCCATATCTGCAACTCTTTATAATAAAAACAACACTTAAACTAGCCTTGATTTAGCATGAGCAAAGTTTGAAATCAAGTTTTTTTTTCCCATGACCGATGCCGATATCGATTGCGTAGAATCCAGAGCAATTCCCCCCAAAAATATATATGATTTGACATTATAACTACAGAAATATTACAGTTTCATAGTTTTTCACAGCTCTGCATAATTTAACTATAATAAAGAAAAATGATCTCCATACGAATTATTTTTAGATCTACAACCCTGTTTTTACTACTGACCAATAAACGGAGCTGTGTGGCCTCGTTTTGTGAACGCTACCGTCGCACTGAAGTGTTAAAATAAAGCATTATGTAGAAAAGGGTGAGCCCAAACAAAGTATCGGCCAAAGCAGGAGTTACGGCCGATAGCCCATACGCAAAAAAAAGTGCAAATATCGGCCTGATGGACTGATTTATGGGTCTATCTCTAGTTACTAACCTTGAATCGTTCTTAATAAAGTCTTAATTCAGGCCAATTAAGGTCCATTGTATTCAATAATAATATAATTTACCACAAACAACTGTACATTAGTTGATATTATATAGAAATTAGAAATCCATCCATCCATTTTCTGCCTCTTATCAGTCTAAGCCGGGACTCCCAGACTTCCCTCACCCCAGACACTTCCTCCAGCTCCTCCAGTGGAACCCCAAGGCGTTCCCAGACCAGCCGAGAGACATAGCTCCTCTAGCGTGTCCTGGGTTTTCATCGGGGGTCTCCTCCCGGTGGGACATGCTCAGGACACCTCTTTAGGAAGGCGTCCAGAGAGAAATTATATAAAATTGTACATAAATCGCATTGCACTCGGATTAACGCTGGTTTGGATCAGAGACTGTGTGAAGAAGTGGACTGAGTGAGTTCAGTCGAATGAAGCTAATTGACGGACAATTTGGAGCAGTTTCATATTTGGAATTCCGATCGCGAGTATCATAGCAACCACAGAGCCAGTCAGGAGCGAGGCTGTTGACGGTAGCTTAGCAGCGTTGTGACTCAAACCTGTTGCTAACGCCAACAGGAGCGACCTTGGGGAAAGGTTAGCAGCGTAGCCATGTCCATTTATATATATATATGCACTCGATGGTTTAAGCCCAGTTTGTTCTGTTCTGTTTAGACCTTGGTTAGACTCTTGTCCGTTGATGATTTAGTCCCGTTCTTTCCTTACGCTCAATATAAACAGGTGAACAGTGAGGATGGAACCTCTGATCTGCGTAACGCCTGTGTGGCCATGGCTCTTATCTTAAACAGCTCATACAAAAGGGGCTGATGGGAACTGGACTGCACAAGGGCTTCTTCGCTCACCACATCCTCTGCACAGATGTGTCCTTGCCAAGTGCACTAAAAGTTCATGGACTCGCACTACTGGAGCGCTCTCAGCTGCACCGTTTGTACACTGCGAGCAACACATCTGGTTTTTTATAGTCATTTCAAACAGATAATTGCTAACAAGCTGCACTGGACTGAAAAGATTACGTCATGCTATTGTTTTAGTACAAGCTAGTTATGGGATGAGGTACTCCGAAGTCAAAAACGCTGTATAAAAATGTTTAAAATGTGCAGGTGAGATTTACTGCACCTATAGGGACTGCGTTGGTGCGAACTTCCAAAAAAATATAAATACCATATGCGGTTAGAGTTATAATTTATAGTGAAAAAGTATTTGCTCCAGTTTCAAGAGTACGATTTGCCTGGAATCCATGACACACATTTCTTCAATACTTTACGAAGATCTGAGTCTCGTCATCGTTGAATCTCCTCGTTTTCAAATGGCCGTGATTGACAGGTGGATTAGCCAATCGTGGACACGCATGGTTCGTCTGTATCGACAAAAGTAAAGAGAAGAAAAAAAATACTCTAAGTGAACGCTGTGGGTACGGTCTTGCCTCTTTGTCCAGTAAAGAACGATGTTGGAACATTTCCCAAAATGTGTGGGACAAAGTTGTTCGAGAGCTTAACTGTGACCCTCAAAATTCAGTTTCCAATGAACCCGATGATTGCACTTTTTTTGGAGCAGCTACTGTAAATGTGTCTTAATAAAGAGCAAAAGAATATCTTGAGTTACGTTACATTGACACTTCATTTTATTGAACTGGAAAAGCAAAAAAAGGAACTCACCAAAATCTTCAGAGACATAATGCAACACTTAAAACTAGAAAAAAATAAGCTTTTTTATACCATTTGGCAGCCTTTTATTGATTATTTTAATAATAGATAAATATTGAGATGGTTCTCCCATGTGTGTAAATGTATAAATATAAATATGTGTATAGATTTGTATGTGCAGGTGTTCAGTTATAAACAGTTCTGTCGTAACGGTGCGGATAGGACCAAAGGATGCAGACCAGAGCAGTTTTAACAGTGTTTATTTACAGCGGTGAAAATGCAGTCTTTAAACAGGTCACAAGAGCAGGTACAGGAACCGGGGAGCAGGAGACGGGTCAGGCGGGTGCGGTGCAGGTAGAGGCGGGCAGGACAGGACCAGGACGGGGATAGAAGCAGGTGCGGTACCAGGGCGGGCGGAGCAGACGAAGACCAGAGCGGGGAGCGGGTGACAAACCAGAGACCAGGACCGGACAGGAGACGAGACGAGCAGGAGACGAGACGAGCAGGAGACGAGACGAGCAGGAGACGAGACGAGCCGGAGACGAGACGAGCAGGAGACGATACCGGGACTGGAACGTGACGGCAGGAGCTGGGCGAGTGGAGGCAGGAATCTGGAGGGTGCATAAATCCAAATGAGCATTTGCAGGAAAGTACCAAATAACAAAGCTTAGCTAGAAACATTCACGTTTTACACGCGGACGGTCTGGCACCGAGTGTAGACTGCCAAGCCTTCTTGTACTCAGCAGCAGGTGGTGGTGATTAGGCTGATGCACCCCAGGTGTGCACGGGAGGAGTCAGGCACTCCACCCAGCTCCAGACACACAGGTAGGGGAGGGGGAGAGAGCACGGGAGGACAGGGAAACTGACATCATGACAGTACCCCCCCCCTAAGGTCCACCTCCTGGTGGACCCCCAGGCTTGTCAGGATGAGCGCGGTGGAAGTCTCTCACCATGTCGGGGTCCAGAATGCGTGCCCTGGGCACCCAGGATCGCTCCTCCGGACCGTAACCCTCCCAATCGACGAGGTACTGGAGGCCCCTACCACGGCGACGAACGTCAATCAGGCGGCGGACGGTGAACGCCGGGTGGCCGTCAATGACTCGGGCGGGCGGTGGGGGATCGGCCGGAGGGCACAGGTCGCTGGTCCGGACTGGTTTAACCTGGGAGACGTGAAAGGTCGGATGAATCCGGAGAGACGGGGGTAACTGGAGGCGCACCGCCGATGGATTTATGATCCTCATGATCTTAAACGGTCCCAGGAATCGGGGGGACAGCTTACGGGAGTCCGTCTTCAGCGGGACCGTCTTGGCGGAGAGCCAAACCATCTGGCCAGGTTGGTATACGGGCGCCGGGACACGGTGGCGATCGGCCGTCGCCTTAGTGCGCGCTCCAGCCCGAAGAAGGGCCGCCCTGGCCTTCTTCCAGATCCGGCGACAGCGCTGGAGATGGCGCTGAACAGACGGGACGGCGAGGTCCCTCTCCTCCGTGGGAAAGAGAGGGGGTTGATATCCCAGCGATGCCTCGAAGGGGGACATACCAGTGGCGGAACTCACGAGGGAGTTGTGAGCGTACTCTATCCAGGGTAGGTGAGTACTCCAGGTCGCGGGGTTGGCGGAGGCTGTGCACCGTAGGGCCGACTCCAGGTCTTGGTTGGCCCGCTCCGTCTGCCCATTAGATTGTGGATGGAACCCGGACGTGAGGCTAACCGTGGCCCCCAAACTGTCGCAGAAAGACCGCCATACCTGAGAGGTGAATTGGGTCCCTCTGTCGGACACGATGTCCACCGGGATGCCGTGGAGTCGGAAGACATGACTGGTCAGCTGGTCGGCAGTTTCTTTGGCTGTGGGGAGCTTAGGCAGGGCAACGAAATGGGCGGCCTTGGAGAAGCGGTCCACAATGGTGAGAACCACCGTGTTCCCCTGGGAAGGGGGAAGGCCCGTCACGAAGTCCAAGGCGATGTGGGACCAAGGGCGACGAGGAACTGGGAGAGGATGCAAGAGACCAGAAGGGGGTGAGTGGGAGGCCTTGGCCCGAGCACATACCTGGCAGGCGGCGACATAAGCCCGGGTGTCTGTGTCCATCGTGGGCCACCAGAAGCGTCTCCTGAGGAGGGAGAGAGAGCGACCGGCACCAGGATGGCAGGCGAAACGGGAGGCATGGACCCACTGGAGCACCTGAGACCGGACAGAATCGGGAACAAACAGTTTATCTGGAGGACCGTTACCTGGGTCGGGGTCGTTGGTCTGGGCCTCTCGGACGGTGTCCTCGATATCCCAATGGACCGCGGCCACCACACACGAGGAGGGGATAATTGTTTCTGCGGTGACCGGGCTATCCTCCAGGGCGAACTGGCGGGAGAGGGCATCTGGTTTGACGTTCCGAGATCCGGGGCGGTAGGTGAGGAGAAAGTTGAAGCGGCTGAAGAAGAGGGACCAACGAGCTTGACGGGGATTGAGGCGCCTGGCGGACTGGATGTACTCCAAGTTTTTATGGTCGGTCCAGACGATGAATGGTTGCTCCGCCCCTTCGAGCCAGTGGCGCCACTCCTCCAAGGCCAGCTTTACGGCAAGGAGCTCCCGATCCCCCACATCATAATTGACCTCGGCCGAGGACAATCGCCGGGAAAAGAAGGCGCAGGGACAGAGGCGGTTGTGGGGGTCGAACCTCTGCGAAAGCACGGCCCCCACTCCCGAGTCGGAGGCGTCGACCTCCACGATGAATTGCCGTGAAGGGTCGGGCTGGTGCAGGATGGGAGCGGAGGTAAATAGTCTCTTAAGCTTCTCGAAGGCTGTCTGCGCCTCAGGAGACCAGGCAAACGGCAAAGCAGGAGAGGTGAGTTTAGTTAAGGGCGAGATAACCCTACTAAAATCCCGGATGAAACGTCTATAAAAATTGGCAAAGCCGATAAATCTCTGGAGCTGTCTCCGGCTGGTAGGAACGGGCCACTCAGTGACAGCCTGGATCTTTTCAGGGTCAGCTCTTACTTGGCCCCGCCCCACAATGAAGCCCAAAAAGCTGACCTCCTCTGCGTGAAACTCGCATTTCTCAGCTTTCACGAACAGTTTATTCTCGAGGAGGCGCTGGAGAACCTGGCGAACGTGCTGATGATGCTCCTGGGGGGACCGCGAGAAAATCAAGATGTCATCCAAGTAAACAAAGACGAATCGGTTAAGGAAATCACGGAGCACATCGTTGATGAGGGCTTGGAATACGGCAGGGGCGTTGGTGAGACCGAAGGGCATAACCAAGTATTCGAAATGTCCCAGGGGTGTCTTGAAGGCCGTCTTCCATTCGTCTCCCTCCCTGATGCGCACCAGGTGGTACGCATTCCGCAAATCCAACTTTGAGAAGATGGTCGCACCGTGGAGGGGCGTAAATGCCGAGTCCAGTAAGGGAAGCGGGTATTTATTCTTTACGGTTATATTGTTCAGACCCCGGTAATCAATGCAAGGCCGCAGGGATTTGTCCTTCTTAGCCACAAAGAAGAACCCCGCTCCCACGGGTGAAGTGGACGGGCGGATGATTCCGGCAGCCAGGGACCCACGGATATAGTCCTCCATTGACTCGCGTTCAGGTTTAGACAGGTTATATAGCCTGCTAGATGGTAGTGGGGCACCCGGCAGGAGGTCAATGGCGCAGTCATATGGACGGTGGGGCGGTAAAGAGAGGGCCTTGCTCTTGCTAAAAACCTCCCCCAGGTCGTGATATTCAGCAGGCACCGAGGACAGATTGGGGGTGTCTGGGGACGGATCAGCGACAGGAACGGACCTCCCGGCCGGAGGGAGGGCGGACCGAAGGCACTTGGCGTGGCAATCGGGACTCCAGCCCGAAACTCCGCCCCTGGCCCAATCGAAAACAGGGTTGTGGGCGCGTAGCCAGGGGTAACCAAGGACCAGAGGAGAAGCGGAGGAGGACAGGACATGAAACTGACGGTTCTCTTGGTGGTTGCCGGACAGAATCACGGTGACAGGTTCTGTGATGTGAGTGATGTGCCCCAGAAAACGTCCATTGAGCCCCTGGGCATTTAAGGGGCGTTCGAGGGGCTCCAGGTAGACCCCGAGCTGCTCCGCGACTTGGGCATCAATAAAGTCCCTCTCAGCCCCGGAGTCGATAAGGGCGGAAACGCATAAGGTCTCTGTGCGAACGCACAGGGTGGCGCTGAGCCGCAGTCTATTAGAAGAGTCCAGGATGTGTTGCTCGCCCACCAGTACTCCCAGTGCTACTGGTGGGCCCCCCCTTTTGGCCGAACTGGGCAAGTGACCACATAATGTCCGCGCTCACCGCAGTAGAGGCAAGCCCCGGCCAGACGACGCCTCCGTTGACGCTCCTCGGTCGACACAAGGGTCCTGTCGAGTTGCATGGGCTCATCCGGCGGGGGCGGGGCAGCGCGTGGCTCCGGCGGGACCGGTGACCGGCGTCTCTCTCGGCGACGAGCCCGTAGGCGGTTGTCTATACGGTGAGTGAGGGAGATGAGGGTCCGCAGGTCGGGGGGTTCGTCCCGGGAAACCAATTCATCTTTCAAAGTCTCGTTCAGGCCCCGCACAAACACAGCCCGCAGCGCGCTGTCCGTCCAGTCCAGCTCCGCCGCATGTGTCCAGAATTCAATGGAATAATCCGCTACCGTCCTGGAGCCCTGGCTGAGAGTCAATAACCGGGAGGCAGCATTGTCCTGGTAGTGCGGGTGGTCAAACACCAGCTTAAACGTGGACACAAATTCATTAAAATCCAGGCTATCCACAGACGTCTTCATTAGGCGCGCCTCTGCCCACTGGAGAGCTCTGCCCCGGAGTAATCCACATATATATCGGATCTTGGTGGCCCCCGAGCTGAAACGAGAAGGGCATTGCTGGAACATGAACTCGCACTGGAACAGGAATCCGCGACAGAGGTGAGGTTGTCCAGCATACGGCTCCGGATCCGTGCCTCTCGGCTCCGGGAGGCATGGTGGCGCTCCAGCTGCAGCAGGCGGGGTGACGAGGAGCGCGGCCACCTGGTGGTTAAGCTGTGCCACCTGCTGGGACAATGTCTGATTTAGCTCCAATAGAGTTCGAATGGATTGTTCGTGCTGACCCAGCACCGCCTCGGGGTGAGAGTGCGTGAGGCGGCGCATCTGGTCCGGATCTGAGCCTGCTTGGTCCATAGTGGCCAGACCGTTCTGTCGTAACGGTGCGGATAGGACCAAAGGATGCAGACCAGAGCAGTTTTAACAGTGTTTATTTACAGCGGTGAAAATGCAGTCTTTAAACAGGTCACAAGAGCAGGTACAGGAACCGGGGAGCAGGAGACGGGTCAGGCGGGTGCGGTGCAGGTAGAGGCGGGCAGGACAGGACCAGGACGGGGATAGAAGCAGGTGCGGTACCAGGGCGGGCGGAGCAGACGAAGACCAGAGCGGGGAGCGGGTGACAAACCAGAGACCAGGACCGGACAGGAGACGAGACGAGCAGGAGACGAGACGAGCAGGAGACGAGACGAGCAGGAGACGAGACGAGCCGGAGACGAGACGAGCAGGAGACGATACCGGGACTGGAACGTGACGGCAGGAGCTGGGCGAGTGGAGGCAGGAATCTGGAGGGTGCATAAATCCAAATGAGCATTTGCAGGAAAGTACCAAATAACAAAGCTTAGCTAGAAACATTCACGTTTTACACGCGGACGGTCTGGCACCGAGTGTAGACTGCCAAGCCTTCTTGTACTCAGCAGCAGGTGGTGGTGATTAGGCTGATGCACCCCAGGTGTGCACGGGAGGAGTCAGGCACTCCACCCAGCTCCAGACACACAGGTAGGGGAGGGGGAGAGAGCACGGGAGGACAGGGAAACTGACATCATGACAAGTTCAAATCTATATCTATTTATTTATTTATTATTTTTATTATTACTATCATTTTTTTTTGTTTTTTTTGTTCTATATTTCAAAAACATAAGAGTTTAAAAATAATAATACATAAATAAAAATACATATATAACATAAATAAAAATACATATATAAATATAAATAAATAATAATAATAATAATAATAATAATAATAATAATAATAATAATAATAATAATAATAATAATAATAATAATAATCCGAAGGCCGAAAAACATGGCGGATTTATATCTATAATTATTTATTATTGTTATTATTACTATCATTTTTTTTGTTTTTTTCTATATTTCAAAAACATAATAAAAAGTTAAAAATAAAAAAAAAACAATAATAAAACTAAAAATAATAAAAATTTAAAAAATTAAAATAATAATAATCAAAGGAGGCTGAAAAACATGGTGGATTTCTGTAGAATCAACGAGCACTAAACTTTTATTTGTAAATCGTAGCTGACCGACCAATGAGCTGCTTCGTTTCACACGTGTCACTGAAAAAACGCATCTGATTGGACGACCACGTTTGACCAGGCTTTGAGACGCAACGGCGGATGTGGAGACCAGACTCGCATCAATCTGTTTTAAAAAAACTCAGAGATATTAGTCTGGATTTCTCTCTAACATTCACTATTTAAATCCAAAATGGTCACATCTTTTTTAAGAAATTGTAAAATAACACAGAAATTTGCCTTACATGACCCGATAAGCCTCGCGGGAGTTGAAAGGTCAAAGTGCATTGCCGTTAGCGCTACTCAGCTATTAGCATACACATGGGGTTAGCCTGATTAAATGCCTTTTTAGTCAATTTAGTTTTATCTGTAAAGGTTAGTTCAAGAGGTCACGTGTCTCTCCGTCTCCGTCTGTCTCTCTCTGCATTTATTTGCTTACATAAAATGTGCTAAATCCCAGCGAAATCTGAGGTTACGCCGCTCGCAGGTCAGTAAATACCAACTGCCATTAGAGCGTAATTAATGCGCGCGTCTTTGTTCTTGTCTTACAGCGTTTCCAGCTTCAGTAAACAAGCTGGAAAATTCACATTAGCCGAGATAGCCATCAGCTTTGTACAATTGCATCAGAGTGACACGACGATAAGCGCGGCAATGTGGGATTCATCAAGACTCATTAACGACGCAATGATTAAAATTGTCAAAGGAGAATGGCTGTTTCCTCTCTGTGGTATTATTACATGTTTGTATGAAGCACAATAAAAGTCGGGTGTAAGATAGTAGATATAAAAAGCGCTTTACAAAGAGATAGCCAATTAGCGCTAGCGAGAGGACAGCACTGGAAGAGCAATTAAGTGGAGTTACGAGCCTCAGGAGACGGCTCAGCTCACTACGGCTGCCTGGGTGTGTGTAAAACTCACGTTAGCGTTTGTCTTTTATTAAATCCACACTCTTGTGACTGTTTGGACTCGCAGCGGGAGGAGACACTTCAAAAAAAAAAAGCTCGACTTGTTATGACGGTTCGATCTCCGAGCAACCGTCGCTCCCGTTTGAGCTAACGGACCTCGCGACTGCAACTGTGGACTTCTAAAATCAACTGTGGATTACGGTTATCCACGTGTTTCGGAATGATGAAAAGCTACGACCACAGTCTGTTCCGTCACCCGCAGCGTTTGGCTCCGGTCAAGTGAAGCTCGGCGAGGCTAGCAGTTATAGCGGCTAATTTGGAGCCATATTTGGACATTCGAACGCGAGTCTCATAGCAACCAAAGAGCCAATTCAAAACGAGGCTGTTGAACGTAATGCTCCTTTCCACGAGCACCAGTGGTTTAGCAGAGAGAAGGCGCTTAGCAACGAGCAACGCTGTCAATCAAACCTGTTGCTAACGCTAGCGGGAGAGACGTCAGGGAAAGAACGCAGCTGATTTGTCTGTTATTAATGTTCATATCTTGATTTACAGACACAATAGTGAAATAAAAACACCAGGATCATGTAGAGGGTTAATACGAACATTTTAAGACCAAAATGACAAGCGCGCCAATGCTCAGTTCCTATTTAGAACGTAGCGGCTAGCAGGTTAGCTATATCCATTTATATAAACAGTCTATGGCTAGGACTGTTTCCATAGCAATTGACGATTCAAAACAATCTGGAGAACCTTAAAAATGTCTTTTCTTTTCAGCTCAACAACTACTTTTTGTACAGAAATGCTGAATAACGGTCTGAATTTTTTAAACGAAACATGGATGATCGCGTGGATAAGACGAACGTCCGAAGGAATAACAAGTTTTTTACAGCCTAAACCCAAACCAACCAAAGAACATCACATTAATTCAAATCCGTGTCCCAAATTTCCGTCTTCTTTTGTATAAATCTCTCAGCGATCGGTCGCTCACCTCACCCGTCTCCGGTCCGCCGTGCTGGTCATTATTGTTGTGGCTATTCATCCCGCCGTCCTTGGGAAGCTATATCCCGGGCTAACCTTGAATTCATCTTTTGAAAACCTCACTCTGTTGCGTCACCGTTTTCTTGGCTTGTGTTTATTCCACCATTTCAACAAAGCCTTTGGAAGATTTGATAGTTTGAGACCGGACGGAAGATTTGCCATTTGCAGAAAAAGGAGCTGAACCTGGTCGTGTGGTGCGGCGTCTTTTATTGCAAAATGTGAGCGGGTTCTTTGGGTTTTTATATGTTGTGCGTCAAATCGATTTTTTATGAAAGAGTTACGAATGATTTAAAGTAAAGTTTACACAAGACACGCCAAAGTTAACTGTATTAAATCGCGTTTATTTTATGGCAACACTTTTTACTTTTAAACGTCGCATATATAAATGGATGTAGCTAACCTGCTAGCCGCCGTATTCCATCAACTCTGGCTCCAATTCACTTTCTATTGAAAAACTGTTCGTATTAACCCGCTCTACACGATCCTGGTGTTTTTATTTCACGATTGTGTCTGTAAATCAAGATATGAACATTAAAAACAGACAAATCAGGCGCCTTCTTTCCCCAAGCCTTCTCCCGCTAGCGTTAGCAACAGGTTTGATTGACAGCGTTGCTAAGCGCTCGCAATACTGGTTTAGCAGGGAGCGGGGCGTTACCTTCAACAGCCTCGCTCCGGATCGGCTTTTTGGTTGCTGTGATACTCGCGGACGTAAATTTCGGAACTTGGCTTCAAATTAGCCGCTATAACCGCTAGCCTCGATTAGCTTCATTTGACTGGAGCCGCTGTGGGTGACGTCACACTCACTTAAACCACTTCTTTACACAGTCTATGGCAATAATACTCCATTTGACTCCATATTTGTACATTTATTAATTACTACGTGGCAGGGCTGTCAAAAGTATCAAAAATCAAATACTAAAACTAATATCAAAACTAGATACTCATTAAAGCAATCTTAAAGTATCTATACTGGAAATAAATAAGAATAATAAATCACATAACTAGATCAAATTTAACTTTTCTTGCGTATTATTACAAGTATTGATGACATAATAAACAAATACTATTACTATGAGCTATACTGTCTAAAAAATGATCGTTTCAACATCAAAATCTGTATCAAGTATCAAGTCTATTCTTTAGTATCGAAATGAGTTTGACATTTTAGTACTGTCGCAACACTATTAAGCAGTTGGGGCTCTTCAACCAGAGGGTACGCAGTTCCAATCCCTCTCAATTCTGTGTTTTATATTTCAAATAACTTCAGACTAAACTGCTGTTAAAACTCCATCAGTCTAAATAATCAAAATCCATGTCGTTTCTAACTTCACAATGAAAATAACTGAAGAAAACACGACAAAAGGCTCAAGGCGCCGCACGCTCCTCGCTGGTTATCGCTATGGAAACGCCCCCCCCCCGGCACGCCACCGTTAACGACGTCGTCTTAAATCGGGAGAGAAAAGACATATCTGCCGCTGACCTGATAAGCACCTCGCCCCGTCTCCAATGGCAACAACGCAACGCTACCTTTGTGTGTTTCTACAAAGAGTGACACATTAGGAGCGGTCGGGCTGTGATGGTTTTAACTACATGTTTTTAAGCACAAAGGCTCGTGCTTACAGCTTTAAATCTACGGCCTTTTCACTCAGTTATGTTTAAACTGACGGATAAACGGCAAAACACACACTTGGGTAATGAGTTGTTGGTGTATCTGGCTTCCGACACATGTTATAAACAACCTCAGCAGCGTTTACGTTAGAAAGACTGAAATCTGAAGATGTTTGCAGAGGTTTAAACTAAAGGTACGACAAGAAAAGTCTAAAAAAAAAAAAGAGGTATTTAAGTCAGAGGTGCCCAAATATAAATATTACGTCTGTATGACAACGTAATGTGATGTTATTTAGGTTATATTGGTAGGATTACTCAATTTTGAAGTAAAAAGTACTGATTATGATCAATTAGGCCAAAACTGAAGGGCTGAGGGCCACTAAAAATTGTTCTGAGGGCCACATTTTGCCCCCGGGCCGTAGTTTGGACACCCCTGATTTAAGGTGTTATGGAGCGACAGTTGCACAAAACATTTAACAAATTCAAATAAGCTTTTTGGCAATGTACAATAAAGTCGTAGGACATTGTGTAGAGGTTGGGACTCGAACTCGGGTTTTTCCTCGCTCAAATCTTTCTTCCATCTTTTAGCGCTTAAGTTTAGCGGTTCAAATCCTGCTCTAAATATCATCGGTTGAGGCAAGTTTATTTGTACAGCACAATTCATACACAAAGTACAGTTGTCACTCGCTATATCGCGGTTCCCCTTTCGCGGCCTCGCTGTTTTGTGGATTTTTTTGTACAATTTTGAACGTGCATTGTGTCCTGCGTCCTGATTGGCTGTTGGACTGTAGACCATTGTGTCGTGCGTCCTGATTGGCTGTTGGACTGTAGACCATTGTCCAGTCTCCTCCGTGCCGTGTCTCCTGTCCAGTACAGAATGTGTTCAGACAAATTTACATAAACGTTGGATCTCAGTGTGACTCTGAAGTGCTGTACGTTTGCAATTTGTTTTCTCCCCGACAAAACCCACAATGTCGATGAAACGTTCTGCACCGACAAAGACGCCTACGAAGGTTTGAACTTTGAGAGAGTTTAAACAAGAGAGAAATGTGAGAAAATGTTAACGCCTGTGTGAGAAAAGTGTATAAAGTGTGTGGTGAGGGGTTTTACAGACAAAAACATAGAGAATAATTGTAAAAAATAAAGCAAATTTCGCCTATTGCGGGTTATTTTTAGAACGTAACCCCCGCGATAAACGAGGGACCAGTGTAAAACAAGAACCTTCTATAGAAAAAGGAAGGTATTTTGGGGCGACAGTGGCTCAGTTGGTAGAGTTTTGAGCGCCTAACCCGACCATTTTTTGTTCCTTACCAACTCAAATTGCGATTTTGACTTCGCTAAACTAAATAAGTTCAATCATAAACCTTTTCAAAGCAAGACAAAACACAAACTAAGCAATTTTACGTCTTTTTTTTGTACAAATCGTCTCTTTCACAGTGATATTATCCAATTATTTGTAAAGATAAGGTGAATTTGACATCTCCAAACGCTTTAAAACCTGCTCTTGAATGTACTCGACACTGTTCCGAGGCCTTTTTCTCTCAGCACCCTCGATGCTCGCCCAGCGGGAGAGCCAAGCCGTGAGGGAGCACCTTTAACACCTGTCAAACACGCTCGCACGTCGGCGGTCCTCTGCATCACCTGACCTTTGAGAAAACGGTCAAAACGCGAGAAGATGAGAGGTTTATGTGGCAAAGGTAACGCTTTAATTACCACACAAAACATTTAAAAGGACAGTCCAGAGCCGCGGAGACCGGAGACCTTAAACCTTAAACGCTTCAGTTTAAAAGGGTCTCCTCGGCTTTAAAGAGCGGCTTTTATGCCAAATCGATTTTAGATTTTTTTTTTAGCTTTTCGTCAAGTTATAACGCTGTTCTCTCGGGAAAAAACATGCTTCAAGAGGTTTTAGATGTTATATGTGCATGTTTGAGCAATCTAGAGATCTCTCCCAGGCCATATTCAAACCCTGTTATGTTTAGCTGTAAGATTCTGTACGAGGCTCCGCCCACAAACCTACATCACCCGTGCTCTCACGACGACAATTTGCCATAAATAAAAACAAAGACATGAGACAAAACTGTGCACTATGACATCACAAACCTGATGTGATGTGCAGTAGTTTCGTTAGCTCTGAAGGGGGAGTGACTTAACACAGAGAGCAAAGAAACTAAACTGAAACTTATTACGGTGATTATAATATTTTCAAAACAATAAAAGGCAACGCGGTGATGTAAATATGATATATGTTAGCGGTTAATACCCGAAGAAGTAAATACCTCCTCTTTAATACCCCCACAGAAGTAAATACCTCCTCTTTAATACCCCACAGAAGTAAATACCTCCTCTTTAATACGCCACAGAAGTAAATACCTCCTCTTTAATACCCCACAGAAGTAAATACCTCCTCTTTAATACCCCACAGAAGTAAATACCTCCTCTTTAATACCCCACAGAAGTAAATACCTCCTCTTTAATGCCCCACAGAAGTAAATACCTCCTCTTTAATACCCCACAGAAGTAAATACCTCCTCTTTAATACCCCACAGAAGTAAATACCTCCTCTTTAATACCCCACAGAAGTAAATACCTCCTCTTTAATACCCCACAGAAGTAAATACCTCCTCTTTAATGCCCCATAGAAGTAAATACCTCCTCTTTAATGCCCCATAGAAGTAAAATACCTCCTCTTTAATACCCCACAGAAGTAAATACCCCCACAGAAGTAAATACCTCCTCTTTAATACCCCACAGAAGTAAATACCTCCTCTTTAATACCCCACAGAAGTAAATACCTCCTCTTTAATACCCCACAGAAGTAAATACCTCCTCTTTAATACCCCGCAGAAGTAAATACCTCCTCTTTAATACCCCGCAGAAGTAAATACCTCCTCTTTAATACCCCATAGAAGTAAAACACCCCCGTTTTTTTACATCTTAGAAGTAGATTACACTTGAAATATCTTTAATTACACTAAAAATACACTTCTATTTCAGCAAAAATCCAATAAAAGTCTGATATTTCCACAGCTGCATCAAACGAGCTTCAGACCCGTTATATTTTTCCACTGGAGCCTTCCTCCTTGTCACAGCACACGGAGGTGAGAAGCAAAGAGCCCACATAAGAAGAGAAGGTGGGAGTGTTTTACCACAGTCCGTCCTGGCTGTGCTTTGTGTGTGCGATTCGAGTGGTCTCCCCCGGTAACAGCCGCCGCAGACCAGCAGGACCGCAGCTACAGTGAGTGGGCAGTGGCATTACACAATCCAGCCTCAGAACCAAGCCAGGCCACTCCAAAAGACAGCATCCTTTCAGAGGGGGAGCCGGGGTTTGAGAGACGGCCGTTTAATATTAAAATACACGTACAGTTTGGTGGTAAATATACGAGGAGGAGTGGAGGATATGTCAGGGTCAGGGCTTTTCCAGGCAAATATAAAATAATTGCGTGTTAGTTTTGAAATATATCCAGATAATCCTGCTTTCCGTTCACTTTTGCCTGTTCGAAGTGCTTTTTAGTACACCCTACTGGCCACTTAGCAGATTGCAGCAGCCGCGGTTCCAACGTCTTAATTAAATGGTGAATACAGCGGTCCCTGTTTATCGCAGGGGTTACATTCTAAAAAATAACCCGCAATAGACAAAATCCGCGAAGTATCAGCTTTATTTTTTACAATTACTATATGTTTTGCAGCTGTAAAACCCCTCACCACACACTTTATACACTTTTCTCTTGTTTAAACACTCTCAAAGTCTAAACCGTCGTCAATTTTAAAAAATAAGTGCAGTATTATAAAATGAAACCAAAGATCAAGACCTGTTTTGAGGCACAAATATTTGCTTGAGAAATAAAAATATAAATGTTTTACTATACTGTAAATAATCACAGTATAGGACATCACAGTATAGTTTTAGAAATACTGTAACAAATTTAATTTTAATGATCAGCCTACGAGGTTGGGCGTATAACAAAATATTAATAGTGAATCACAAGTATTTCACAGTTCCTCTGACCGCGGCTCTTCGTCCTCGCACTTGAATCTGACTTATTTTATTTTTTATATGTAAATTTGTGGAGGAAAAAACCTTTTATTTCCCCTTGAGGCGTAAAAAAACAGCCGTGATAATATATAAACTTTGTGAATAGTTGTTTTAAGGTCCATTTAACATCGCACTTACAACAGTCAGATCTGGAAAAATAAATCATTTGGTCGTGACTTGCAACAATTAGCAAAAAAATTAGCAAAAAATCTAAATTCAGATAAAAAAAATGACCAACTGACCCATTCCCTGAAAAACTGCCAATATAAAAACAAGCCGACGCACCGCCCCGACGCCCTGAACCTCTTGTGCTGTAATAATTAGCTCGTTCTTCCTCTTGTTGACCATTGGCCCACGCCGTCGCCGTTAGTGACAGTGTAGCGCACGTATCTATAAGCTCTGTGTGTTTTTCTCTCGTCGAGGCGCCTTCATAAGAGGAAAAGGGTCTAACGGTCTGACGGCGGCACGCACAGCAAACACTTTCACTCATTAAACAAGTCTCAAGGACCAGGCACCTCCACCTCCGCCTCCGCCTCCGCCTCCACCTCCGCCTCCGCCAAGATGGAGTCCAGAAATGTCACTTTAGACGCACTTAGTTTGACACACATGAACGGTTAAAGGTGGATTACGGAGCTTTACTCGTGGAGGGTCGACACTCGCCGCATGTCACTGTGAAGATGTTATCGCTTTGGGTCTAATGTTCAAAATTTGGAAGAAGGTGGCGTCGCCAGGACAAGTTACAGGGCACAGCTGTGGACAGGCGAGCGTCTCACTGTAACAATGTATGAATTAAAAGAGGAGGAGCAGAGGAGGAGCAGAAGTGGGTAAGAGGAGGAGCAGATTTGGGCAGAGGAGGAGAAGAGGTGGGTAAGAGGAGGAAGAGAAGTGGGTTTGAGCAGGAGCAGAGAAGGAACAGAGGTGGAGCAGCAGCAGAGGTGGGTAAAAGTAGGAGTAGAGATGGGTAAGAGGAGGAGCACGGGTAGGTAAGAGGAAGAACAGAGGTGGGTAAGAGGAGGAGGTGAGGAGGAGGTGAGTAAGAGGAGGGGCAGAGGTGGATAAAGAGGAGGAGCAGAAGTGGATAAGAGGAGGAACAGAGGTGGATACGAGGAGGAACAGAGGTGGGTAAGAGGAGGAGCAGAGACGAGTAAGAGGAGGAGGAGAGGCAGAGGAGGAGCAGAGGTGGGTAAAGAAGGAGCAGAAATAGGAAAGAGAAGGTAAGAGGAGAAGGAGAGGTGGATAAGGGCAGTGAAGCTTGGCAGTTGCCTGGCGACGCTCACAATATGGCGACTGCGACTTGTGCGGAGGCCACGGGAGCAGCTTGTCCTCAGCGCCCCCCCCGACCATCTGCCCCGTCCAGGAAGTGAATGGGAAGTGAGCGGGAAGTGAACGGGAAGTGAGCGGGAAGTGAACGGAAAGTGAGCGGGCCAGAGCGCTGACGAGCCCCTGCGCTTTTTGCATCTATGATAAATATTTACATACTAATTTGTTGACCATGTGCTGTGTTTGAAACGGGGGAGGAGGAGGAGGAAGAGAGGGAAGGCGGAGGGACGGGGGAGAACGTCTGACATGGAAAGATAAAAAAAAAAAAGAAAAAAATTGGCACAAAGAGATGCATTATGGGAATGAAGAGGGAAATGCTGTAGGTCGACAGAAAACAGAGGAAATGGTGAAGTTACAGCCCCATAATGTAGATGTGCACTCAACTGCAGTATTACGGAACATTTCTCCTCTATATTTTGGGTTGTCTAGACCACAATGCAAACTTTCAGAAGAAAAAGAGCAGCAGACAAACAGCAACAACACAAAAATGTTCAATTTATAATATTTTTAAGGGTTTAGGATGTTCAGAATACTTTTTATTTTTTTGTTTTTTTTTGTTAAAGGGATGAGTCTTCATCAACAACTATCAGCGACTTATATATATTTTTTGTTTTTTTCTTCATTATTACACATTTTTTTCAGAGCGTCTTATATATGTTTTGTTTTGTTTTTTCTTCATTATTACGCATTTTTTCCGTGCGACTTATAGCCTGGAAAATACTGTACTTTTTAATCGGGGTGGAGAGTGAGCAGAGACATTAAGCAAATTTACACCCGGGAATGGATTTACAAACACTGAGGATCCTAATGTTTCCTGCCACCAGCACCTGTTTTACACCAGATGCCCTTCCTGGAGAAAACGCTCTTAACCCGTGCATTTCCATTATTAGCCGCTAAGCTAACCAGGACGAAACAGATGTAGCCTCGTACGCTCGCCGCCGTTTGAGAACCGACTGTTTTGTGGGTAGACGGTCGGTTAGAGAGCAGAGCGATGGAGGTTTGAAAGGGCGGGAGTGTGGGAGTGGGACGGAGGAGAGGGGGTAGAGTTGAGACAGGGGTGTTGAGTGGGAGGATGGAGAGAGGAAGGAGAGATGGAAAGAGAGAAAGAGACAGAAGCAGTGAGCCGTTTCCATGTAGAACAACAAAAGAGCAGGTTTACTGGTCCGACACGACTCCTGTCACAGCGACGCACGGACGACGTAATCCCAGACCTACAGAGTTTTATCAGAGGAAAAGTGAACACTGACATTTAGAACTCGATTTCGATACTGAGGAATAGATTCGATACCGATACCACGACGATAATGATAATAAAAACACTTAAGTTTAACCCTCAAAGAGCCATTTGGACCCGGTTTCCACAATAAAAGAAAATACTCGGAGTCGGAAATAGGATAATAAATGAAGATAACACTATGTACTGTTTTTTTTTTTACATTTTCGCTTTCTATAAACAGCTGGAGTGTGTCGCTTATGAAATCTATGAAGTGCTACAGAGACGTTTTGAACATTTTGAACTAAAAACACACAGAGTTGGAGGTTTCTTTTAGATAAATTAAAAAGCTGAATTTAAATAATTGATGTGGTAAACAAAAAGATGCCGTGAGCGTCGTCATTTTTTGGTGTTTTGGTGAGTACTGGCTTCTGTGAGTGTGACGCGATGAAAAATAAGAAAATATAGTTTAGTTTAAAATATAGTGTAGTTTTTTCTATTATTGACCTGGTTTCGACCTGGTTTCGACCTGGTTTAGTCCTGGTTTCGACCTGTTTTAGACCTGTTTTAGACCTGGTTTAGACCTGGTTTAGACCTGGTTTAGACCTGGTTTAGACCTGGTTTAGACCTGGTTTAGTCCTGGTTTAGTCCTGGTTTAGACCTGGTTTAGACCTGGTTTAGACCTGGTTTAGACCTGGTTTAGTCCTGGTTTAGTCCTGGTTTAGACCTGGTTTAGACCTGGTTTAGTCCTGGTTTAGTCCTGGTTTAGACCTGGTTTAGACCTGTTATAGTCCTTCTCTGTGGTAGTTGTAGGTGTGAAGTTCGAGAGCCTCTGGTCTATAAAATCCACTTTGCGCGTAATAAAAACAGAAACATAGTTTTATTTTAATATTTTAAAACCACAATTATCTTCCAATTAAAACTACAATTTAAAAAAAGAACTAACACAAATCAAATACACTTCGATTTAAAGCTATTACTGTTTTCCCGAGCCACACGGGGCCGTAGTATGAACACGAAAGAGCCACATTTGACTCCGGAAGCCGCAGGTTGTCTCCCGATTTAGATAATAGAATGTGACGGGTTTTTTCAACTGTTAGTATCGAAATCGAGTTTACTAAGGAATAGACTCGATACTGATTCTGATACGACAATGATGATAAATAAAACATATATTTTCCACATTAAATTGTAGTATTTTCTTTTCTTTTCCCATGTGTCTTATACTTATACTATACTCTCAGAAGAGGAGGAAGAGGAGAGGAAGGAGGGGGAGGAGAGAGAGAGAGAGAGGAGGGAGGAGACAGTAAAGGAATACAGAGAGGGGAGGAAAGAGGAGTTGAGAGAGGGAGAAAGGAGGAGGAAAGAGACAAACGGGAGGGATAGTGGGAGTGAAAGGAGGTAAAAGAATGGGGAAAAAGAGGAGGAGGAAGGAGAGGAAAGATGAGGAATAGAGGGAAAGAAAAGAGAGAGGAAGGCAGTGGTCCAGCAGGTTCCATGGTTCCTAGTCTGTGTCTTAAACTTGTTCAGCTCAAGATTATTATAAACATGTTCAAGAAAGGTTCATTTCTGTCCTGTAAATGTGACTTTTTCAGTATCGATACTCGCTCAAATGAGTATCTAGTTTCTATCCCAGTTTTAGTATCGATTCGTCTCTGATTTTCGATACTTCTGACAGCAGTAGATGTGTCTGTTCATCTTCTGTGTTTCCTGTGTCTGGATGAATCTAACAAGGACATGACCCATAAATGATCAGGTCAAAGGTCAAAGGTTAAACGTTTGTGGGTTTTTCTTCTGGAGATTCCATATGGGAGAAAAAATGTTTATATGTGATCACGTCCAAAGAGCAGGAGATAAGAGAAGGTTAATATTAGAGCAAAGTCCATTCACACAGATATTACAGTTAGATATTACAACTATTTTACCTCGTTTACAGGTCACTTTATCTGATTGTCTTTATTGGACCATTTCAACAGAAAATGATGCAGTCCATGTTTAGACCCGGTTTAGACCCGGTTTAGACCCGGTTTAGACCCGGTTTAGACCCGGTTTAGACCCGGTTTAGACCTGTTATAGATAGACCTAGTTTAGACCTGGTTTAGGCTTGGTTTAGTCCTGGTTTAGACCTGGTTTCGACCTGTTATAGTCCTGGTTTCGACCTGGTTTCGACCTGGTTTCGACCTGGTTTCGACCTGGTTTCGACCTGTTATAGTCCTGGTTTAGACCTGGTTTAGACCTGGTTTAGACCTGGTTTCGACCTGTTATAATCCTGGTTTCGACCTGGTTTCGACCTGGTTTCGACCTGTTATAGTCCTGGTTTAGACCTGGTTTAGACCTGGTTTAGACCTGGTTTAGACCTGTTATAATCCTGGTTTAGACCTGTTATAGTCCTGGTTTAGACCTGTTATAGTCCTGGTTTAGACCTGTTATAGTCCTGGTTTAGACCTGTTATAGTCCTGGTTTAGACCTGTTATAGTCCTGGTTTAGACCTGTTATAGTCCTGGTTTAGACCTGTTATAGTCCTGGTTTAGACCTGTTATAGTCCTGGTTTAAACCTGGTTTAGACCTGTTATAGACCTGTTATAGACCTGGTTTAGACCTGTTATAGACCTGGTTTAGACCTGGTTTAGTCCTGGTTTAGTCCTGGTTTAGTCCTGGTTTAGTCCTGGTTTAGTCCTGGTTTAGTCCTGGTTTAGTCCTGGTTTAGTCCTGGTTTAGTCCTGGTTTAGTCCTGGTTTAGTCCTGGTTTAGTCCTGGTGTCACTCTCAAATCCAAACCTTCTCTGTGGTGGTTGTAGGTGTGACGTTCCAGAGCCTCTGGTCTATAAAATACATTTGCGTGTAATAAAAACAAACCCTGGCTCTGACTTCAAACGAGCCGTATCTCTGCAGTAGAACGGCTCATTGTAATCGGCTCGTTCCAGGGGCTTATTTGGCCTCATTGTTACGGAGATAAAAGATAAAAACTCAGGACATGAACTTTATGGAACTAAATTTAGAAGACGACTAAGGTCATCCAAAGGTCAAACGAGACGAGGAGCACACTGGAACTTCAAATTATTGCAACTTTATTGACAATTTTGGACACTGAACAGTTCCAGGTACAGTTCAACTCTGTGGAGGGGGCGCGTCACCTTCACGTTCCCGTGGAAACACTCAAGTTAAAACAACACTCCATGGAAATACGTTTCATAACAGACTCTGGATTACAGATTAGATTATCGCCAAAGGAACAACACTTCAACAACACACAAAAGGAGGCGCTGCGACAGGTTGAGAAAGAGTCAGGTTTGTGGAGATGCGAGCCTGCGTATAGTAAAGATGCATGTTTTTCTGTTTTTCAGTGCTATGAATTTATCTTTAATGCTAAAAAGTGACATGCTAAGGCTTTAAATTTGTCCTAAAACCCTGAGATATGTCGTATTTTCCATCTCGTCGTGAATATAGTTACGAATTGAGATCTGCAGGTCTTTAAGGATCCATCTCGTCCTCCTCGTCGACATCGTGCGTTCATTATCGTAACCACGACGAGCGCTGGTTGTACCGATGAGATTTGGGGAATAATCAGTAAATGATGCGTTGCCATAGACGCGAGGAGGAGGGCCCGACCTGTGATTACGACATCAAAGCCGCCTCATCGGAAAGTCTAATGGAGCGACGGCCTCTTGACCAACAAGAAACACGACAATAGTAGAGCATCAGCGAGCGCCGCACCAACATATTCCACTGGGGTTTTCATCGATGTGATATTTTTGTGAATGAAAACTAAGCAAAAACTAGAAAAAACGATACTAAAAACACAAATCCAGTATTGTATTTCAGTGTTGTGTTATAAGCAACATTTTGAAAGAGCTTTAAACTGTTAATCGCTATGGCAACTGTCCTAATTTATCATCATCATTCATTTTTGTGTCATTTTGTACAGAATGTGTTCAGAGTCACACTGCGATCCAACGTTTATGTAAATTTGTCTGAAGTGCTGTACGTTTGCGATTTGTTTTCTCCCCGACAAAACCCACAACGTCGATGAAACGTTCTGCACCGACAAAGACGCCGACGAAGGTTTGAACTTTGAGAGAGTTTAAACGAGAGAGAAATGTGAGAAAATGTTGACGCCTGTGTGAGAAAAGTGTATAAAGTGTGTGGTGAGGGGTTTTACAGACAAAAACATAGAGAATAATGTAAAAAATAAAGCTGATACTTCGCAGATTTCGATAAACGAGGGACTATTGTATATAAATGGACGTAGCTAACCTGCTAGCCGCCGCATTCCAAATAGGAAGTGATCATGGGGGCGCTTCCGGCTCCATCAACTCTGGCTTCAATTCACTTTACGTTGAAAAACAGTCGCCCTTCTCTCTGTAACTGCTGCTGCCAGACTCGTCATTTCGGTCTTAAAAACGTCGCTCCCGCTAGCGTTAGCAGCAGGTTTGATTGACACCGTTGCTAAACAGCTGCTCCTTACTAAATCAACAATACAAGCGGGATGGGGCGTTACCTTCAACAGCCTCGCTCCAGATTGGCTCTTTGGTTCCTATGTTCCTCGTGCTCGGAATTCCAAATGTGGAACTCGGCTGTAAAGTAGCCGCTATAACTGCTAGCATCAGTGAGCATCATGTGACTGACGTTGAACGCTGTGGTGACGACACACTCACGTAAAAGTTCAAGCAGGGACAGACTAATACAGACTTTCAAATGAAACCAGCCTCTTACTACAACTGAATTTTCCTTTAAGTGAACCAGGAATGAATGAGCTTCCACACACAGGGAATTTTGTTGAAAAATCTTGGCATCCCACAACGGAATCCCAGAACGCCCGGCTTTAATCCAGCCGTACGTTTGTAGTACTCACGAAAATGGTTTCCTTAAGAGTTTCAAAAGGTCATAAGTCATTTTTTTTTTTTTTTTTCCAAAGAATCCCTCTCCTCCTCCTTTTGTGATCCTCCTGTTGTCGCATTCGTTTCCCAAATTGGCCAAAGTCGGGCTCGGAGTTTCTTAAAATACGCTCCGCTGTAATCCGTGCGAGAGCTGGAAGGCACAGTGACTCACTTAATTAACAAAATTTACTTCAATAACACAGCACTCTTTGAACGAGCGTTTCCGACTGCCCACACAAACCGTCTAAAAACCTCAAAGTCCACTACGAATACAGTTTTTCAAAGCCGGGGTCATAAACAACACTCGGAATTAGGATCCGGGCGGAGACGAACGCTGTTGATTTGTTACTTGGACTTCCAGACACAAAGAAAGCCTGTTGTTTACCATCGGCTTTAAACAGAAGGGAGCAGTCGGAGCCAGTTATGTAAACGCAATTACTGCTCTTTACCTTGGACGCTCCAAAACAACACCGGCCAGAAGAAAATAAACGAAGAAAATGGCTTTAAATTATTAAAAATGTATCGTCAGCGTCTGTTTGTTTAGTTTTGTTGCATCTTAGAATCGAGGCTTTTACTGAACAGCTGCGTTTGAGAACTGATAAAATGTTTAAACAAAGGAAATATTCAACGTTTTGGTAACTTCAGTCGCTCAGATCAGAGCCGAGGCTGCAGATCTATAAATATTTAGCCTTTATACATGTAGCGTAGAAGCTAAAGGTCAAACTGTGATGGAGAGCGCAGTGCAGTATAGAAGAAGTACTGAAGAATAAATACTACTTTGAATGTGTAAGCGTGAGATAATGGTGGAAAGAAGAAGTACTCAGTTTTGTTACTTAAATACAGGAGCAAAAAGGTACTCAAGTAAAAGTATCACATGAAAAAATCTACTGAAATTGTTAAAGTACCTGTTTAAAAAGTACAGTATTTTCCAGAGTATCAGTCGCACTTTTTTCATAGTTTGGCCGGAGGTGCGACTTATACTCAGGTGCGATTTATATGTGAAATGTTTTTTTTTGCTTCATTATTGTGCATTTTTTGGCTGGTGCGACTTATACTCCAGAAAATACAGTAACTACAGGGTAATAAGTCAAAGTATTTCATGCAGATTTTGAGGTTTTAAAGTGTCAAATGTGGTGATTTTCTTACAGATTTGAGCAGAATTTTGTTGCGTAGTAACAATTTAATCAATTTTTTTTCCAGGCTGTTTTTATTTATTATTATTTAATTATGAACGTGTTAAAAATAAACACTCAGCCTTTTCAGCAGGTCTCAAACTACAAGGAAAAATATCACTACATTTGAGAGCAGTATCTGTACTTTCTACTCAATTACATTTTTGAACAGGACTGAAAAGTAAAAGTAAAAAGTATCCACATTAAAATCTACTTAAGTAAACTACAGATAAAATGTAAACTTAAATACAGTACTTTATTACTTTTACTTTGTTTTTGTTCCACCACCATGACAGATTTAAAGGCTGTAATCAATTGTTTATATATTTGTTGATTCAATTTCAGTGTTTTGAAATGAACAAAAAAACTAAAATGTGTCAAATTTCTTACTTAGATACTCAAGTAAAATTTAAAGTATAACATGAAATAATCTACTTAAATAACAGTATTAAAGTACCTGCTCCAGAGGGTACTCCCTGATACTTCATGCAGATTTTGACTCTTATTAAACTTTAAATGTGGTGACTTTTAAACAGATTTTTGCAGAATTTTGTTCAGCAGAAACAATTTAATCGATGATATTTTTCCCAAGCAGTTTTTAGTTATTATTTAATTATGAATGTGTTAAAAATAAACGCTCTTCCATTTCAGCAGGTCTCAAAATAAAGCAAAAAATACTTTTACTTTTCAGTCCTGTTAAAAAAAAATGTAGTGGAGTAGAAAGTACAAATATCTGCTTTCAAACATAATGAAGTAAAAGTAAAAAGTATCCACTGTAAACTGTACTTAAGTAAACTGCATACACCTAAAATGTGTACTTAAAAACTACTTTTACTTCGTTTACGTTCCACTGCCTCTAGATGGAATTAAAGTCTGAAATTGAATCAACAACTGATTCCAGTGTTTTGAAGTGAACAAAAAGCAAAACATTTACTAAAAAAAAAATGACAAAAATGACACTTAAATAACAATGTCACGTTTTAAAACTGTCAGATTTGTTACATCACATGCAAAAAGCCTCATACATATTTAATAATCCAATACGTTGTTGGATTTGTACAGTTTTAAATCTACAGGGAGGAAGTTTATCGTGTTTCTATTGTTGGAAACTTCTCTTTAAAAGTCGTTTTCGTACCTGTGACCGGAGCCTCGATGTCCAGCAGGTTTTTCTCCGCTCTCAAAATGGCCGCTCCTTCCCCGATGAGCCTCAGAGCCACCGTCTCCTCCACGCGGCCCTCCTTCGTCAGATGGGCTTTGAGCACGTCCACTTTGGGCTTCCCGTCGCTGTCAAACACCTCTTTGGCCGTGAGCCGGTGACTGGGAGGAAACGGGACGGCTGCAGAAACACAAGAAGAAGAAGAAGAAGAAGTAGAAGTATTATTATAATGATCAACAGGAAGTTACTTTTACACGAGTAAAGTCAGAGGAGAACTCGGTAAAGAAAGTGATGTTTTACTAATTTTATGACACCAGGTTTATTTTTTAAGTAGATGTAGTAGCAGTTGTAATAGTAGTAGTAGATGTAGATGCAGTAGCGGTATTAGTAGATGTTGTAGTAGTAGTAGTAGTAGTAGTAGTAGTAGTAGTAGTAGTAGTAGATGTAGAAGATGTAGTAGTAGTAGATAGAGTAGTAGATGCAGTAGTAGTAGTAGATGAAGTAGTAGATGCAGTAGTAGTAGTAGATGAAGTAGTAGATGCAGTAGTAGTAGATGTAGTAGAAGATGAAGTAGTAGAGTAGATGTAGTAGTAGCAGATGTAGTAGGAGTAGATAAAGTAGAAATAGTAGTAGTGGTAGTAGCCGTAGTAGTAGTTGTAGTAGATGTAGTAGTAGTAGTAGAAGATGCAGTAGATGAAGAAATAGTAAATGTAGAGGTAGTATTAGATATAGTAGTAGTAGAAGTAGAAGTAATAGATGTAGTAGAAGATGTAGTACTAGTAGAAGTTGTAGTTGTAGAAGTGGTAGTAGTAGCAGCAGAAGTAGTAGAAAAAGTAGTAGTAGAATTACCAACAGAGTACATAGTAGTAGATATAGTAGTGGTAGAAATAGTTTGTAGAAGTAGTAGCAACAGAAGTAATGGTAACAGTAGTAGTACCAGCAGTAGAAGCAGTAGTAATAACAGTATTAGATCTGACTCGTAAAGAGCTTTTCTGGACACAGTGTGTTACTCTTGTGTTACTCTTCCCGTTGTGAATAATACTGCACTTCTACAAGAAAACTGAAAATATGAAACGATTTGAACATTTAAGCTCAAGGTTTTACACTCTGTCCTCTGCATTTGACCCAACCTCAAATGTGACCCCTCCTCCAGTTTGACCCCTCCTCCAGTTTGACCCCTCCTCCTCCAGTCTGACCCCTCCTCCTCCTGTTTGACCCCTCCCTCCTGTACCTCGTAACGTACAGGTTTTAACTTCATGTCAAACTCAAAGTACAGACGCCGGGATCAGGACTCGCCTTAAGACCTGAACCCTGTGTCTTCTCGAGTACTTTTGTCCCCTCTCGCTGCCCTTACACTGAGCACATTTTCATTTCCTAATATTCAAAGAGCCGTCGTTGACACGGGGCTTAGGCTCACGCACGACTGGCTCCGCCGCTCTGAGCACGAGCGTTTTAGCGCTTTGATTAGCAGGTACTTCAGGGGAGCAGCACCCGCGGGAGCCGTGTTAAGACCTCCCTCTGAGACACATCGGAACTACTACGATCCTCCTCAGACTCAGAACTAACACAATACTTTTGGAGAAGTTTTATTGTAAAAGAAGATCTGTTATGATGAGAGATTTTATTAAACACAATTATTACCAAAAACAAAATGGCTGCAAGATTAAACACCGCCAACACAATCAGAAAAACGATATGTTTACTATTAGTGGTAGATGTCTTATATGTAGTAGTAGCAGATGTAGTAGTAGTAGTAATAGATGCAGTAGTAGAAGTAGTGTTAGAAGTAGTAGTAGTAGCAGAAGTAGATATTGTAGTCGTATATGTAGTAGTGGCAGTAGTAGATGTAGTAGATGTCTTATATGTAGTAGTAGCAGATGTAGTAGTAGTAGTAATAGATGCAGTAGTAGAGGTAGTGTTAGATGTAGTAGTAGTAGTAGTAGTAGTAGTAGTAGATGTTGCATGTAGTAGTGGCAGTAGTAGATGTAGTAGTAGATGTCTTGTATGTTGTAGTAGTAGTAGTAGTAGTAGATGTAGTATATGTAGTCATAGATGCACTATATGTAGTAGTAGTAGATATAGTAGTAGTCAAAGTATTAGATGTAGTACTAGTAGCTGTAGCAGTAGTAGTTTTAGTTTATTTTGTAGTAGTTTAAATCTTAATTATGATGATTATTTGTTTTTATTTGTGTGATTTTAATGTCCTTCTTATTCTGTAAAACACTTTGAATGACTTTGTGTACAAACTGTGCTATTGCCTTGTCTTGCCTAGTATAAGTAGTAGTACAATTAGTAGCATAATTTCCTCCACAAAACTTTGAAAATACAGTTTTTTCTGCGTAAAAGCTGTTAACCTTGTAGTTTAGATTGGCCTGATGTGAGTAGATACAGCGCACAAACTGAAAACAACATTTATTTCCATTAAACCAAAATAAAACAAGACAAAACTGAGCCAGATGGAGACTTTCTGGGCAAAGTACGAAGAGGAAATAGTCTTATTACATCAATTTAATCGTCCAGATGGGATATCGACTGCACCGATATTTAGAAGTCGATATCTGACACCAGTATTACCCCAGTTTAGATCCGTACAAACATGTTTTGAAATGTGATTTTTGTGTTAGTTTGACAGTTTATACTTCATTTTTTTGTTAATTCTTCAGCTGTTCTGCGAAATTTGAACAGAATCCCATAATTGAAACATAAACCGCAAATCACAATTATATTTTTTTCCCAAATCGTTCAAACGTACGACACAGCGTTTGTCGTTTATCGCAGGGTTACGTAAGACGAACCGTGTTATAGTGAGTATATTTTGCGTATATTTTGAAAAAACACTGGATTTAATCAGTGAAATTTGTCCCAATTAGGGTCTAAAATGAGCAAAACCATTAAAAATCCACCAGTTTATCTTATTTATTTCCCGGCTTTACGATTACATAACCCACGGTATTACACAACGACTCAAATATGAAACATAGACGTATAGAAAACCGTCAGCGAAGTCTTCAATCTGTGCGCAAACGTTCATTTCACGCAGCGACTTGTGGGCACAACACCGGGAGATGAAATTAAATGAATCAAACCCATAATAAAGCCGTGTTTCTGTGGATTTCTTTAATTATCTTTATATAAAAAACACTATCTTACATAACCCTGTGTACAAACTAATTGGAGAGTAAAATAGCGGACTATTTCTATGCAAATAACCTGAGACTCTTTACATGGGCTAAAATGAAAGCGCCGCGTAGCAGAATTTCAATGTTTTCAAAGGACCCCATGTCAACGCCATTATCGCGGCCGACGCTCGCTGCATAAAAAGAGCCTGAAGTTTGAAATTGACAGGATTATTAGCATTCGCTCTTGTTAATATGTTGTTCCTCTGACACATCGCAGGTACAAAATAGAACAGAGAGACTTTTCAACAGCTCAAATTGCGTTAGCGCTTTTTAATTAACATGTACTCGCCGACCGGGCACGTCGCACGGGACCCGCCGAGCCCGGGCGTGGTGATTTTTCGATGGGTGAAAGGATCCCGAAGGTGAAATCAGCGGGAATAAGGGCAGAGATTTATCCGAGGCTAAAGACGCGAGATGTTTTCAGGCGACGGAAGGGTTTAAAACGAAGCGACAGGTGGGATTTAAACACGAGGATGGATTTAGCATTACCCGTAGCGTCCAACTCCAGTCAAACGAAGTTAATCGAGGCTAGCGGGCCGCGGGTATCATGGCAACCAAAGAACGAATCAGGAGAGAGGTCGCAAACAAAATGGCTGCACGTTGTTGCTGTTACGATTATGGCTTTTATTAAACACTATTATTACCAAATTTCAAAATACAAAACACAAAAATGTATCGCCGTCAACGCAATTAGCAAATCGATATTCATGGAGTACCGCAATTTCCGCCGCAAACGTGGAAAATATCCAGGTTTTTCTGCGTAAAAGCTGCTAACCTTGTAGTTTCGATTAGCCCGATGTGAGAAGATACCAGCGCACAAACAGAAAACAACATTTATTTCCATTAAACGAAAATAAAACAAAACAAAAACTGAGCCAAATAGAGACGTTCTGGGCCAAGTATGACGAGAAAATTGTCTTATTACATCAATTTACAGGATATCGACTGAAACGATAATTAGAAGTCGATATCTGACAGCAGTATCCCCAGTTTACAACACGTTCTGAAGTGTGATTCTTATGCTAGTTTGACAGTTTATATTTCAGTCTTTTTGTCAATTCTTCAGCCGTTGTGTGAAATTAGAACAGAATCCCATTATTAAAACGCAAGATAAATCGCAAATCTAATCTCAATCTTGTTTGAAAAGAATCACAATTATATTTTTCCCAAATTGTTCAACCCTACAATACATTGGTCCCTCGTTTATCGCGGGGGTTACGTTCTAAAAATAACCCGCAATGGACAAAATCCGCATACATTTTGGCCACATTTCGCACTTCTTCACAACAGCCTCCTTCATCCAGGAGTTCATGACACACCCACTCCGGGAGGATTTTAAAACACTGGTATAAACTCAATTTGTTAGACTCTGCATTTGATTCTGCTTTGAATTTTGTTGTGCGCTGCCTTCAAACCGACTGTACAATAAAGATCTACAGAACGATTCCCGAGCCTTTGCGCCTGTTCTTCACGCTACAGAACAAAAACTGAAACAGATAAACTTGGTGGAGTTATAGAGGCCGATTTGGAAATCCGGCCATGAGCGCTTAGCAACGCTGTCAATCAAACCTGTTGCTAACGCCAGCGGGAGCGACCTCGGGGAAAGAAGGTGCCTGATTTGTCGGGTTAATACGAACATTTAAGACCAAAATGACGAGACTGACAGCAGCAGGGACACAGTTTTTCAATAGAAAGTGAACTGGAGCCAGAAGAGCGCCCATGTTCACTTCCTTTTTGGAGCCAGTTAGCGGGTTAGCTATGTCCGTTTATATAAACTACAATCACCACAGTGAAAAAGCATGTTGGATTAGTGGATGTAATAGGCTTCAGTTGAATATAATTTAGACAAATAAAATGATTTTGTTGTTGTCCTTGGTCTGCAGTGGTCAGTGAAATGAAGGAGCAGCTGTGTACTAACTAAATAAATAAAGACGACATGGGAACATCTCATTAAAACTAAAATCCAGGCAGGAAAAACAACAGAAAAAACAAACTTGGCGTTTCAAATCCATCCAGAGGCTCTTCTTAAAATTGAGATTCAAACGTTACAAGACCCTGTTTATCTTCAAAACAAGTTTTTCATTAAAATGTTTGGGGGATTTTTTGTTGTTTGTTCGACATAACAAATTAAATAAAGGAAAAACTAATTTGTGTGATTCAAGTCAAAAATAAATAAACAGAATCAAATCCAAACAAAAGCATTTTTAAATTCTCAAATCCTCTGCAGAACACAAGGCTGCAAAGGGTTTTTGTCTCAACTAATAACAACATCTAAAAGAAAAAAACAAACACGTGGATTGTGTCTCTGCTAATTCTCAAACTTCACATACAAGATCATAGAAATATACAAAATTATGCACATTTCAGCACAAAAGAATAGACTTTCAATCCAGTTCAGTTTTATTTACATAGCACATTTAAAATACAACTGAAGCTGCTCCACACAAAAGTCAATAAAAACAGACACAACAATAAAAGACAAAGATATCCTGTCCAACTAGAATTAAATGCCAGGGAGAAGAGGTGGGTTCAGCGGCGTCACAATATGAACATTTCAAACTTGTTTCAGTACTTCAATACTTAACTTTTTTTTTTTTTTTTTTTTTTTTTTAAATAATCCTTTTGTCTGTTAGGCATGATTTTGCATGTTTATTGCTACTATTATTATCATTTTTATTTTTTTATTTATTATGTGTTATTTTATTATTTATTTTATTTATTTATTTTTATGTATTATTTTGTATTTATTTTTATTTATTTATTATTACTTTTATTATTATTTTTATTATTATTATTCTTGTTATTACTCTATGTATATTTTTTATCCTTATCGTGTATTTATTTATTTATTATTACAGTTATTACTATTACTATTATTACTATTATTACTATTATTATTATTATTATTATGCAGTACAAACACTGAAGTAGATATAAAGCTGTTTTTACTCCTAAGTTGCGTCTTTATAATTTAAACACAACTCAAAGTAAAAGTATTCCAAGTACTAAGAATACAGTTCTCTGCTTGGACCATGTATCAGGTATTCCATATTGTGTAACTAAATCCATTTTCAACGTATTTTTCCCAACACTTTGTCGACATCAGTCTGGTTAATTTGTTCTGTTTCACTGTAAAAACCTGCACATAATGATTTTTTATATTGATTTCAACTGTAGGAAACACACTGTACTGGACACGGGGACATTTTATTGTATTAAACTGCTAAAGTTAATGATGAAATGTGATGAAAAGTGTATTTTTAATGTACGTTCCTGCCCAGGGACTGCACATCTAAAGCAGCCTGAGCTAAATCTGGCACAAATCATCTTTTCTTTTGTGAGATTAATGAATTTGCACACGGCCCCTGACAAATAAAAAATAAAGAAAGAAAGAAACTAGTGATATTTATGTCAGTATCAACACTTTGCAGTACTTTACAATACTGTAATACTTAAAAAGAACAAGATAAGTATCAAGTTTTATAGGTAGATTTTTCTGACATGGGCTTTTAAGTATTTGGGGCTTTTCACACATCTTCATTCCAGATTGAGTTACCACGGCCCCAGTACGGGCCCCGCTGGAGCACCTGCCACGACACTCTAACCCCAGACCAGGGACTAAATGGGCCTTGGACTCACCGCCGAGGGGCCACCGTAACTACATTCACGTCAACCAGTCTGGGACATTTTGCACCTCCTCAGAAAGACAGGTCTGGACTTGGCCTCGCGCTGACCAGCTCTAGAACATACTGTACAGAGCAAACGTCTACGGGGGGTTCGGAGAAGGTTTATCTGGACGAACAAGAGGCAGGAGTGTGCAAGTGTCAAGGAAAGTGCAAAGAAGACAAACAGCAACTAGGTCAACGCAAATAAATAGTGGTCAAAGCTTTAAAAGGATGAACAAGAGGGCAGCGGTGTGAAAGTGTAAAGGAAAGTGCAAAGAAGACAAACAACTAGGTGTACGTAAATAAATAATGATCAAAGCTTTAAAAGGACGAACAAGAGGGCAGCGGTGTGAAAGTGTAAAGGAAGGTGCAAAGAAGACAAGCAGCAACTAGGTGTACGTAAATAAATAATGATCAAAGCTTTAAAAGGACGAACAAGAGGGCAGCGGTGTGAAAGTGTAAAGGAAAGTGCAAAGAAGACAAACAACAACTAGGTGAACACAAATAAATAATGATCAAAGCTTTAAAAGGACAAACAAGAGGGCAGCGGTCTGAAAGTGTAAAGGAAAGTGCAAAGAAGACAAACAACTAGGTGAACACAAATAAATAATGATCAAAGCTGGAGAATGACTAGATGTAGAGTCTCCGATGAGTAGAGGTGTTGTAACGTATCGTGAAATCCAAGTAGCAACGTCGTGGTCTCTTTTAGGTATTAAATGGTGTCCATTTGTGTGCAAGATTATAGTTTTGAGTTTGTGTCAGTGGAAAAAAAACAAAACAAGTAAGACTACAGTGGTCACTCCTTTATCGCGGGGGTATCAGCTTTATTTTTTACAATTATTCTATACGTTTTCCACAGTTTCAACAACCACCAGTGCTCGATAAGGCTCAACATCATCACCAACTGCTGTAAACTTTGATAAAATAAACTTTGATAAAATAGGCTGCAAAAATATGATCGTATATTAAAAACAAGCACTTTAATCTTTCAAACAAGATTAAAACGACTTTTGTGGAAAAACAGGAGACCATTTAGTGGAGTGTTTGTCCACTGATTCGAAGGTTGCCGGTTTGAGTCCCGCTATCGAAGTAAACATCATTGGTTGACACACACGGCATACACTTTTATCACACAGGCATTCACATTTTCTCACATATCTCTTGTTTAAACACTCTAAAAGTTCAAACCTTCATAGGCGTCTTTGTCGGATGGATAAAGAGGGCAGCAGAACAGAGATAGTACATGCCCCTGATGCCCCTCAAGATGCCCTCAAGATGCCCGCACTGCTTTTAAGTCCCATATTCATTCCCAAAACCGCTAAAAGGAGAAAAAGAGCCACAACAACAGAAACGGTAGTAGCAGGTCTAGTGTTAACTCTTCTGAGACACAGTGTATGTGTCCTCGGGAAATACAAGCACCAAGAGAACTCGCTTGGCACAAAACGACACTCAGAAAAGGTCCCCAGATTCATCAAAACTAAAGTCCGGTCCAGGCTAAAAGACGTCAGAGCAACAGCGCAACAGATTTATGCGTTTTCTGATGTTGACTACAAAAAAAAATACACCAAAAAGAGCACGGTTTTATTGGGTAGGCAAAGGAAATGTGTTTGTAGAGTATGACACAACGCAGGGCCGTATTCAGAACGCTTTACAGACAGAAGAAAAAACTGCAAATGTAATTCAAGACGGTTTAGTTTGAAGGTTTTTTTTACTGCTCCACGAGGATCTTCACTCACACTGCAGTCGTGCTTAATATAAATTGGTATTTTGCATGAGTATTTATCGAAAAATGACACTAATATAGCCGTTAAGCAAAAGCCCAATATCATGAGCCCTTCTGGAAATATCACACCGCGAGGGTCAGACTGAAATAGTGTCGTACTGTGAGATCTGGATATCGTTACATCCCAAGTTGAGACTCATTTCTATTGGTTAATGATCAGCTTGGGTCTTTTAATCGACACGTCCACGGCCAGTCCTCAGTAAAAGCCTGTGGTCTGGAGCAGAGTTAAGACCGTAGAGGAATAAATGTGACTGTTTAATAGAAATGAATAGGATTTGAACAGTATTTGGCCCTAAAATGTTCTTAGAAATACATTTTACATGCTTAATAATGTTTCTGTGGGATAATTTTGACATAAAGCCAATAACAACTATTCAATTTTCTTATTTTAATGATATATAAAAGTAAAAAAATACAAAAAAACACTGTTACGGTTCAAATCTGGAGTAGTCTTTGGGGCTACGCAAGGCAAGAAACGTTAGGAAAACCTGAAATTTAAAACTGAAAGCAATTTGTATTATTTATTTTTCAGATATATGGAAAAATATATATACACATACACGCATTTATACTTAAAATTGCTTTATTTTGGTGAAGTTACGTGCAGTTATGGAACAATAAACAATAATATCGTTTATCGTGATAAAAAGGGTCGACAACAATAATTGGTGGGACATTTTATATAATCGGCAACAAAGATAATCGCCATTAAATTACCCGAATGTGCAGAAAAAAAACAAAAACCTAACCACATGGGAGTCAATGGGGGGGACAAAGGGGGCTGTTGTCCGGGGCCCCAGAGTCTTAGGGGGCCCCGAATTGGACCCATTGAGTCGTATTACCCCCAGGCCTCCAAATTTTCTGTTGACGGCCCTGTTCAGCCATAATACTCTCCGTTAAACCGTGATAATCGTCAAACAAAATAGGCTACTCGACAAAACCGTAATGGCACAACATTTAAAAATAAAAATAAAACGTCGAGCTCATTAAAGAAGCTGATTCTGGCTCCAGCCTCTGCTCAGGGCTTGTGTACCCACAGCTTAGTCTTAATGAATGACTCATGTGAATTTGTCAGAGCAAAACTTTCTTATCATCAAACAAACTTGCGGTTGCTAACACCACCTCACGCTGTGCTATCTAATTAAACATCGGACTGGTTGACATGCAAACCCCAAAGGTAGGCTCACACACCAGTACAGTTTACAAAATCAGATCTGCTCAACCGCAAAACTAACCAATGTTTTATCTGATTACTTTAAAGCGAACATATTACGCTATTTTCTGATCTAAGTTATGTTTCCTCGTCACAAACAGACCTGGAGTTGTGTTTTGTTGCATTCACACATGTTTAACACAAAAAAACATGCATATTTAGGCTGAGAAAACACTCTGTTCCACCTTGTGATGTCATCAAGTGGTAATCCAGGAAGTGCTTCATTGTGTTTTTAAACTCCACGCACCTTCGTTCGAATCATTTTGGATCATTTCAGACGTGGAATTGCCAATCCTGACTGAACTAAAGGTAAAAAGGAGCTGTTAACTTGAAAACCACCACTTCATGACATCACAACGTGGAACAGAGCGTTTTGATGGATTCAGTGGGTGTAATTTCCTCGCTCGTTTTTAACTGAGAAATTACGACTGATTAAAGGGCTCATATTACGCCGTTTTCTCATCTGTTATAATGTCGTTACCTCGTCACAAACAGACCTGGAGTCCTTCTCTCAAACTGAAAAGACACCGTTCCACCTTGTGATGTCATCAAGTGATAATACAGGAAGTGCTCCATTGTGTTTTTAAACTCCACACACCTTCACTAGCATCATTTCGGACCTCAAATCTGTACTAAACTAACAGTAAAATGTCACTGTTAACTTGAAAGCTACCACTTCATGACATCACAAGGTGGAACAGAGCGTTTTGCGCATTGGAGATTTAAACAAACTAATAATAAAGTGTGATTCAAACATGTGTGAATGAAACAAAACACAACTCCAGGTCTGTTTTTGAGAAGGTAACAACATTAAAACATGAGTTAAATCTCAAAAAGTCAATTCCGTGTAATAAACAACATCCAAACTCAACACAACATCTTCCCCGACGCGCAACGATATTTTAACACAAGTTTTAGTTTGGTTAATAGTCTTTAGCTTTGAAAATACTATTCAAGAGCAGAAAAGTTAAAATGATTTCTAGTGACGGGAAACAAAAGGTTATTAACACAGAAACTTGCAACTAGCCACACCATAGCGCTGCTAGCATGGGCGAGTTCACACTTTACTGTCACTTTTCTCTGCAAAGAACTAAAAATGTTTCAGCAAATTGGCCTTTCGCTTAATAATGGAGGTGATTATCCGCAGCCCCAGGTCGGCTCGATTTTAAAAAAGGCCATTCATGTCCCTTCATCCACTTCAGTAACTTGATCATATTTTAGCAATTTGAACAGATATTTTTGAGCAGTGATGCTAGCTTTAGCGTCATTTCTTCCTTTGTTAATATGCTACAGAAAGTCTTACAGAAGTTGTTTTAATGCATATTCTTATTAGTTTTACGATAGCAAAATGTTGTAGCCTTTTAGTATAATATAGAATACCATTATTTAAGCTAGCCACTGTTAGCACGTTAGCATACAAGCTTTGGTTCTGATACGGGTAAAAGCTTTTTGCTCCACGAAGTCAACTGCTTTCATCTACAATTCTGAGCCGTACTGCCATCGGCTAACGAGCTAATCCAAACAGATCAGTAAAAGATTTCAGGAGGGAGAGGGGACGAAAAATAAAAAATAATAAAAATTGCTAATTACACTTCTAAACTGCTCAAAATCATCAGTATTTATTAATTATAGTCTTCAAACAGACATTAGCCAAAAGGATGATTCTACTTGCCCTGGTGACAAGGAAAAATGAAACTAGTTTTGTACCGATACTTTTCTTTTTTTTTTAAAATCAGATCCGATACCTTAATGTACTCGCCGATACTGATACTAGTCTGATACTGCACAGTGTGAAGAAGTAAACAATTCAGTTTTGTTTCATTACATGAGCCAAAAGACTTGTTAGAGCTGTCGTCATTTTGCAGCTGTTGTCGTGTTTGCGCTGTTGCTGTGTTAGTGCTGCCATCGAGTTAGCGACAGCGCAAACACAGCAGCAGCTCTGTGTTAGCGCTGCCTTCGAGCTAGTGCTGTCGCCGTATTAGCGCTGTCGTCAGGCTGCACTCTCTGTAATCATTTTACCAAGTTCAGCGTCCGCACAAAAGGTGAAATGACGTCACACAAATGTCTTCTGTCATTATTAGCATATCAGTTTGCATTTAAACTGCTCTGAGCATTAGCTTTAGCATTAGCCAAGACGTCAACAGCACTCGCTCGCATCTACGGCTTCTCATTCTGGAAAACACAGAGTGGTATCAGATCGGCGATTTGGTCTGAGGACTCACCGATACCTGACGACACCTGAAAAAACATGCAGCATCGGAGCTTTTTCTGATCCCATTAAATGAAACGGTGTCACCTACAACCCTTTATTTACACACCGCGGTTGTTGCTAGCTAACAAAGTCTGAGCTCACCAAAACGATTAGCACTGAGGTCACAAAATATCCTTAAATTTGAGCAGGAAGAATAACATTATTATAATACGGAGTGGGCCGTGTCAAAGCGTCGGTTGTTGGCGCTTTGGCAAACTCTCAACATGTCTTCCCTGCATTTCCTCGTCCTGACAATGGAAACAGTGTGAACTTTTCCTCCTGTGGAATTTCTAACAGCCCTCTCATTATTAACAAGAGTAACACCCGGCGCTGCCAAAACATTACACGGCACTATGTAATAACGACTTGTACAGTGTAAAAGTCAAAGCCGTTTCTTTCCTTCAGCGACAAATGTAAAGTAGCGGGAACACGGAAAAGATTTAGGTTATAGTGATGTTGTATAGAAAAGCCTGTTACGTCAGGTCTTATATGTCGCTACAGAGAAATACAACGAGAAACGATAATATTTTAATGATTTTTTAAAGATTTAAATAATGCAAGATAACCCCAGTAAATCATTTTTAAATAGGCTGTTACTATTTCTATTTTTTTTTATATTAATTCACCCATCTACAGCTCAAATCTTAGTATATTACAACAAAAATACCGCAAAATCTCAATCAAGTTCTCACGATAAACGTTGAGGCCCTAAATATACTATTCCAGCTTCCGTATCATGAACAATAACTAGAATTTTGTGTGACGATTATCATGGCCAAAATAATTGCGATTAACGATTATATCACGATAATGATTAAAGTTGTAATTGATGTGAATAATTATAACTTAAACAGGGAATATTATGGACCGTCATCTGGAATTTGGAGGCCCGGAGCGATAAGCAAAACACGCCCCCCTGGAAAACAAATTAAAAGGAAGAGAGTTCAATTCTGGGCCCCCTAAGACCACGGGGCCCCTGGACAACTGACCCCTTTGTCCCCATCGATGACTCACCCTTGGATAAGTCTTTTTTTTTTGTTTTTTTGTTTTTTTCCTGCACATTCAGGTGATAAACTGACGATTATCTTTGTTGCCGATTATCACGATTATATAAAATGTCCCTCAGATGATTATTGTCGCCGCTTTTTATCACAATGAACGATATTATTGTTTATTGTCCCGTCCCTACTGGAGCGAGATAGAAATTTATCATGACAGGCCTGTGTATAGAGACAAAATATATATTAATTTAGCAACTGAATCGTACCAAAAGCAAGACTGAAAAAAGGATGGATGGGTGTTAAGTAATGAATAAAAACAAAACTTTTAACTGAGAACTAAACTGCAATCAGATAAAATCAAATGTTCCTCAATATCCGGGACCATTTCTACACTTGTAAACTAAAACAAAAACCATGTAAACCATTTCTAAATCCAGTTTGAACCAAGACTACTAGTATTTAAATGTGCAATATGTAACTTCGCCAACTTCGCGTCTCAACAGAGATATTCCTTTGCCAAGAATGTTCCAGAGTACGGCATTAAAGCGCTCATATTACTGTTTTCTGATCTGTTCTAATGTCGTTTCCTCATCACAAACAGACCTGGAGTTGTGTTTTGTTTCATTCAGGTCTGTTTTTGAGGAGGTAACAACATTCTAACACGTCTTAAAGCTCAATTCAGGAGTCAATTTGCATATTACACGACATTTAAATGTATATATTTACGTTTTTTTCCATTACAGGAGTTTTACTTGCTAAAAAAACACTTTCAAAAACATGCAGTGGGGTCACGTCGCCACTCTTCACAGATCTGACCTGTAACTTGGCCTGGTGGATCATCTGCTTGTCTCCATGTAAATAGACAGGTTTAATGTTTTACTGTGGAGTATTCTCAGCAAAGAAAAGTTCCACAATGCACCTTTAAAAGTCATATATTGCGAAAAAAAAAAAAGAACTCTTGTGAGGTTTAAGTCATGTTTTAATGCCGTTTGCTCGTCAAAAACAGACCTGGAGTTGTGTTTTGTTTCATTCACACATGTTTATTATTCGTCTGTCTACATCTCCAAAGCTCAAAATGCTCTGTTCCACCTTGTGATGTCATCAAGTGGTAGTTTTAACAGTTCGTTTTACCTTTAGTTCAGTAGAAATTGGCAATTCGAGGTCTGAAATGATCCAAATGATTCTAGAAATGAAGGTGTGTGGAGTTTAAAAACATGGCAGAGCACTTCCTGGATTACCACTTGATGACATCACAAGGTGGAATAGAGTGTTTAATGCACAAACCCTGCAGATTTAGACTGAGTAAACATGCGTGAATGAACCAAAACACAACTCCAGGTCTGTTTGGGATGAGGAAACGACATTAAAACAGATCAGAAAACAGCGTAACACGAGCCCTTTAATCAGTCGTAATTTCTCGGTTAAAAACAAACGAGGAAATTACACCGACCGAATCGACCCGCGCCTCAGGTTTAATTGTAAAAAACCTCGTTCGTCTCCATCTTTCCAAAACGGGGCAGAGTTCTGACCAGCGTCGATGTGCCCGAAAACTCCGTGGGATTCAGAAAATCCATCCATTAGCAGTGCATTTTTTCGCTTTTCACGAATTCAACCGATTTTCAGTTTTGCTCGTGTTACGTAACGAGGGCAAAGCGCAGCAGCCGGCTTTGCGTACAACCCGAGAGGAAAATGGAAAAAGAGGAAAGAGGAGGAAAGAGCGAAAGAGAGCCTGGGATTTAAAGTTATCCCATAATTTGTCTCAGATTAGTATTCTAATTTCCAGGCTACAAATTAAAGTCATCCATCAGGAAAAAGATTTGAAGACGGATCAAAGACTAAAGTTGGAAAACCCCGGGGTCGTTTTTAAACTTTTACTTAAATTTTGTAGATTATCTTGTGCTAATCATCGATGCGTATGACAACGAGAACTTTAAAAACTGTTAAAAGAGACGTTGAATTTATAAAGTGATGAAAGGCAATGGACTGAATTACACTACGGGGATAAATAAGAACTTAAAGGGGATGTTATGTAAAGCGGGCGATGCATTTTTAATCACGTTATAATGGCGTTTCCTCATTGTTGGCGCACTCAACGTTGTGTTTCGATTGTTTAAAGCTCAAAATTGACTCTTGTGAGCTTTGCGTCTACATTTACAAACCTCAAAATGCTCCGTTCCACCTTGTGATGTCATCAAGTGGTAGTTTTTTCAAGTTAACATCTACGTTTTACCTTTAGCTCATGAGAAATTGGTAATTCCAGAGCTGAAATTATCCAAATGATTCTAGAAATGAAGGCGTGTGGAGTTTAAAAACACAGCGGAGCACTTCCTGTATTAACACTTGATGACATCACAAGGTGGAACAGAGTGTTTTCAGTGTGAGAGAAGGAAAAACTCAGCGTAAATGTGCAGGTTTGTGTGTTAAACATGTGTGAATGAAACAAAAAAACCACAACTCCAGGTCTGTTTTCGACGAGGAAGCGACATTAAAACATCGATCAGAAAACAGCGTCATATAAGCGCTTTAATTTTACTTCTCGGAGTTTGATAAATGCCTAAAAGCTTTTCCCAAATTGTTCGGCGTTCCTTGTTCTACATAATATACCTCTGCTGCGTGTTGTGGCGTTACGTTGCAGAGCGATAACGACACATTTGCCTGGAAGCTCGTCTGAAAAACGCACATCTGTTGAAACGTTCAGGTTGGTGTAGTTCAGGCCTAATGCTCTGCCTCTGCGGAGGAAGAAGACAGCAGGACGCTCACGGGCACGCAGGGATGGACAGAACGGGATAATGAGGGAGGGAGGAGAGAGGGAGGGGGGGAGGAGAGAGGGAGACAGAGAGGAGGGAGACAGAGAGAGGAGAGGGAGGGAGACAGCAGGACGCTCACGGGCACGCAGGGATGGACAGAACGGGATAATGAGGGAGGGAGGAGAGAGGGGGAGGGAGAGGAGAGAGGGGGAGGGAGGGAGACAGAGAGGAGGGAGACAGAGAGAGAGGAGAGGGAGGAAGAGAGCAGGACGCTCATGGGCACGCAGGGATGGACAGAACGGGATAATGAGGGAGGGAGGAGAGAGGAGAGAGGGGGAGGGAGAGGAGAGAGGGGGAGGGAGGGAGACAGAGAGGAGGGAGACAGAGAGAGAGGAGAGGGAGGAAGACAGCAGGACGCTCACGGGCACGCAGGGATGGACAGAACGGGATAATGAGGGAGGGAGGAGAGAGGAGAGAGGGGGAGGGAGAGGAGAGAGGGGGAGGGAGGGAGACAGAGAGGAGGGAGACAGAGAGAGAGGAGAGGGAGGAAGAGAGCAGGACGCTCACGGGCACGCAGGGATGGACAGAACGGGATAATGAGGGAGGGAGGAGAGAGGAGAGAGAGGGAGAGGAGAGAGGGGGAGGGAGAGGAGAGAGGGAGGGAGACAGAGAGAGAGGAGAGGGAGGAAGACAGCAGGACGCTCACGGGCACGCAGGGATGGACAGAACAGGATAATGAGGGAGGAGAGAGGAGGGAGGAGGGGGAGACAGAGAGGAGAGGGAGGAAGACAGAGAGAGAGGGAGACAGAGAGAGAGGAGAGGGAGGAAGACAGCAGGACGCTCACAGGCACGCAGGGATGGACAGAACAGGATAATGAGAGAGGGAGGGGAGAGGAGGGGGGAGACAGAGAGAGAGGAGAGGGAGGAAGACAGCAGGACGCTCACAGGCACGCAGGGATGGACAGAACAGGATAATGAGGGAGGGAGGAGAGAGGGGAGAGGAGGGAGGGAGGGAGGGAAAGAGAGGGAAGGAAGGAGGGAGAGGATGGAGACAGAGAGAAAAGAAACGGAGGAGGGAGACAGCAAGAGGCTCACAGGCACACAGGGATAGACAGAACAGGATAATGAGGGATGGAGGAGAGAGGGAGGGAGAGAGTGGGAGAGAGAAACGGAGAGGGGAGGGGGACAGAGAGTGAAGGAAGGGGAGAGCAACAGTGTGACGGAGGGAGAAATGGAGAAAGGGAAAGGAGGAACAAAGAGGGGGTTAGCAAGAGTACGAGGGAAAGAGGGAGAGGAAGAGAGAGGGAGAGGAGGGACACAGGTAGGTAGAGAGAGATACAGAAAGGGGGAGAGATAGGGAAAGGGAAGGGGGGAGGGAGGGAGCGAGAGAGGGAGATAGAGAGAAGGAGAGGAGGGACAGAGAGGGATAAAGATATAGAGAGGTAGAGAGTAGGAGAGAGACAGAAAGGAGGGAGAGAGAAAGGGAGAGAGCAATTGCGAGAAAGAGGGGGTTGTAGAGAGACAGAGCGAGAGAGAGAGGAATCAGAGAGAAAGAAAAAGACGCAGCGAGAGAGCGAGAGATGGAAAAGAAAGCGAGAAAGACCTGAGTTGCTCCCCAGCACGTGTTTGCATTACTGAGGACAAGTGCTTTAAAATAACACGTCACCAAAGTACACGATATACCGCAGTACCACTACTACATACTCGCTGGAGGAGCTAAAAATAATGTACAGGAAGTCGAATCTTTCCTTAACAGACATAAAAAAAGAGTAAATTTGACAGAACGACTAGAAACGAACATGTTTTTAAACGCTAAACGAGGGAATTTCTCACGTTCTTGCGCTCACACTCATCGTACACGAGCGCCACGGAGTCAGCCTCACCCCAGAAGTAACCGGGAGCGTGGCCAACGAGCGGACACTGACAGAACAAATGAATGCCTTTAATAAAGTCATTACTCGAGCGCGGCGGCGGCGGCGGCGGCGGCGGTGCAGCGCTGTGATAAATCCCTCTATAGTTTCAAATAGTGCAAGCCGTAGCATCTTTCCGTCAGATAGTAAATTGACCCCGTAGAAACAGCTGAGGGGGGCACGATGGCGCGAATACGAGGCGGCGCGGGCGGGACTGGGGTTGACATCGGACACGTCGGCGATGCCCCCGTTTCACCGGGCGACTGTGTTTTAAAACGTCCCAGGAGATTCAGCGGGGAGACCGGAGACTTCAGCGAAAAGAGAGCAAAGATGTGACGGCTTTGTACAGGGCCGTCGGCAGGAATTTGGGGGGCCCCGGTGCAAGAAATACCACATGGGCCCCCCGTCTGAAATAAATAAATAGAAAGAGGGTCCAATATTGTCCCCCCGCAGCGTTTGACTCCATACAAATGAAGCTAATCGAGGCTAACGGTTACACTGTCGAACCTTGTGATCAAAATTCCAAATATGAAACTTGGCTCGAGTGTCATAGCAACCAAAGAGCCAATCCGGAGCGAAGATGTTGAAGGTAACACCCCTTTCTGCT